>NC_136502.1:43401811-43476811 GCF_053919585.1 Euprymna scolopes | reverse complement strand
GCTACCTCTAATAGATCAATTAAAGGGTTCTGCTTGAAATTCCATACAGATTCTTAAGTTTGATAAACTGCAACTGAAGAAGGTTGGAAATTACATTAGTCAAAACGTTGTGCGAATAACATCCAAGATCAGAACAATCATCTGAATAATGCAATCATCCTCATGACCTGCAGATTATTAATAAAGATACTTAGAACAGAGCCAGCGCTGTCTATCTCCAAACCTACTGACGAGGAAGGAGTATAATACTCCACCCTCTGTCTCAAAGAGGGTTCTTTTTTTTTTTATTGTTGTTTCACCCCAAACAAGACACTGTGCCAATTTGTTGTCAGTGACTATTATTTCGGACCAAATTTATAGGGATACTATGTAGGGAGTTGGGCAGCGAGATATCTGTTCACATTACACTTGAACTTCTGCATATCAATAGAGTGAGGGAAGCAGGGGCCTGGGAGGGAATTCCAAAGTCTAGCAGTTTGAGAGAAGAAACTCTTTGAGTAAAAGGCTTTATGGCATCTAGGAACCCTACAGTATAGGGGTGGGATTTTGCCACTTGATAGGTTTGTCAAGGGTATCTACGTCGAGGGGGTACAAGTGCTTTGAGTTCATCAGAGTACATTGCATTAAAATATTTGAAAAACAGGCATAGAGATGCCACATTTTGGCAATGGAACAGAGGTTGGAGTTTGGTTGATAACTTGGGGTATTCTGAGTTTATTTTTGTTCCAATATTTGGTAAAATATGATTTGGGAAAGCATTATATAAATTCATTTTTAAATAATAATACTAATAATAACAACAACCAGTAACCTGAATATAGTAATAGAAATGAAGAAAAAACAGAATGCAATCACAAAGAACCAAGAAAACCAAAATCGCAAAATATTAAGTTAACTACACCACCACCCCCTTAAAAAAAATAATGGCACACCGAAGAGTTATGAAGAGTCTGGAAAGATCGAGGAGAAAGAGAGAGAAAGAGAGAGAGCATGAGCACTAAGCAGACCTCCACTGAAAAAAGGGCTAAAAGCACTGGGGCCATAGAATATGATAAATAATAGAATAATGGCCATTGCTAGCAAGAAACCAAGGTAAGTGGCTGTTGCGATAAAGTCAAGCTATCTGTGCTGGTTATCAAGAGAAATGAAGAGCGCTGAAAATCTGGGGAGACTTGTTGTCACTCAGACTCCGGGAAACGTCATAGGTTATTGTTAGTGAATGATCACTAATGATGGCCACTGTGAGAAACAGTGAATTATTATTATTATTGGCTCACATGGAGCTTTCACACAACAAACGATCTGATTGGAGACCTGTGGTGTTCTCTGGGAGCTGAGTGACAACAAGTCTCCCCAGACGTCCAGCTCTCTCCTTCTCCTTCGATAGCATTTGCAAATAAATTTGCATCATCGCAACATCCTCTTACCATTGATTTCTCGCTGGCAGGGGCCATTGGTTTATACTGGAATTTGAGTGGCACTAAGCCTCCCCAAGATCCCAGTTCTCTTCACACTTGTCCAGCGGAGGTCTGGCCAGTGCTCCCTCCTCGGTCTTTCCATCCTTCTTGACCCTTCTCGGCTCTTTGGTGTCACTTTTCTATTGGGGGAATGAAACAATGGAGGGGATGCATAATAGGGGTGTAGAACATGTAGTTCTGCAGCTTCGGTGTTCTTCATTCCCTCTAACGCTTCTTCGTTATATTGTCTTGTGTTATTCTCCGCATTTAAGGGTTTTCCTTAATATTTCAGCCGTTTTCATTATCGTTAGGCATTGTATTTTTGCAGCTATTCCTCTGATTCCAATTTCTGCCGTTCTTTTTTCCAGGTTTTTCGGAATTGTTCCTAGTGCTCCTACTATTATCGGTACTATTTTGTATTATTATCATTATTATTATTATTATTATTAGGGTGTAGGCGTCATGAACAGAGAAATGAAGGAAAAAGTCAGGAAGGAGTATCTTAGAAGAGTGAAACTAATTGCAAAGTCGAAACTGTATGGAGGAAACCTAATGAAAGCAGTAAATGCATGGGCAGTCAGTGTTTTGAGATACAGTGTGGGAATTTTAGAATGGTCTGACAAGGATTTGCATGCCATAGATATCAAAACAAGAAAAGTTTTAGCAATGTTTGGTATATTTCACATAGCAAGGCTGTATCAAGAGGAAAGATGGTGGGAGAGGATTGAAAAGTGTAAAAGATTGTGTTAAAACCGAGGAGATGTCGTTGAAGGAGCATGTGGTTAGAAGTGAGGAGTGGATGCTTATGGTTGTGGCCAATGAAGTGGAAGTATGTGAAACCAAGGCTGATTATGTGAAACGTATGGATAGAGAAAGGGCAGAGGAACTGGCTAGGAAGAAAATGCATGGAAGGTTCTCCCAGGATATAGCAGAAGTGGCTGATGAAAGACCATGGCAATGGGTATCTGGCTAAGAGTACTGAAGCTTTTGTTTGTGCAGCACAAGAGCAAGCATTAGGAACACAATTGTTCAAAAAAGTGGTTCTAGGAGAGGAAGTTGCTGCAGAATGCCGGATTTGTGGTAAGACCTCAGAGTGAATTGCATACCTTGCAGCAGGATGTAGTGTAGTGGCCCAGAGAGAGTACCGCAAAAGACATGATCGCATGGGACTCCGGATATATTGGGAGATGTGTAAGAGGGTTGGGGTGAAGTGTGCTGGAAAATGGTTTGAGGAGGTGCCTGATGAAGTGAGAACAAGTGAGGATGGCAAGGTAGAGATATGGTGGGATAAAAGTGTCATAACGACCAAGCAATTGGAACATAATTGTCCGGATTTGGTCGTCATTGACAAGGTCTCAAAAAACTGGCAGATAGTAGACTTCTCAGTACCCTGGGACAGGAATGTGAGAGAAAAGGAGAATGAGAAGTGGAGCAATTATACTCCATTGGCCTGGGAGATAAGGCATATACACGGGGTTAAAACACAAATAATCCCGGTCGTAGTTGGTACACTAGGAGTAGTATCAAGTCGTCTGGAAGGACAATTGAAAAAACTACAAATCCCCAATGTTTTAGGCAGCCTTCAAACCTCTGAAATTATAGGTACCACCAATATCCTTAGGAAAACCCTTGATCTTTGAAGTTCCTGGTTTGAAGCCGGGATTAAAGGAAATCCTCTGGAAATGAATCTCATCCCTTTCCAGAGAGATCATCATCATCATCATCATCATCATCATCATCATCATCATCACCACCACCACCACCACCACCATGGGTTATGGAGTTGATACAAGCGGTGCCATACTATACATGGTCAAACCACCTGAGATGGCAAGCATCTATGACATTAAACGTCCCGTCAATATCAATTTTCTAATAAAGCATGATAAAAGGATCCTTCCCTTTTTTAACAATGTTTTTTTTTTTTTTAAATAAGGAACATATGAAATAACGCTTTTAAAACAAACAACGTTAAAACAAAAAACATTATTGCACAGTATGCGTTAATCTTATTAAACATTGTAAAAAGAAACAGTTGTTTCTAATAGTTTCATTTTCTCACCAACTTTTTCCGAACTCAAATAATTTTCCACACTTCTGGAATCAAGATTTGTTTTAAAGGAAACACCTAAAATTCATTTGCATGCTAGAATCGTTGTCCAGAGAATTTTGTATAGGTTGTCCAGAAAAGATGTTGCATGCTGATGATGTAGTATTTGTCTGCGATAAAATCAAAAGCCGACTTGTTAAATTAAAGACTTGGAATAATGTTATTTTTTTTTTTTTTTTAGAAAGGAATCACCACTTATCAAGGCCCGGAGGCCACTTGAGGATACGTGTTAATGAGTGCATAGTAGTCAAAAGGGCAATATCATAGTAATCGGTGGTCAAGGGGAACATGTCAGTCATCGTTAGTTGATTCGTTTATTATATTAAAAAAAATAATCTAATTATTTATCTTGTTTTAAACCAAAAAAATATAAGAAATCATAAAATAAAAAATATAAGAAATCATAAAATAAAAAAATATATATGAAATCATAAATAAAAAAAGATATATGAAATCATAAAATAAAAAAATATATGAAATCATAAAATAAAAAAATATATGAAATCATAAAATAAAAAAAAATATAAGAAATCATAAAATAAAAAAATATATATGAAATCATAAATAAAAAAAGATATATGAAATCATAAAATAAAAAAAATATAAGAAATCACAAAATAAAAAAATATAAGAAATCATAAAATAAAAAAATATATATGAAATCATAAATAAAAAAAGATATATGAAATCATAAAATAAAAAAAAATATAAGAAATCATAAATAAAAAAAATATATGAAATCATAAATTAAAAAAATATATGAAATCATAAAATAAAAAAAAATATAAGAAATCATAAATAAAAAAAGATATATGAAATCATAAATAAAAAAATATATATGAAATCACAAAATAAAAAAATATAAGAAATCATAAAATAAAAAAATATATATGAAATCATAAATAAAAAAAGATATATGAAATCATAAAATAAAAAAATATATGAAAGCATAAAATAAAAAAATATATGAAATCATAAAATAAAAAAATATATGAAATCATAAAATAAAAAAAGATATATGAAATCATAAAATAAAAAATATAAGAAATCATAAAATAAAAAAATATATGAAATCATAAAATAAAAAATAAATGAAATCATAAAATAAAATATATATGAAAAAATTTTTAAAAATTGTTGTTTGCTATCAATTGTTTGGTATTGAAAAAAAATAAATATTTATTCATGTAACCTGCCTCACATGTTTTTTATTATTTTAGTTTTTAATTTTTAATATAAATTGTCCAATTCAAGAAGTTTTTTTTTCATTTTTCAATTAATTTTTCATTGATTTGCTTCTTACTGAAAGAAAGAATATGTTTTTCATTTAAAAAAATTGGTTAGCATTTGTATGACCCCCCCCCAAAAAAAAATGAAACTTTTATTCAGCATACAATCAATCCACAATAAACCAACTGCTCCTCAACAAAAGGTAATTCCTAGATGGATAATTGAATCAGACCATACATCACCTTACTAGAGGAGGGGTTGGAGCTACCATGGAACCCCCAGATCTATTAGATTGACCATGTTTGGCAAGTGGAGGTTGGGGTGAGGTAGAGGATTGTGTTCAATTTATAACGAACCCTAAGATACAAGAATGTTAATATATAAATTTATTAAGATGATTCAGAAGATTGCAAGTAATAAATTATATTAACTTACATTTTTTCCTCTACAAAAGGCAGCTTTCAAATATTTTGCCTACCAGAAAATCTAAAAATGAAATGAAAAAAAATATTCAAATGAAGGCCAGCCTAAATGTTTCAAATACTTTCTTTACACTTGGCAGATTTTCCTGATGATTGAACTGCTGACCCTACCGGTTGGCAGTTATCATCCAGGTGCCAGGTTTTCCTCTGAACTTTGTATAAATCCTTTATGATTTTTCTACACTAGTGTGGGCCTATTTAAGCTTACTGGGCCAGAATAAATCGGTCAATGTATCATTTGTGATATTAATCCCTCTCTCTCTCTCTCTCTCTCTCTCTCTCTCTCTCTCTCTCTCTCTCTCTCTCTCTCTCTGTGAAAGAGAGGGTGTGGAGTGGTTTTTGTCTGCCACTACCTCTCATTTAATCCCTCTTAACATTCTCTCTTGAGTGCCCAGATTGTTTGGAATATATTTCTGTAAGCCTTTATCACAAACGTTTTACTGAGTGAAATTACTTTTTTTTTCTTTTTTGTTGTAAAGCTACTATCTTTTATTTGACCTTTGTTTAGGGGTTAGCTTAATGGCTGCATTCACAACCTGACCATGTTGACTACTTAGTTTGTGAGCCTATCTCATCAGTAACACATTTTTTTCTAAAAAATACCATCAGTTTATTGGGTTGGAATTGTAATACATAGTTTTTATTATAGCCAACCAGAAAGCACAGAAAATACATATTATGTTTCTGAATTTTTTAGATAAATATTGATAATTTGTATAATTTTGATTATTTAGACTACTGTTCTCATCTTGGGTGTTATTCGCACAACACTTGATCTCATTCCGTCAGCCATTATTATGGTGTAATGGATAAAGTAATAGGTAATCTAGTTTTAAGTGACACCCTTCTGGAGATTGAAGGTTCAATCCTTAGTGTGGGCAATATGAAGACTACAATTGCGAATTATTTAAGACTTTCACCAGGTCATGGCTGGCAGAATTAGAGAATGCTACCCCTATGAATTAAATAAAAGGTTCCATTCAAAATTCCATGCAAATTCCCGAGTTATACAGAAAGATTTCCAAATTCAACAGGATATATCTGAAGACGGTCAGTGGTCATCCAAAATGCTGTGTGAATAACATTCAAGGTGCATAAAGTTTTCTGAATAAATCCAAATAATACAGGAAATATACACTTTCACACCTTTTAAAAAATAGACGTTGGAATATTGAAACTATGTGCTAGGAGTTGCCAAAGAAATATTTAAGCCAAATTACAGAAATGTTCTCCACAATCAGCCCGGATAGGGGTGAGCCATTATAATTAATGGTGGCCTTCTGAGTAGTCCTAGGTGGTTCGCCCTTTCAAGCCTTGCATTCTTTCTTTAGGGAGGAGTTAGTTTATTACTAACTGGCTGAGACATTCTGACAGGGCTGCCCAGACATTTTTTTAAGCTATGCTGGCCCAACAAATCCCATTTTCCTACCTTGTGTCACATCTTCCCATAGTGGCAAGAAGGTAAATAATCAGAGAATACCTTTTTATTTCACCGTCCATTTACTTCTAACTTCCCTACATTTTTTTAAGCTCATCATGACACTTGTTTCTTACAAGTGACTGTATATTTGTCCAAATGTTTTACATGTGACTGTATATTTCTCCAGATGTCTTACAAGTGACTGTATATTTCTCCAGATGTCTTACAAGTGACTGTATATTTCTCCAGATGTCTGACATCAATAAAATTTGAGTACTTTTTGTATGGATCAACTTTGTCATCCTTTCTGATATTTCTTTTCCTCTATAAGTTCAAATCTATTGTAATTACTTATGCACTAATTAGTGTAAGCCCTCTGTCAAAAATGTCGATTTACTTTTCTACCAGCCGATATACTTTTAAATTCTGGAAAATGATTCTAAGATTTATTATCTCTGAATTTTTTATAGTTAAGCTAGCTTTGTTGAAACAAAAACAATAAAAAATGGCCTGAATTTTTGGAAATAGTCATTAATTTCAGGCTTAAAAAGATAATTAAAAAAAATGACTCGACTTACCACTAACGCTAAGTTTGGTGGGGGTGAGCTTGCTACTCGGACTTAAGGTTAGTGGTACAGTAATTCATTTTTTTAAATATTTAATATTTCCCAGACCAGCAAGAACAACACGCATCACTTCTAGATCTGTTTCTGACCAAAGTTCCCAATGACTGTGTAACTAATGCCCACAGCCCACTTGGGAATGCCGATCATGCAGTGGTGTTATATAGGAGTCTTATTAATATTGTTTTTGTTGTTATTAAAAGTGCATGTTAGAGAGACTTATTAAGAGTTTGTTGTTGACTTAGAGAGAAATTGAGATGTTGTTGAGAGACTTAGAGATTGTTCGTGTTATAAAGAGATTCATATATATTAAATGTTCATACTTAGAAGTGTAGATGTGAGATGTAGAGTTCACATTGTAGATATGAGATGTCGAGACGTGTATGTAAAGACATTTTAGACCACATGATATACATAAGACATATATAACAATTTTCACTTTACCTTTTGGTAGAATTACAACACAAAGACGACGTTTATAAAAACACATGATGGGTTTATTTCTTCTCACGACCGGCCGTGGTTTTCATCATCAAGGATTCAAAGCTTCACATTCTAAGTTTCAAAAGTGACCGTCTCGCTTCTAGACGTTCGAATCCCAACTGGACTATCGTCTGTCGTCCTCAAACTTCCTCTGACTCTCTCTCAGTTTCTCCTAAGTTTCTAACTATATCTAGAACTTCCCATTTTCCATGATGTCATACACATGTTAAAACATGTCTTCTTTCACGTGTTCTGGACATGCGTGTCCAAAACTTTTTCCTTTGTTTACAAAAGGAATTTTAACCGATATTCCCAGTAACCTATATTTCCAATATGTTAAAAACATGTTTATTAAATTATTTTGTAGTTGCATTCCTCAATTGAATTTTTCATAACAGAATTGACAACGCACATTCTTTTCTTGAAACTATTTTATCTCTAAGCTAAACAATGGTTTGTTTTACATTCCATTTTCTAATTCTCTCTCGTAATCTATTTCTAAACCTAATTTACGAGGTTCGAATTTCGTCTATTCTATTTCATTTTCATTTTAACTAAATCTCTCTATTTTTATACTTACATGAAAAGGGGACAGCCCTTATCATGTAACAATATCACATAGCGTGTTTTCTGATACAGAAGGAAATATTGGGGTTGGCGGCCTTGGTCGCAAAGGGTAGAATTAGTTGCAAAGTTCTTGGCAAAGAGTTTGGCTTTGTCTGATGTTCACGAGATTACCTCAGGTCCATTGATGATAGTTGGGATAGAGCACACGTTTCTGTTCAGGATTCTGTTTGCTATTTGTCAAAACTAGTGGGAACCAAGCCGCTGCTCAGCTACTTTGGACTTGACGGACTGAGCATACGACTCTCTTGCATTCTTTATTACTTTCTTACAATGATTGCTGGCAGTCCTGGAAGCGGTTTCAGTTTCCATACATCTATTATGTTGGAAGCACGTTCGAGGGTATGAAACGGTCTATACCTACAATTCACCATTCAGTCAGGTCTGATACTATAGAGGACACATCCTTTTTAAACATGGAATGCAGAGCTAGATCCGATATAAATGTACAGAAGTTATCCCAATCAGCCATAGAGTATCGATATACTGTACAATGGAGAGGTACATCTGGGTTCCTGAACAATCTGAGTGAGGTCATAAGCAATGGAGAAATCATGACAGAACCTCCCCTCATCACGGTCTTGTTTGAGTGGGTCAACCATTCTACGTTGTGAACATTGAAGTCTCCACATACGTGAATGTTAGCTGAAGGATAAGCATATAGGACTTGGTCAATTTTTTCAGATATGCTTTTAAAGATAGTAATTCCACTGTTGTGGGGGTGATAGAGAATAAAAATAAATGCAGTACTGTGAGCTAGTCCAACCCGGAAGCACATATAGGGTAAGTTAGGATCTTCTCTGGAGATGTCCCTATCACATGGAAAGCCATCTTTAATATAGGTACATATTCCATGCCTATGACGATCTTGGGGGTCAGATTTAGAAATTAAGTTAGAGTATCCTTTAATTGCAAACTCATCTAGGGAAATAGTCTGTCCAATGCCAGTTTCGTTTAAAAATAAAAGGTCTAGTTTAGTCTCCTGTAATTGGGTTTCAACCTCTGGAAGGTTAGAACGTAGACCCCTGATGTTGGAGAAGGAGACATGGTAGTGGGGGTCTAACTGCGTTTGATTGCTTTGAGGCAGTTTATAATAGGGATTTGTTGACATTGGATTTTGTTGTTGTTGATATTTTAATGGTATGACCACGTCGAAAAAGTGGATGAGAGCTTTTAGATTAGTAGATTGCAGTAATAGTCAGTTTACAGGGGTAGACCAAGAAAAATATGGGAGTAAGTGATAAGAATGAGTTTGAGATTGATAAATAAAAACCTGGCCAGAGTTTGGGAGTAAATTTCAACAAACCTTCCAACACATGGTAACATATAAAAAAGGCGTTAAACCAAAAATGATGATGATGATGATGATGATGATGATGATGATGTCTACTAAGTTTAAGATTAAAGAAAAGGGTTCAGACTGATGAAAAAAATCCTGATTTATTTAATGAATTTCAAATATTTAACCCTTTTGTCACTTGATAACGAACTATTTGAATTTTATCAGAACATTATATGTACATACATATACATAAACATAGACATAGAACTAACTTCATATAAATAACGATTATCTTAGTTGGTTAAACACAATTAGATTGGACACATTTGGGTTGGGTTACCTAATTAAATCAACATTCTTATTAAAAACATTTTGGGAAGTGATTTCAAAGCTAATTTGATTTCTTTTTTCTAATTGATCTTTTAATTCTGTTCTTTATTCTTGCCTTTCATAGTAACCTGATTTTTGGCATCTAACCTTTTTTTTCTCATTGTAATCTTGGTCCTTGTACCAAATGGGAAGAGTTAAAACCTATCCCTAAGACCTGCTATGAAGGGATGGAGCTGAGGTCATCGTTTATTTATTTATTTATTTTTTCAGTTTTGTTAGCCATATCATAATGTTAGCATTTATCAAATTTGCCTTTATGGGAAGGTGTTTTTACGAATCATTCTCCAGTCTTTGAATTTCTTTATACAGGGTGGCCCACTTAAAAGTAGCCCATAAAAAATGTAGTCGAGAGGAGGAACATTCTTTTATTGTTTAAATTATTTGTAGTGTTATAAAAGATGCTGAAAGTGCTCCCCATTGACATCTATGCATTTTCTGGGCACATTTAACAACGTTTGCAGATACTGCCTGTAGATCTTCTCTGGTGATTCTCCTGATAGCGTTGGTAATGCTCCCTTTTTTTTTTTTTTTTTTTACATGGAGTTCACCACTTATCAAGGCCCAATGGCCACTCAGCGACAAGGGTTATTGTGTGTACAGTAATCAAAGGGATAGTGTAGCAATAGTATTGGAGAATTGGTAAGGTGTCATTACTTAGGGGGGGCGGTTCATCAGGAATTGGTTTGTGTTGGGCTTGAAGACATTCAGGTTGAAGTCGGGAGGGAAACAGGCAAGTGGAACAGAGTTCCACAGGTGTGCAGTTCTAAGAAAGAAGCTTTGTTCATGGTATCTACGTTTTGATTTAGGCACAGATAGGGAGTGGGGAAAATTATTGACGGTGGTTTCAGCTAGTCGGGTGTTTTTTGAAAAAGATTGGCGAGGGGGGACCAGAGAATGGAGCTCAGACGAGCACCTGCCATGGAAATAACGATAGAAGAATGACAGGCTCGCTATGTCTCTTCTGTGGGAAAGAGGTTGTAGAGTAGAGAAAAGGGCATCCCCCACCAAGCCACGAAGTCTATTTTGTACTCTGTCAAGGCAGGATAGGCTGTTTTTAGCAGCTCTTGCCCAGATGTGGCAGCAGTACTCCATCTTTGGACGTACTTGGCTCTTATATAGATAGAGAATTGCATCATTAGTGAGATATCTTCTGGAGCGGTAGAAGGATCCCACCATTTTCCCAGCGACCTTGGCCACAGACTTGATGTATGTGTTCCATTTAAGATCAGGTGTAAAGGTCAAACAATGTTTGCAGATACTGCCTTTAGTTGGTCTAGATTGTGCGGATTATTTTGCATAAACTTTTTAGTTAAATGTCCCCCAAAGATAAAAATCACATAATGACAAGTCTAGGGATCACGGTGGCTATAACCCTTTGCTTATTGTTCTCTCTTCCGTAAACATGTCATGAACTCGTGTCAGTGATCTGTGAGACGTGTGGCATGTAGTGCCATCTTGTTGGAATAAGAATTGCATTTTGTCGTGTGGTGTCAGTTGGTCGATAAGAGAAAGATAAGAGAGATCGGGCTACTTTTAAGTGGACCACTTTATATCATTCCATCTCTTGTCTCATAAGACTCAAAGAATTTAAATTACATATATTATTTTTTGTGATGTTAACTATATTCTCAGCGAATCTTCTAAATGAATAAATATAGAAGTTTTGTTTCTTGCTACACCTATATATATATATATATATATATATATATATATATATATATATATATGCAGAAGGCTTTGAGGAGGAGTTTACTAATCACGGTAAAAGCAAACTCAAAGACAAATATAAATATTGCTATTTATATAGTAATCCTAACCAAAAATTACCTAACACACAAGTTTTGGAGTATTCTGCTGAATAATAAAAACTAATTGTAAATTTCTCTATCACAGCTTTGTTTTTACTAATATATATATATATATATATATATATATATATATATATATATATATATATATATATATATATATGTATATATATATATAAGACTATGGATACCCACGAAGGGGTACCTGCACGTAAAATTTTTGTGGTAGGAGGTGCACAATCTCCAACCACATCTTTCCTGAGTCAACACTCTTAAATACCAATGGCAAGTGAAGCGTATGTATGGGACGACTTGAAACAAATGCCGAGGTAAACGGAGAGAACATACAGCAGCTAGAATTCCCAAGTGTCATCCATTTGATACTAACCAGCTCAGTGTTGCTTAACTTTGGTCATCTGATGAGAACCAGTGTGTCAACGCGATTATGCCGTGTATATATATATATATATATATATATATATATATATATATATATACACTGGGTGTCCACAAAGTCTGGTTGCATAATTTACTAAACGGTGCCCACAAAGTCTGGCTGCGTAATGTAGCCAGACTTTGTGGACACCCTGTATATGTATATATATATATATATATATATATATATATATTCAAAAAGGGTTGTAGTTAAGTTTACTAATTGGGTAATTTTGCAAAGTCAAACGAAATAGGAATATTTGTACTAATATTTATAGGATACTCTATCCTTTCAATTATGTATTTTTGCATTATCTTAAACTTTTTCGTTATCTTTTATGCAAATATGATTTGCTTCATATGTTGCAGTTTCAATTTATGCGCTAAACAACAAAATCATGGTTTCACTATAAGTAACATTTGGCTAATATCTTTCCTCTGAGGAGAAAAAGGCACTTTTTGACACTCGAAAGAATAAAGAATTTCGTAAATGTTTATTGTGTTTCCTTGACAAATAATAATTTTTTGTAAATCTTAATTTATGGAGTTTTAATTTATAATCTTACACACACATACATACATACATACATACATACATACATACATATCATATCATACTGACGGAAGACCTGAAAACACCTATTTGAATGTCTAATTTGCAGCATTATAAATTAGTTTTGGGTATTATTCATTTGTAATTCTATTGCCCTATTTTTTGATATATATATATATGTGCAGTAGCTTTGTTAAGTAGTAATTAATTAAGGGGACTTTATAGAAAAGAATGAAAAAATATTTGTTGATTATTAAAATAATCGCTAGTTAGAAAATAAGATGCCGACGAGGTATAAGTGAGAAGAAAAAGAAGATAAATAAGATAACTGGCTGTCTAGCTAACTAACACTCTCTCTCTCTCTCTCTCTCTCTCTCTCTCTCTCTCTCTCTCTCTCTCTCTCTCTAAAATTGTTTTTAAATTCACTAATTATTTCAGTGAATAAGTTTTGCATTTGTGTTTAAATATGCCTATCCAGACGTTTCTAAATTGTAAATTAATATATATATATATATATATATATATATATTAAAATAGAAAAATGTGAGCATGAAAAGTAATATGGTTAATCTTAAACATGGAAAAGTAAAGAACTAGTTGTAAAAACTGGAAAAGAAAAGAACAAGATATTCTTGTAAAAAATATAAATTTATAACTTAAAATATTGCAGCATTAAGAATTGATTATATAATGTTATAAATTGAATTAAAAAAATTTCTTAATGCTGCAATATTTTAAGTTATAAATTTATTATATTTTTTACCAGAATATCTTGTCCTTTTCTTTTCCAGTTTTAACAATTAGTCCTTTACTTTTCCATGTTTAAGCTTAACCATATTACTTTTCATGCTCGCATTTTTCTATTGCAATCTATTCTTTTTCCAGGCTTCCAATAAATTCACTTGTTATTTGTTTAATTTCAGTCTTATCCCCCCCCCTCTAAACACATATGTAATAAAAATTTGAGCACTCGTCTGCTTTCAATAAAATCCTTCAATTATATCCCTTTCATGCTTTCATTCTTTCTGTTTCACTTGTTATTTCTCTTTTCGTGACAGCAGTGAATTAGTAGCAACAGTAGTCGCTTAATTCATATTTTCACCAGAAAATTCATCATAACTTTTGTTTTACAGAACGAAAATTGAAAAATTCTGTTCACAATATAGCTGAGAAGGTGATCTATAAACTATAATAATTGTTTGAAATTTGGTCAAAAAATGAGTGAGCGGTGAAGCTTTAAAGCAGTTCTAAATGATTAAAATTGCCACTTAACCATATATATATGTATACCGTGTTTGAATTATATATATGTATGTATATATATATATAATATATATATATATATATATATGTATATATATATATAATATATATATATATATATATATATAGTGGCAGTGGTAGTAGTATTGTTATTACTATTATTGCTATTATTATTATTATTATTATTATTATTATTATCAACGTCATTGCTATCATACCCGTTACTATTATCATCATTTTCATTGTTATTACCATCACCATTGGTTTTACTTTTATCATTGCTATTGGTATTATTATTATCATTATTATTATTATTATTATTATTATTATTATTATTATTATTGTCATTATTATAATTACCCTATTATTATTGGTATTATTACCATTTTATAAGTAGTAAATTTCTCCTTACTCTTCCACTACGCCAATTATCTGTATCCAAAAACCTTTTTCATCAAGTAAAGCGCACCCAAAGACATTGCCCCCTTATAACCACACTCCCTATATCATAACAGAAGAAACTTAGAAATATTGGCGCATAGTACCTAACATATACCGAGCTCTAAAAATCAACTACCCCTCCCAAAATTATATGCGACTTTATAGTTGCTATTTGCCGTATCCGTTGCACCTGTCAAAAATACCACTCCATAGATAATAGACACCTCTCAAACCATTAAAATAGAATTACCACGCAGCCACAATATATCCCCAATTTAACCCTTAAACATATACCCCTTAAATTTAAAAATAAACTCAACACTATGGTAAAGACCATATACACTTTTTTAAATCATACTATATATAACAAGCTTCTCCTTTATTTAGAATTCAATAAAGCCCCCCCCCCCCAACATTCTATAATTTCACTTAGTCTTTTTTGCTCCTAATGAACCCTACGCTAGATGCCGCATCCCCACCATGCTACCTAGCATCTTCTCTACTCTTCTGATGAGAAGCATTAGGCTTCGAAATGCCTTGGCATAAAGAGTCCCTTCTTTCCCTCAAATAATTGCTTGTATTCCATTATTCAATAAATAATCCATTCTATATCCACCAATATATAGTTTTGTGACTTCATTTCATACTCCCGTTGTTCTATTGTATAAGCTCCATTGATAATTGTTGAGCTTGGTATTATCCAGATAAGTCTTTTCTTGCGGAATTGAACTCTCTCTTTTCCTCTAACGCATTAAGCTATATATATATATATATATATATATATATATATATATATATATATATATATATATATATATATATATATATATATATATATATATATATGTATATATATATATATATGTGTATATATATATATATATGTATATATATATATATATATGTATATATATATAATATATGTATATATATATATATATATGTATATATATATATATATATATATATATATATATATACACCCTTCAAACACACACCATTACTGAAGCGAATTGATTTTTTCTTTCTATTGATTTCTTTACAGACTTATTTATAAAGTCAAATGAATTTCTTTCAAAATTATCAAAATGTTAATACTTATCTATTTATATGAATAAATTAACGAATAAATCATATATTCATATGAACCAATGAGAAAGTTTGAAACTTATGAATGAAATGCATATTATTTAAAATGTTAGTTTCAAGTATTTCATGTAGAAACCTTTGCACGCAGCAGTGGGTTGGTAAAGCCGGTTATAAATATAACCGAGTAGAATTTTTCTTTTTAAATTTAGAAATAACATCATATGCAGATGACCAGAACCCTGCAGCAATATGGAAAAAACACTTGCATATTCTGTTCATTATCTTATTACTCCTCGCACCTCAACACACACACACACACACACACACACACACACACACACACACACACACACACACACACACACACACACACACACTCTCTCTCTCTCTCTCTCTCTCTCTCCCTCTCTCTCTCTCTCTGCCTTTATCTTTCTTCACTATCTTTTCTTTTTGTCACTGATAGAAATCTTTAATTTTGGCTCATAATTTAGAGCCACTTATATAAAAATAAATAAATTGGCTGATCGTAGTTGAAGGTGACCTGAAGGGTTTCATTTTCATAGGTCACAACTAGGGGTGTACTAGGGTCACAACTGGGGGTGTATCAATTAATCGGCAGGTAATTGATAATCGACCTAATCGGACACTTTGCCGATTAATTGGTAATCACCAATTTGCTGATTAATCGACTGATTAATTACTTTTCTCTTAATTTTAAATCATTTCATCACTGCCAAGTAACTCATCAGATAGCTTTAACACATTAACATAGTAACTGCTAATTTAACTTGACATTTTATGAAGTATCTTGCCACTATTATGGCTTTTTGTCTTTATTAACTAAAATCACAAAACACAAAGTGCAATTTTCAATTCTTAAATGAATATAATTAAACAATTAAATAAGAAAAAAGAAATTACAAACCAACTACGAAGTACAAATTGTAATTCTTTAAGTGCATAACTATAAGCTGGAGTTCTGCACCTGCTGTTTCTCTACTTCCTCTTCTATTCGTGCTGCCTTCCTCCTCTACTCTCATAGTCTCCTCAGTATTTCAAGTTGAATACTTTTAAGTTTTAATGTAGAAACATTAGAGTTTCTCCATTCTCAGGACACAGTTTGTTCCTCGCAGGTTCATACACATTACCACCCGGACTAAAGGCCCTCTCACTCTCCACAGATGAAGGTGGTGTGTTTAAATATTTTGAAATCAGTTTTCTTAGCAGTGGTAAGATGTTCTGTGTCTTCTTCCGCTACTGAAATGGATTATCACCTCTTTCAAGTAGTTGTAAATAAAGGATTTACCCCTTTTGAGTTTAGATTGTGATTCTTGTATTTCTGTTGTAGTTGCAGTTTCCAATTTTAACTCAGCTTCTACCTTCTCTAATTTTTTATTTGTTACTGTAGGCTTATTTGAAGCTAATTCATCAAACAAGTTTGAAGGAGATACAGTTTTTCTTCCACTTTCATCTTCTTGACTCCCAATAAAGCTTGAAAAAGTGTATCCTGCTGATCCTGTTCATTATCACCAGTAGAAAGTAGAAAATGTAGAACCCAACTCTGTGTTTTCCATGTCATTGTTTTTTTTTTTTAATTAAAATTTAAATCTTGAATCTATAAAAGTAGATACACACAAGTTTTTATCATTTAGATGGGATGAAAATCTTGTTTCCATTGATTCATTGGATTGTTAAACAGTGGTAAGGATTCTAATGAAGTCAGAAATATCAGAATTGGACAGCTTGTGAAAGAAATAACCTCAAAGCTAAAATTGTATGTATTATCATCAATATAGTTGAAGTTCTTGGTTATTTGGTGATGTCTTCAAATTGATTCAGTAACTGGACAATTTTTTGAACAAGTATCATATATCCAATTGGTAAGTTGTTAAGGTAGGAATCTTATAGCGTCTCAAATTCTCGTATGGAAAAAAACATGAACGAATCTCCTATTAAAAAATTCCAGTTTGTGCGAATCATTCTGCTTCACATATATGCCATGAAACTGTCCTTTCTGATTAATGTTTACCAGTCAAAACATATTCTGTTATTCTGGAAAATAGCCAAGTTCGTTTTCTTATTTTAAAACTGGAAAACATTAATCAGAAGGGACTTTTTCTGGGCATTGAATGTAAAACAGAACGGTCTGCACAAACCAGAAATAAATCATTTGTAAACAATTAAAAACCAATATGAAAATAAAATAAAGATGTTAAAACAATAAAAAAACAATAGTACTTATACAGAAAACTTTTTGGAAACCCATTTCTAAACATGTAGAGGAGAGGGTTTTTTTTTTTTTTAACTAGTCTGTACTTTCACCTAACAATTTAATAAACAATACAAAATAAGTCATTTGTGCCACAAGTAATGAAGAAAGACAACTGAAGTTTTATCTTTGTATGTGTTTGACTGGGGAAGGGGTTGAGGAAACCACTTTAAGCGAACGAATGTGATCAGGGCCAACCGAAAAATTCAACAGAATCGCCAATACTAATTATATAAAGAACTCTATAGTTGATACCTACAGCTGTTAATTTTATTAAAGTTAAATTAATGTTGAACATGTACAGTTACTTAATTGCATTGCATTGCCATAATAAAGAAAGTGAAAAATACTATATAAAATTATTACATTTTCCTGAGGATACTATTTAAGAAGTACATTGTGTAAAGAGCTCACATTTGGATATAGCATTCTATAAACTGTATTGATTGCAATATTCCAGATCTGCATGTTTTAATAGTTTTTGTGATGTGTGATTTTGAAATTAGTACATATTTATTACATTTGGTACTTTATTTCCGCCACCAAAATTGTACATATTAGCATTTTCATTGACTTATAATGAAGTAAGTTGCAGCTGGAATTGTTTTTTTAAAAAGTAGGCATAATAATCATTATGTATAGAATTATATTGAATGTTCATATTTACTGTCATTTAATTCAGTTTTATTTGATGATACTTTAAAAATTGTCCATCGATGCTTTTTTGCGATTATAAATGATGTAATATTTACTTTTCACACCTCAAAAATGAAGGCCGAAATTGAATTAGAAATAATTGTATTTTTTACTTTATATTGTCTTCTTATACTAGGAGTGATGAAAGCATCTTTTGTGACATTTTTACTGTTTACTTTTTGTCAGTTGGTTTCAAAGTTGCCCTGTTGTAATTTACATATATTCGTGCTTCTTGACCCTCAGCAAGGTAATGTATCCTGCTGGTTCTGTTTCATCATCATCAGTGGAAAGTAGATGTAGAATTCAATTCTAAATATGTTTTCTATGCCAATCTTTTAAAATTGATATTTGAATTATAGATCTAGGAAAGTAGAAATACATAAGTTTTTATCATTTAGATAGGATGAAAATCTTGTTTCCATTGATAACCTGAATTGTCCAGCAATGGGAAAAGGGGTGCCACTAAATGCTAGAATTAGATTGGACAGTTTTTGACAGAAATAACCTCACAGCTAAATTTGTTTGTATCATTGATATGGTTGAAATTATGTGACTTGCTCTTTGGTGATTTCTTCAAATGGACTCAGAAACTGGATATTTTTTCAAACAAGTCCCCAATGGTAAGTTGTTAAAGTAGAAATCCTATCAACAGTACAAATTACAAGAGCTCTTTGTTGTTCTTAATTTGTTTTCAGCATTTAATATGTTGAATTTCACAATTTGGTCACATCTTGAATGAGTTTGCTTTTCCAAATTAAGCTGATCCTGTACTTCAGTTAATTTGTTAATTGCTAATAGAAAGCGATTAAAGTGAGAGACTGTATTTCTGTTAGATATAATGGTTGTTTTCACAGCCTGAGTTAAAATATATGATAGTTATTCTAAATCACATTTCCTGGCGCTAGCAACCATATTTGCTACTGAATCCTGCAAGACTAAGAAAACTTTATTGAAGATTTTATACTCATCAAGAATATTGTGCAATTCTTCACTTATTTTTGCACTTGTATATGCAACAGGGAATAGAACAACTCTAAGCACAACTCTGCACTGTCCAAAGTCATTTGAAAACCAATGACCTGTCAAACTCAGAAAGGGAACATTATCTGTTATAGCTGTCCAAATGTCTGTAGTTCATGAAATGCTAATTTCAGCAAGAGATAATTGAAATTTTCTTTTATTTTTTAAATACATCGAAAATGATTTTGCAATGAAGTACTTTTTGTTGTAACTTTTACAAAGTTTTGCAATAAGTCTTTTAAATCCAATGTTAGCTGTTACAGAATATGGTTGAATATCAACAGCAATCATTTCTCTTATCAGATAATGGATTTCTTGTGACCTGTGGTCATTAATATCCCAAACTTTCTTTTTGGCCAATATTGATTCTGTAGTAGTTTGGTGTTTTGCTGGAAGTTCGTAGTTGCTGCCACTTGTTTCTGGAACGTCTGTTCCTGAATATTCATTGTGCTTCCTTTTCTTATTTGCAACTTTTGCTTCTTTGGAATGAATCTTTCTAAGACTGTTTAAACTATTAGTCATTATAAAAGTTTGTGATGATTTGCTATCTCTTGATATGATGGTTTGACATAACTTGCAAGCAATTGTATTCTTATTCGTGGGATTGCCATCAAAATATAGGTTGCCGATATTTACTTAATTTTTACGTATTTAATATAGGTTAACAATATTTAGTTAATTTTTACGTATTTAAATTACTTGTGTTTGATATCTCAATAAAATATACATTATCTAAACTATAAAAATAAAAATATATATGAATGGTAGCAAGAGTTCAAAACTGAGAAACTGATGTGAATGCTTTAGTTTTGGTTTGCATATCGTTGCAATTTATTGTACAATTCCTCAACGTGAAAACTGCAAAATGAAGTAATAATGATCTTTGACATTGATTTAAAGTACAAATAAGAATGATAATTCAATAGAAAGAACAAGGAGGGAAATTTTCCATATGCTTACATCCATTTACTCAAATTCAGTGCTGTTGTAAAAGCCTACATGTTAACAGTGCATCATGACTGTTATTTGATAATATGGTTTAGACGATGTATGTGTCTTTGATAAATTTTCACTTGCAAACAAAAGGGGGAGTTATCTTGTCCTTGTTTACAATATAATTTAATTAATATTGGTATCATTTATGACAACAAAATTTGCTGATAAATCGGCAGAAAACTTATTAATCAACCGATTAATCGGTAATCAGGCGATTATCAAAGACCGATTAATCGGTAATTTGCCAATTTACAAATCAGTACCTCCGTAGTTACAACATTGGGACATAGAAGAAGACATATTTCCCTAAATTACACCACTTAATCATCGTTCTCATCCTACAATGTTGAGGGTTCAGCATGGAGCATCAAGTACCATTTTTTTAGTCTTTGGTATGACTCGACCAAGGATTTAACTTTAATCTCTTGGCCCATTTGTAAACAATCTAACCATTATGCTGGCACTGCTTATAAATGCTCTAATAAAATAGATTTAAGAAGAGTTCCACAGATTTAATGTTACATTTGACATTGAATTTAATTAGAAGTTAAGAAGTTGAATGTTTATCATATAAAATTATTAGTACTAACATTGCATTCTGAGGATAAAAAATTCAGTCAAAGTTGATATATTGCATTTTTGACCTTGTGTCATACATGTAGCCATGAATTTGCTGTAACCATTGCAGACACATGGAATTTCACAATAGTTATACATGTAATAGAGCTGCTAACGCTGATAGCAGCAGCGGTAACTGCATAAAGATATGCAAATGACCAAGCCAGCTGTGCGAAGTGACGTCAAAGAAGAGATAAAAAGACACAGGTGTTTGGAGAAGAGGGGGGCCAAGACATGACTAAAGAAGCACATGTTTAAGACACATTGGTGACGTCACAGTAGTGACAAGAAGTTACACATGGCTGGAGAAAAAGAAATGAACTGTTTAAAGAAAAAATGAACTGTTTTTAGAAAAAATGTGTTTTAGAAATACCAGATATAAAGGCTTCTGTTAAAAAAAAAATGAGTCGAGTTTTTTCATTTCTTCTGTTTCCTTGCAACAGAGTCTACAATGTTTTGGGTCCATTAAAAATGTGACAACACCATTAAAAAAAGGTGTACTACATTACATACATATTTCAATTGCCAGTCATCCTTCTTGCATACATCTCCATAGTGATCCTTCCAGGTTGAAGGAATGAAACTGTCTTGCAATTAGACTTTCTTATTCATTCATAACGACTAACTCAAGACAAAAATAATGGAATAACTGACCAGTGTGGGGTGAAAACACAGAGTAAGATCAAAATTGTGAATTAGCTATATTTTATCAGTCCATGTCATTACATGTCGGACGCTTCTGCATGCTTCCAAACAAACTCTATTTTCTATCACTTTCTCTCTCTTTGAACTTTCTGATGTCATATCCATTTAGTACATTCTCAGAGTCTAAGCAATTTTTATCCTGGATTCATCAAATTAACTTCTGCTAACTTATCAGCGGTTCCATTTCATATTGTTCTCAACTAACTAAATCATATACTAGGGGATCTACCCATTCAATATCTAACAGATATGTTACATTTTTTGAACAAGTCAGTCTAGAATTGAAAAAAAAAAACAGCATTTTTATATCACAATTAAATTTATTTAAATACAAATAATTAACTATTATGTTGGTGCAAAAATAATGTCGTTTTTTTTTAACATTCAACTTCATATAAAAAGACGACATTATGTTTGCATCAACCTGATAGTTACATCACCAATTTCTTCTTGTTTAGTGAAATTTGGGATATGAGTGAAGAAAAAAATGAAAATACACTGCCCTGTAAAGGGGATTGAACTCACAGTCTTCAGATTATGCGATTTTTGTTTAATACACCTCTTCCTTCCACTGATCACCCCACTCGTTGTCATCTGTTACATAATACTCAGTAGCAACCGGATAGACAGAGCATAGATTCACACATCTCATCGATATGGTTATTGATTTAGTAAATTGGGTTGCACACATGAGCTTCAGTTCAACTTTGTTTTCTAAGATGGGTTCACGGTGGAACAAAATGAGGCTAAAGTAATGAAGAATGCTAGAAAAATAAAACGACCCGTTGAGTTACCCATCAAGCTCGGAGTAGATTGTAATATGAGTTTGAAAAGTTAGTTTGATTTAAAAATAAATAAATAAAAAGACAAAATCAAAAAATTAGTGTTTCTGTTCGATCTCCCTTCCCCCTCGTCTGTCTATCTCTCTCCCCGCCTTCTCTTTTTCTCCAGTTAGGAGTTAAATAGTATTAATACTGTGGTGATATTCTCTAAGGTTTTTAATGAGCTATTCCTTCTAATCTTCTGATTTGTAGTTAGTTTTATTACTTTTGATTGTTAATAAACACAGAGAGAGAGAGAGAAAGAGAGAGAGAGAGAGAGAGAGAGAGAGAGAGAGAGAGAGAGAGAGAGAGACTGTATAAAAATATAAGCGATGATGGTGGTGGTGGTGGTGGGGATCAAACAATATACTGTAAGAGGATGAGAGTAATTGACAGAAACTTAGAGTTGAGTGATTTGGTAAAAAAAATTTCAAATTACAGCTGATTAATTAGAACAATTAAAATGGATTCCATTTTCAAAGATAGCTCAATCCCAAAACTAAAAAATATTTTTATTCGTATTTTGTCTGATAAAAATATATATGGAAAAAAAAAAAGGATTTATAGAAACAAACGTTGATAACTCAGCTTTAGTATAATCTATAACATAAATCTCACCTGTCTGTTTAAATGTATGCATATATGTATGTATGTATGTATGTATGTATGTATGTATGTATGTATGTATGTATATAAGTATGTATATATGTATATCTGCCTAAAACTTTCGACAGAGGCGACGGATTTTCACAAGATTGGTATCGTGTTAAAGCTCGACCCTTTGGCCAACAAATATCGAAAAATTGGCTAAAAACATTAATTCCTTCACCCTCAACTGGGAACTTTTCTACAGAGAATGGTCGCTTTTTTCGCCGATATTTTCGAAAGTCATCCCCTCTTTTCAATTGACTAGCCTTAATTTAAACCTACGTCACTTCTGGTTTGGCAATGGACGCAACAGCAAAAACGTCACGCTTTTTTTTCACATTCTTTTCCTTCTTCGCGATGCGGGTTCGAGCCTGCCTTCCTACTACCACTTTTTTTTCTTTTTTGCCTGACACACACCTCCAAACACCCGGGCAAGGTTAGTAATAGATAAATCACATCTTTAGTGTGAGGCGTTGCTGCATGTTTAGTGATGCATGCAGATAGCAAACTTGCTGCAAATGAAAGATGTGTGGCCAAGAGAGTGAGGGGAGGGGACAAAAGAAATTGAAAATATCTTTGATTGTGAGTTAGGATACTCAGAGATTTCTTTTAGTTGTTTGAAATAAGACAAGTGCCTCCTTAAAAGGGGAATTCATACAGAGTAACCTAGTTGAGAAAGGTAATTTCCTAGATTGTCTGCAGATAAGCCCTTTTCAATGAACATCAGGGTGGTCTTTTAGAGTGACCAAATGAGGATAACTTAAAAAAAGGCGGGTAACTAAGATTTCCAGTCAAAAATAAGAAATAAAAAATATAAAATTAGAAATAAAAATGTATGGGTATTACTTGCTATTCCAACATTTTTAATTTTATTGATGACCAATAAACCTGTGTGTAAAATATACTATGCCTTAGAGTATTGATTGTCAATGAGAGTTTATGGTAACTGATTCTGTACATTTCTATAAAATCCTGGATACAGTATAGTAATATGGTGCCCTCCCAATGGTCAGATATTTCGTGATCTACATCAACTGTTGAAACAAGGGCACTGTTGTTGTTTTACAAGAGATGAGAAATGTTGTTCCGAACAAAATGGCAGTATAAATCCAAAGAAGCTTTGAATTGTAAAAAGCTTGCAGACCAAGACGAAAAATAAAGTTTCCAGTAGATTTCCAATTTGAAAAAGTCCCCAAACAGTGAGCAAAGTTCCTTTCCATGTAAAGGCGAAAAATTGTGTGCAGAAATTCTTAAGAGATTCAGTATATTGTATGAAGTGATTCCGGTTCCTGATTAGTTCGTAATAGAACGTGATTCCATCGGAATAATTAGTTCTTATCACCCTTATTTATAAATAGAAATTTTTTTAAAGTTATATCATTATAAGTATACCAAAACATTGCAACAGGGGTAGTCCTAATAAATTCATGCATACACTAGTTTACTCTCTCTCTACCGTGCTAGAAAACTACTAAAACCTGTACCTCTATAAGGCCACCATTCACCCATGTATGAAGTATTGTTGTCACATTTGGGCTGGTGCATCTGCTACTAGTCTCTTGCTCCTAGACAGGGTTCAAAAGAGAGTCGCCAACCTGATAGGTCCTGAAATGTAATCTAAGCTTCAACCTCTGTCCCATCAACGAAGTGTTGCATCCCTCTGCCTGTTCTACAAGTATTTTAATGGTGAATGCTCCAATGAACTACAAGTACTTGTACTCCCTCGACGTAAATACCTCCGACAAACCCGATAAGTGGCAAAATTCCACCCCTACAGAGTAGACATCCCTAGATGTAAGAGAGCTTTCTACTCCAGTAGTTTCTTCCCCAGAACTGCTAGATTTGAAACTCCCTTCCGGGTCCCTACTTCCCCAACTATACTGATATGAAGAAATTCAAGTGTAATGTGAACAGACATCTTGCTGCTTAACTCCCTACATAGTACTCCTGTAGCTTATGTCCTCGATAGTAGCCCCCTACATCAAAGTGGCAATGTGCCTTGTTTGGGGTGAAAATGTAATAAAAAATTTTTTTTTTTAAGTTAAGTTATGAACTTAAATTTATCAAAAATTGGTCCTAGAAAAAAAACAACTCTTTTTCAATTCGATCATAATCAAAACGGAAGAAAGTCGACTTTGGCAAAACATAAAAATGAAACCGAGAGCCAAAGCTAGTGTATTTCTTAGAGGATTTCTTTGCCAAATACTGTTCACTCGCAGAAGCTAGTCTTTTTGTTTTTACGAATGAGTCACCACTCTTCAATTCTAAAATTCACTTGAGTGTAAGGAGTAATGAGATGAATATATCGGCAGTTGAATAATGATAATTACTATGAGAGGCTTGAAATTCTCTAAATAGCACCTGTTTAAAACAACAGTCGACTCGTCAAAGAAAAATATGTACATCGATTTGTGAATCTTTGTAAAAGATTTTGTTTATTGAAATGATATATTGAGAACGGATATAAGTGCTAAATAATAATCAGTTCTAAGTGACAGTCTTCTGGAGGTTGGAGGTTCAAGCCTCAGTGCGGGTGATACTAAGAATACAATAACAGATTACTTAAGATTCTACCTAGTTATGGTTGATGGAATGAGAGTAAGCTACTCCCATGGATTAAATAAAAGGTTCTGTTTGAAATGCCATAGATAGTCCTAGTGTTATACATAAAAATTTGACCATACTCACTTGAAGAAAGTTGGAGGTTACATCGACCAAAATCAAGATCAGAGAAGTAGTCTGAATAATACAAATTATCATCCTCATCTGAGAAATTCCAAAATACAATATGTTCTCATCCTGGATGTTCTGTCAGCCATGATCAGATAGAAGTCTTAAGTCATTTGTAATTGTATTCTTAGTCTCGGTCCTATTGAGGATTAAACTTTTAAACCCCAGAAGACTGTGCGGACATAATGATTCTCAAGTTTGACAAGATGCACCTGAAGAAAATCGTGGGTGGGGAGTTAAATTGTTGTGTTGTGAGAATAACATCCAAGATGAGAACAGTAGTCATAATAAGCTAAATAATACAAATTCTCAATCCTCATCACAAAAATTCCAAAACAAAATATTCAAAATTGTTCCATTAATGTTTTTGTTTTATTCTGATTCAAGTACTCACTTGAACAGAAGTGTTTTTGTTGTCCACTTTCAAACTCTTTTCCCAATAGTTCATTACGCTTTTACTGTTTCGTATTCTGACATAAAATTGACATTATTTTTATTAGTTTTTTTTTTTTATATAACACATAAGGTGGTACTGTGTTTCTAATTCTGACATTAAAATGTTTATTGCTAAATTCATGTCTGTAAGATTGCTTTGGTCATTACAGCCTGAAGCAAGTTTTGTAGACACAAGTGCCAGGTGCACAAGTACGAGGTGCCTTCAATAAGTTTCTAGACTTTTTTCATACAAGCAGTTTTATTGATAGTACATACATGAGACTCCAGTCCCCTTCTAAAGTAATCTCCTTTGGCTGCAATGCACTTCTTTTATCATTCCAACAACTTCTGGAAGGCCCCATGGAAGTCCTCTCATGTAAGCATGTCAATGATCTCATCACAGCCTCTTTCAATTGTCTCATAATACAGCCTCTAAGGTTTCCTTCTTACGGAATAACCAAAACTCAGTGAGCAAGGTCTGGACTATAGGGAGGGTGAAGAACTGTCTTGATGCCCATCTTGGTCAAATAGTCTTTGACAAGGATGAAGTTGTGGACTGGTACATTGTCCTGGTGGAAATGCCGCTGACACAAATTGAAGAGTGCTGGCCTCTTCTGACACAATATCTTCCTGAACACTCCTAAAACCGCAACATAGTAATCCTTGTTAACTGTCTGTCAAATGGGAACCCAGTGCATGTAGATCATGCTCATGCTGTCAAAAAAATTGATCATCATATGTTTCTGGATGGATTTGCTCTGTCTGGCTTTCTTGAGTCTGGGAGAGCCAACATGCTTCCACTGGAAACTGTCTCTTGGTCTCTGGGTCATAGTAGTAGATCTAGCTTTCGTCGCAGGTCACCAGAGCATCAAGAACTGTGGGATGTGAATTGATCAGCTTGACCATCTCCCTGTAGTCATAACAACGTTTTTCTTTCTGATCTTCTCTGCGCATCCTTAGGACAAACTTTATACAAATCTTCTGCATCTTCAGTTCCTTGTGAATAATTGTGTGTACAGTTCCCACATTGACATGAAGCTGTGCACTTATTGTCTCTATAGATACACGTTGGTCCTTATCAATGAAATTCTTAAATTGGCCAATTAACTCCATACTCCTCCCACACCTCTCATCATCCCTCACATACTGCTTGCCTTCCTTGAATCTCTTATGCCACTCAAAAACTGATGCTCGATTCATGCAAAATAGTCTGAAAGCAGCCTTTAGCATCCCATACGTTTCTGGGGCATTTTTTCCAAGTTTAAAACAAAATTTTATTGCATATAGTTCTTCTAAAGTGTCTTCGCGTCCAGATTGCATTTTTTAAATTCACCAGCTGTGACAATCAGACTTTAGTAGGGTGTATTCCAATTCCTGCTGTAGCTGTTCATTTGAACCTGCAATCATAAAAATTGCCCAGTCATCTCATATGATGTATAGCAATAAGATACTGAAATTTCAAGAGTCTACGGCAATTTTAAATGCCTGTACAAAAAAAGTCTGGAAACTTATTGAAGGCACTTCATAACTAATGTTCTGCATATTTTCAATATTGCTGTACGTGATTGGTCAAAGGTGAAAATATTCTCTTTACACTTTTCTTTAAGAAAGGGACAGTAGAGATTTCAATATTTTTAAATTTTGGTAGCTTCGTATCTCTCGCTTATTTTGTCCTTTAGTTCTTACGTTCCATGAACAATGTTTCTGACAAAGGGGGAAGACTTGCTGTTTTCTGAGTCAGAATCTATCCATATAACATTTATTGTTGGTTAGTTTTTGATCTTGAGGTGGTATTTTTTCAGCTCCTTTCATCAAGTTGCTTCATACCTTGTCTGAAGCGATTTCCATAAAAATATATATTTTATTCAACTTAACTAATGGAGAATCATTTCGTTAATTAGGAATTGTTTATCACTTTAATTAACCAGACCTTGCATGACAATCTAATTATACTAAAATTCTAGCTGCGACTGAATTACATTTCAAATTTTGTTCTTATTTCACATGGTTAAGTAAATTGATAAGATATCTATTTCTTATATATGGATATAGATAACTCTAAATTCAATCTTGCCGTTTAACCCACTACATGTGGAACTGGTCTACATTTCAATTAACCCATTAGTGCACAATTTTTTCTCTAATTTATTACCAAAAATCTCTGCTAAGATCAAACTTTTAGAACACACTACAAGGCAATCAAAAAAGTTATGTCCGTTTTTAAAAGGAAAGAAAAAAGAAAACGCATCATAGTAAATGTAACTAATAAATATTTATTCTTCGAAATAATCATCATCAGCATCCAACACCTGCTAACGTGTATCCAACCTTGTAGTAGAACTCTGGGATTTTTGGATGCAAAGAAGTCTGTGAGGGCTTCGTGCAAGTCTGCTTCATTGGTAAAAGATTTATATCAACGATGATTATCTAGAAGAGGCGGTAATCGGATGGTGCAAGGTCAGGTGGATAAAGTGGATGGCACAAAATCTCCCACCCAAGTTGCTGTGTGGTCTTAGTAACCACTCATGCAACATGCTACCTGGCATTGTCATGGAGGAAAAACACAATCTTGCAATTCAACAGTGCTGGCATTTTTTTCTGGTGCAATTTCTGTTGCATATGCTTCAATTGCTGCAAGTATAGGTATCCAGTGACCATTTGATCATTTGGTAGCAGTTCATAATGAACCACTTGACGACCTATCCACCACACACAAAGCATAATCTTGCATGGATGCATAAGCGATTTTGCAGTGTGAGGGGCAGCGTATTGAGGAGACAACTAATGTTTGGAATGCTTTAAAGTTTTGTACAGAGCCGATTTTTCATCAGTGGTAAGCACTCGATTGAGTAAGGATATGATAGAGTGGCAAGAAAACAGTGATATGCGGGCTGCTACTTGTTGTCCCTTGCGGACCTCCAACAGCATTTGCAGAACCCACTTGCTCAGTTTGTACATCTTATTTAGACAATGCAGGTGAAGTCTTTCATCGGAAAATGTTGAATTATCTTGCAAATTCACCACACGTTAGACTACTGTCCTCTTCAATAGCCGCCGTCATGACTCCATCATTCAAGACATGTTGTCGTCCAGTACAAGGCTCATCACGAAGAAACAAGTTTCTCAACTTGAATTTTTAAAACTAATGACTTGCACCATCCCGAAAAGTTTGAGATATGCGGCAACTCGATGCAGTTGCTGATAAGCTCACTTTGAAATCATAAAACAAACAGCCCCCGAATTAAATCCTTAGACACTTCCATCCTTCTCACAGCTGTCCAGCTTATAACTGATGTACATGGTTTTTTATAACATCTTATTGTCCTACTTCCAGCTATCCGAATTTGAAAACAATTGCTACACAGATTTCGTATATATTTCAACATCAGTCAATGGTTAATCAAAAAACTGGCAGAACTTTTTTTGGTTACCTATTATTTTTACCTATTATTTTACTTATTATTTTTACCTATTATTTTTACCTATTATTTTACTTATTATTTTTACTTATTATTTTTACTTATTATTTTTACCTATTATTTTTACCTATTATTTTTACCTATTATTTTACTTATTATTTTTACTTATTATTTTTACCTATTATTTTTACTTATTATTTTTACTTATTATTTTTACTTATTATTTTTACCTATTATTTTTACCTATTATTTTACTTATTATTTTTACTTATTATTTTTACCTATTATTTTTACTTATTATTTTTACTTATTATTTTTACTTATTATTTTTACCTATTATTTTTACCTATTATTTTACTTATTATTTTTACCTATTATTTTTACTTATTATTTTTACCAATTTTTTTACCTATTTTTTTACTTATTATTTTTACCTATTATTTTTACTTATTATTTTTACCTATTATTTTTACCTATTATTTTTACCTATTATTTTTACCTATTATTTTTACCTATTATTTTACTTATTATTTTTACTTATTATTTTTACCTATTATTTTTACCTATTATTTTTACCTATTATTTTTACTTATTATTTTTACTTATTATTTATACCTATTATTTTTACCTATTATTTTTACTTATTATTTTTACCTATTATTTTACTTATTATTTTTACCTATTATTTTTACTTATTATTTTTACCTTTTATTTTTACCTTTTATTTTTACCTATTATTTTTACTTATTATTTTTACCTATTATTTTTACCTATTATTTTTACCTATTATTTTACTTATTATTTTTACCTATTATTTTTACTTATTATTTTACTTATTATTTTTACCTATTATTTTTACCTATTATTTTACTTATTATTTTTACCTATTATTTTTACTTATTATTTTTACCTATTATTTTTACTTATTATTTTTACCTATTATTTTTACTTATTATTTTTACCTATTATTTTTACTTATTATTTTTACCTATTATTTTTACCTATTATTTTTACCTATTATTTTTACTTATTATTTTTACCTATTATTTTTACTTATTATTTTTACCTATTATTTTTACTTATTATTTTTACTTATTATTTTTACCTATTATTTTTACTTATAATTTTTACCTATTATTTTACCTATTATTTTTACCTATTTTTTTACCTATTATTTTTACTTATTATTTTTACCTTTTATTTTTACCTATTATTTTTACTTATAATTTTTATCTTTTATTTTTACCTATTATTTTTACTTATTATTTTTTAGCAAAATTACTTTCGGAGGTTTACTTAATGCTTATTATACAAACCTTACATGGCATTCTAACTATACTAAAATTCTGGCAGCAACTGAATCGCACTTCAAATCTTATTTGATATGTTTAAGTAAACTGATAAACTATTTCTCATATACGCATATAGATAACTTTAAAATCAATCCTGTCATATAACCGATCACACGTAGAACGTTTGTACGGAATTGGAAAATTTTGAGCCATCTTGCAACTTGATACCAGAAGACTTACACTTTCCAATTTCATACAAATGCAGATTCTACCACATGAAAAGTGTGAGCCATCTGGTATCAAGTCTTAAGGTTCTTTTGGGGGATGGCTACTACACAGCGAGACATGATGGAGTATGACCATCTATAAAAATTTAAACATCCAGTGTAGCAGCAAGTTCTGGGAACATCAACCTGAAAGAACAGTTGGGCATAACTTATATACCATACCTTATGACCATGTAATCCCTACAGCCACCTACCTTGAAAATGCTGCTGTCAAACCTGACATAGTTATAATGGAATAATACAGAGAGAGTGGTAACCTTGGTTGAAGTGAGTGTCCCTAATGATAGAGGTCTGAACAGAGCTGAAAGGTAGAAACAGACCAAATATCAAGGTCTCATGTATGATATGAAAAGAAACTGGAATCTTAGGGAGATATCAAGCATACAAGTTATTATAGGTGCCACAGGGCTTATAAAGAAGAATCTGAAGTCCTATCTAACTAATATTCCTGGTGAACCAAGGGCAAAAGAGATCCACACAATTGCACTTAAGGGAACAGTGAGGATACTAAAAAGAGCTCTCGGCTGGTTTCCATAAAAAAACAGGGCAATGTTGGCAGCTGGTTTGGCTGCACCAATACCCAACATTACAATCTTCAAAGGAAGAAAATTAAACAAAAACAAAATAACCAAAAAAATTTCTGTTTACAAACCATTGCTCTACATTTTTTTTTACAAAAACAAGAAGAGAAAGTGTTCAAAATGCCAATTAGATAATCATAGCTAATGGAAGTACAGATCAACTTGATGCATGTCTTCGCTTTGCTAGTTAAAGACAACTATCTTCAAACATTTAGAAATGCTATATATATGTAGTAACTGTAAATATGTGCGAACAGCTTTAGCCATTCCTAATTTGCATATTAATTTTTTAAACAAACAATTTCTCATAAATTAATATTCTGTAATATATATTTTTGTTTGTAATTTGTATTGTCATATATCTATACTATAAATTTGTTAATTTTTTGTGTATTGATATTCATATTAAATAACAAATATTTATTTGTACAAGTAAATATTTGTTTATTTTCATAACATTCCGTTATAAGTTGGCTTTCAAACGTATCTTTTACGTATATTTATTTTAAAATTCAATCAACGCTTCTATCACGGAAAACACAACACTGACTTGCTTCTAGCAAGACATGTCCTCCTGTGACTGATGTATACATTTTATATAGATAAGATAGCGCTAGAATATATAAAGTGTATATCCATATATTTGTACTGTATACATTTCTGTATTTCTCGTTTTTTTTTCGTTTTTTTTTTTTTTTTGTGGAGTATCAGAATTGTAACATTTTACTTTTTATTGCTTCTTATGTTAGTTCTATTTTATTGACATGAAAAAAAAAGTTCTCTGCTATACGTTTTTAATTAGTGATCGCACATTAAATGTCAGTAATTATGCACAGCTGCTAAGAATTGACCTACTTGAAGTAACAAGATGGTCGTGCGCAGATTTCTTTTAGGACTTAAGATTTGAATCATTTTAAAACGATTTAATTCTACTTAACCTATGAGTTTAGGTTTAATATAGTTTTTCGAGGACCAGGAGTGAAACTGTTCTTTGAGCGATTTTTTCTAGGGTTGATTTTCATTTGGAACTACGTTTAAAAAAAAAAAGGCTCCGTTCAGTCTTGACAGACTATGATTACTCACTGAAGGGTGTATGTATATATAAAAAGATAAAATACACAATATCTCATAATATTTACATACGTCCTACACAAGTATGATGTGGCATAATGCCGGAAGGTGGGATAGTAAGTCAGTGCCATTAAAGAAGAGCCACTCTGGCCTCTTAAAAATTGCCTAGTCGACATTCCCTGGTCGGAGTGCCTCAGGTAGTTAGCAATAAACAAACTCCTCTCCAAAGAGAGTGGACCTACTAGGACTACTCAACACTAATAACTCAACCTTACGCCTTCAGGTCAAGATCAAAGTGTAGTATCTGTTCTGACAGATGCTGCACTTAAGATAATTTGTACCAGTCAATGGAGGGGAAACCCTCTATACTGGGACAATTATTATTTTTGGTAACCAGAGTGCCCCCTTTTTGCCTACTTTTAGGGGAGCTGGTTTTAACCTCACATTAAAAACGGCCTTGTGCCTAATTTGCTCAGTGGGGGAGCAAATAAACACCATCTGTTCCGACAGATACTGCAAGCTATGACTAGCTATGACTAGCTATGACTAGCAAAGACCAGATGTGGGGGCAACCCCACATGCCTGACCTTTAACCAGCTCCCATTACCCACCTCTCAGGAGCTGGTCCCCTTTTTCCCTTCCCCTCCCTTCACTCTTCACATTAAAAATCGGCCTTGTGCCTAATTTGCTCGGTGGGGAAGCAAATAAATACCATCTGTTCCGACAGATACTGCTAGCTATGACTAGCAAAGACCAGATGTGGGGGCAACCCCACATGCCTGACCATTAACCAGCTCCCATTTCCCACCTCTCGGGAGCTGGTCCCCTTTTTTCCCTTCCCCCTCCCTTCACTCCTCACATTAAAAATCGGCCTTGTGCCTAATTTGCTCGGTGGGGGAGCAAATAAATACCATCTGTTCCGACAGATACTGCAAGCTATGACTAGCTATGACTAGCAAAGACCAGATGTGGGGGCAACCCCACATGCCTGACCTTTAACCAGCTCCCATTACCCACCTCTCCGGAGCTGGTCCCCTTTTTCCCTTCCCCCTCCCTTCACTCTTCACATTAAAAATCGGCCTTGTGCCTAATTTGCTCGGTGGGGGAGCAAATAAATACCATCAAAGTGTAGTATCTGTTCCGGCAGATACTGCAAGCTATGACTAGCTATGACTAGCAAAGACCAGATGTGGGGACAACCCCACATGCCTGACCTTTAACCAGCTCCCATTACCCACCTCTCAGGAGCTGGTCCCCTTTTTCCCTTCCCCCTCCCTTCACTCTTCACATTAAAAATCGGCCTTGTGCCTAATTTGCTCGGTGGGGGAGCAAATAAATACCATCTGTTCTGGCAGATACTGCAAGCTATGACTAGCTATGACTAGCAAAGACCAGATGTGGGGGCAACCCAACATGCCTGACCTTTAACCAGCTCCCATTTCCCACCTCTCGGGAGCTGGTCCCCTTCCCCTTCCCTTCACTCCTCACATTAAAAATCGGCCTTGTGCCTAATTTGCTCGGTGGGGGAGCAAATAAATACCATCTGTTCTGGCAGATGCTGCAAGCTATGACTAGCTATGACTAGCAAAGACCAGATGTGGGGGCAACCCCACATGTCTGACCTTTAACCAGCTCCCATTTCCCACCTCTCGGGAGCTGGTCTCCTTTCCCCTTCCCCTTCCCTTCACTCCTCACATTAAAAATCGGCCTTGTGCCTAATTTGCTCGGTGGGGGAGCAAATAAATACCATCTGTTCTGGCAGATACTGCAAGCAAAGACCATATGTGGGGGCAACCCCACATATAAGACCTTGGTCAATGTAGGAGCAACCCTTCATACCAATTGTCACTATCGAGCTCCCCCACTCCCCGGGGAGTTGGTCCCCATTTCCCCTTCACTCCTCACATTAAAAATCGGCTTTGTGCCTAATTTTCTCAGTGGGGGAGCAAGTAAATACCTCAAAGTGTAGTATCTGTTCAGATGCTGCATTTCAATTTCTTGTTCTCTCTCAATGGAGGAGAAATCCTTCACAACTGAGACAATTTTTATTTTTGTTCGTTTTTTTTTCCACGTTAAAAAACGACCCTGGTGTCTAACTCTGCCCCCCGTGGGGAGGCATTATAAATAAGGAACAGGCGACAGAGTTAGCATAGTGTTTGTGAGACTGATTGTTAGATATAAGAAAGGTGATGGCTTTTGTCATGGAGACAGAATGTAGTGAAAGACAAAATGGAAAAAATAAATTAAACACACTAAAAAAAAAAAAATACAATAAATAAAAACGAAAGATTTAATCTGTAGTTTGTTTTTATTTTACTTGTGCTTAATTTGTTTTATTTTTCTCCATTTTGTCTTTCATTATATGCACATAAGGTAGGTCATCTTGTAATTGATGCAAATTATAAAAAAAATTATATATACATAAACATACGCGTTTATATATATATATATATTACACTTCCATATTTTTCCATATTTTTATTGTCATCAAAATCGGTGAATTTGCCCATTTTTCAATCAAATCGATTGATTACCTGCTCTAGTTGGAGACCCATCGAAGTGCACTGGGAGAAAGCTTCACATGCCTCCTTGCAGTGACTTAGTCCTCAATACATTATTATTTACATTTCACAGTAGAGAATCTACTATTGATTTTATAAAATCATTTTTATATATAATCGTTTGAATTTGAGTTTAAAATGCAAAAATAAAGTATCATGGTTCAATTATGCTCTAAACAAAACATTCATTTCGATCGCACCCATGTCACATTAAAGAACTTACTGTTGATTTTATATGCCTGACCTTACTGCTTGTGCGGTGATAATGGCTTGAAGTTAAGTTTAAAATACAAAAATCAAGTATATTGGTGCAATTGTGCTTTAAACAGAAACATTCATTCCGAACATGCCACTGTCATATCAAAGAACCTACTGTTAATTCTATATATTCAACCTTTCGACTTGTGTGGTAATAAAACTTCTCCAATGCACAATGCACTTGTGATGTTAGGCTGTGTAAGGTGTTAATTTTGGTCGAAATCGCCTATTCCTTTTTTTATCAGATTATATCGATTATTGATACTTATCGAAAATATTCTGATAAAAAAACATAGCTAAGAACACTGCCAGGCACATAAAGTACCTCCGTGTGTTCGAGTCCATAGAGAACAAACTCTCACACACACACACACACACACACACACACACACACACACACACACACACACACACACACACACACAAAGTTCCTTTTATATAATAGTATATATACATAAATATATATATGTATATATATAAGAGAAAGACAAAGAGAGAGAGAGAGAGAGAAATAGATAGATAGATAGCTACAACATTTATCTTTATATATATATATATATATATATATATATATATATATATTGTATGCCATCTGTATCAGTCACAAGATGATCTACCTTGCTAGGAGCAGAATTGTTGTAGTATTCAATTTCTTTAAGCTCGTGAATGATGCCAAGGTCAAGTAGTTAGATGTAGGTTAGAAAGCGTTCAATGAAACGTTGAAACTCAATGTCGTTGCATGTAAGGAAGGATCTCATTGGCCCTTGAATCGTTGCATTCGGTGTGTATCTGCCAACAACTGAACGAAGAGACTGGATTACACCTGCAATGTAACAAGTTACAAATGAAATCATAAAATATGTATTTAGGGCTTCTTTTTAAACTAATGAATCATTACTTATCAAGGCCAAAAGCTACTCGGAGATAATAGTTAATGAAATAGCTAAAATGTGAGTTGAATGATGAAGAATATTATGAGAGGATTGAAAAGTTGGTGTTGGGTACGTGGATAAAGATAGAAATGTTGTTTGTCTATTGTTTGGATTATTCAGACTACTGTTCTCATCTTGGATGTTATTCTCACAACATTTTGGCCGATGCAACCTCCGACTTTCTTCAGGTGTATCTTGTCGAACTCTGAAAATTTTTCTGTTGAATTAAAGAATCTGTATAGAATTTCGAATGGAACATTTACATTAAATCCACGATGGTAGTTTGCTCTCATTCTGTCAGTTATAACCAGGTAAAGTCATAAGTAATTTGCAATTGCATTCTTAGTACCGTTTGCATTGAGGATTGAATTGTCAACTGTCACGGCGTCACCGATAAAGCGTTAAATAATAGTCAGTTCTATGTGACAGTCTTATGGAGGTTGAAGTTTCAATTTTCAGTGTGGGTGACACAAAGAATAAAATTATGAATTATGGATGACTTCTACCTATCATGGCTGACAGAACGAGAGTAAACTACCCGTGTGGATTAAATAAAATTTGCAAACTACAGGATGTAATAATAAAATGGTCACCATAGAAAAGACGACATGATTCCATTTCTGTTTGATGAAAATCAATTTTGTTTTTTGTTGCAGACCATCTACTAGTTGGCCAATTATGTACACATTCCAAGAGCGATAGGAGCCTTCTATCATTAAAAGTGGCGCAATGTTCTACAAGTGAGATCAGAGATGCACCACTGTATAACTCATGCTCTCTACTAATCCAAGTTATGACAACAGGATCATTGCAAGCACCCTCAAAATGCATCATTGGATTGCCACAAATAACAGAGACGTGCCCAGGGTGATGAAAGCAAAGTTTTCATCCACGGTTATGGTCTTTGATATGGTTTCAAATGAGGGCTACATTATGCCACCGCACGTCTTTGAAGTCGGCTTGAAAGTCAACACTTAAGTGTACCTGGATGTACTGAAGAGTGTGGTGCTCCCCTGGTGCAATCAGGTAGCCGCTGGCAGATCCTGCATCTGGCAGCAGGACTTGATGCTGGCCCACAAGTTCAAAGAGACCCAGGCTTGGCTTCAGAAGAAGTGCTACGACTTTGCACATTTCTTGCACTGACCCCCTCCTTCCCTGACCTGAACACACTAAACTACTTCGATTGGTCATACATCGAGAATATCACCAACATAACCTCCCACAACACCAAAGTCAGCCTGATTGTCGTCATCCGTCGAGTATTCGCTGAGCTCCCGTCAGTGCATGTGGAAAAGGCATGCTCCCAGTTCCGGACATGTATCGGGACGGTGATTGAGGCTGAAGACGGCTACATTGAATAAATATCAGCTTTATTACATAATCAAGCCACCTGAATTGATTTTTTCCAATAAAAGTTTTAAAATAAAGCTGTAGTGGTGTTTTGTTTAGGGCGACACTTTTATCGTTCCACCCTGTATTTTGTTAGTTGCATTTACTTTTTCTTTTTTTTGTTTTCTTCTTTATTCTAAGTGTTTTGAATTATATTAGGCCGAATGATCTAACATTTGGAATCTCTGACTGGAGGCAAAATTTTCAGTTAAACAACAGAGTTTTTTTAGCTGCTAACACGTCAATGTCATTGCCCCTAGAAAATTTCATTATAAAAGGAGTTTAATTATGGTCATGATTAAATAAGATTCTCTGAAAAACAAAATCCCATATTAAAATAAAAATGACTCAGTGAAATATGCATCTGCTATTGTTTATAGAAACTTATACCTGATTCCAGGAATTTTGCTTATGGGAATTTATTAATTACTAGCCCGGTATTGGCCGGTCATACAATACACTTAAACATGATATTTTAATTTATGCAGATTGCCTATGTTTTATTATAGAATCAATCATCGATTGAATATTATATATTACAAAGAATAATTTGCCTCATGGACTAATTCGCAAAAAATATTTTTAAAAATAATAATGATAATGTCGTTCATCAAATTCCGTCTCTGTTTGTTTACAATATCACGTCAGCTGATGTTTGGGCTTAATGATCTTAAAAATAGTTTTTCTTCTCTGATAGATAAAAAAAAAAGAAGAATTTTTACAGGGGAATATTTTACGTTACACCGGCCATGGTTACACCGGTGTAATGTAAAATAATCCCCTGTAAAAATTCTTGTTTATCTATAAGAGAAGAAAGACTATTTTTAAGATCGGACTCTTTCTATTTTCGATACTTATTGTATGAATTTCTGTACAAAATATCTAAGAACTCTGCCAGATATATAAATTAGAGTTGTGTGAAATTTGCAAAAGATAGACTCAGCCAGTTCGAAACCTATGAGGAAGGAATTCACACACACACACACACACACACACACACACACAAAGTTACTTTTATATAATAGTATAGATAGAGATTGTTAATTTGTTGTGGTTGGAAATTGAAATTCAGGAAACTTTGTTTAACTGGTGTCTACTTACTATGAATAAAATTCAATACAAATCTGAAATATTTGAATTTTCAAACAGTAGGTTGTGCCCATATTATTCGGCATGTAAAACACATAAAAACGTTAAACTAATTTCACAAAGGAATTTTCCGTCTGTTTTTAACTGCCATATTAATTATTTTAGAAAATTCACATCGACCCTTACTACCACCACCACCACCACCACCAGTAAAAAACCTCATTTGCATGATCGCCTGGCCTTTTATAGGGATGGACATAATTGTGACTCCACCCTGTATATGATTCACAAATCTTTTCATTTGTTTTCTCTCTTTCAGACTTTTAAGAAGAGTTAAATAGATGAGAAAATCCAACATAATCAGCATTTGTTTTTTGGTCAGTGTAATTTAGGAAAAACAAAATTGAACAGAACTTTTACTTTTCATATTTAGTTTTGTTGGTGTTTTAAATAAAAACACAAACTGTAGTCACATTAATTTATATAAATAAAACAGTAGATGTATGTCTGTCTCGGTGATCGATGCCTCCGTTCAGTCTCGAAAGACAAAGGATACTCCTGTAGGGTTGCAGATTCCACCCACACCTCTCCTGAATCGGCACTATTTAAGACCAGTGGCAAGGAGAATTCCAAGACGACTGGAAACAATGCTGAAATAAACGAAGAGCACATACAGCACCTGGAAGTTCCAAATGCCACCCGTTTAGTACTGGCCAGGTTTAACGTTGCTTAACTTTGGTGATCCAACAGGAACCGGTGTGTCAATGTGATTATGCCGTATATGTCTGTCTGTATGTATGAGAATATTTAACCAATAAACAGCATAAACAACTAGTCACACAACACTGAAATTAACAGGAAATAGTAATCATACACCAAGGATTGCTTATAATGAGTAAAATCTTTATTTGAATGGATGAATAACGCGTCCAGACATATATTGGCAAGTGTAAATGCAGTTTTGTTTGTGTTTTTGTTACATTAAAAAAAAATTGCAAAGTCGACTTCTCAATGAAATAGAGAAAAATAGAATTCCACAAAAATCTCGATTTGAAATCACCTAAAAGTGGGAAAGTAAAAAATAAAATAAGTATAAAATATAAAATATAAAAAGGATTTAAAATGGTAGTGGAGTTTGAGAGGGGGGGGGAGAAACATTCTTAAAGTACACCCATGAGTTACAAATTATGGGTGTACTCTTTTTGTTTGCACAAAGACAGTTTTAATAGATTAATCGCAACTGCTCCAAGAATTTTTAAATGATTATTCAAGCTAGCTCTGTGTAAAATAAAGAATGTCTCATCTGAGTACCCTTCAATGCAAATTTTCTTGCTTATTATGAGGTTTACGTAGTGCGTATCATCTAACACTAAGAGGTTAGAATTTCTCAACATCAGAATTTCACAGACAGTGCCAAGAAAACAATAAACAGCCATGTTATACTGAATGATGAAGATATCGTCCTGATGAAAAAAGAGGAAAGCATTTTAAGTCCTGAACATCACTCAAACTTTAGTTGCAAAAAACAAAACAACACACACACACACACACACACACACACAATGTGAAATGGTTGAAGAAATTCTATGTGCTAACTCTCGACTTTTAGTATCAATTCATGGATGTTTCACATACACAGGATATTTTGAAAAAACGTGGCTGAACATTTAGTTAGGGATTTAAATGAGTGTGGAAACTTACCAGTTGAAATGTGACAAACATTGGTTCAGAACTGGTTTTTTTTTTTTTTTTTTTTTTTATTGAAGTTTATATGATATTTAGTTCCATTCGAAAAACTGGCACTATTTGTCTTTTTGGAATGTGAACTTATTTGCATAAGTTGCTTGTTACCGTGAGAATCGAGTTATTTCTATTTTAAGCAATATTCTAAAGAAACGGTGTTTATTAATACAGAATCTTACCTACATTTTATTCACGTGTATTTATATGATTTCAGACAAAACTCCTGCAATCGAAATATATTTTAATACTAGCGGGACCTTATGGATATTCCACTGTACTTTCTATATCAACCTGTATTTTATTTAGCTCTTCTTTAGGAAGATGAACACAAGGTCAGGTGGGGTTTTGAAAAGTCAACGCACTAAGCTAAACGCACTCTGACCTACAAAAATGTGTGAGCAGCCTCGTCAGTATTCCCCCGTAAGGACGCCTCAGGCGATTAGCAATAAACTCACCTCTTCTTAAAAGCCTGGGAGAGTTGACCTAGAATTGAACAGGACCATACCTCAGCCTGACAGCAACAAAGCCACTGTTTGCGTGTCCCTGAATAGCACAGACATTTCCTCCGGTTGTAATAGTCTTTTTGAAAGGATAAATGTCTATCACTATCAATACTATTAAAAGATGAATTTCTTCTTTTGTAAAACTGTCATTCTTCAAATAAATAAAGTGAATCTGTCTCTTTCTTAATTTATTTAAAATTTTAGTAATTTAATTCTTTTTAAAACAATAAATATTCTATGTTTTCTTACCGTAAAAAATAATTGTCAGCTAAAATATTCTTCAAATTAATAAAATGAATGTCACTTTTTGCAATGTATTTCATCTATATAATTATAAAACTATGGATTCTTGTTTGCATCAAAAACATTGTTGTCATGGAAACCAGCTTGTATTAAAATTCACACTCCTTTCCAGAGTCCAACCATATTGAATCTAAATAAATTTCAGCCTTTGCTTAACTTGTAGACATAGTTTCAATTATGAAACTATGTTTTGTTATGTTTTTGTTTCGGTTTCGAGTCCAGCTGATGGCATCTAAATCGTGATTTAAAAAAATTTTTTTTTTGCTTTTGAACTCATGACTATATATTGAATACAATATAATGTGAAATAATTGACTCTATAATAATAAATACAAAATCTGCGTAAATTAAAATATCATATTTAAGCACATTTTACGACCAGGCAATGTTAGCACTGTTTTAGCTAATGCGAAGATACAAGTTTATTTTGTAGATAATTCATTTTAAAATGGGTAAAGTCAGAGTTTTCTACCTTAGTGACTTCTGATTAATCACTAGGTCTATGCTTTCATTGTTTTGACTCTCGAGAATATATCCAACACTGTTAAACACAGTGTCGGATGACTGAAAACCACGTCACTCTATATAAAAGCATATAAGATATCAACGGATACACACTCGAAAGTCAAAACAATGAAAAGAATATGCTGTTGTCCTAGCCTTATTAATCACCAATAAGCTGATTGAAAGATCTCATTTTTTTAATGCATGGAAGGTGATAACATACATAGGAATATGGGTAAAGTCAGATTTTTTTTAAATGTGTGAAAGGTATTAATGCACGTACGAACATGAAATGCTTCAGCGTATTATTATATAGATTTGTAACAATCTAAACGAGGTCTTGATAATGTATATATAACTGTATACCCCTCTTTTCTACTATTGTAACTGATTATTTTTATCATCAGTGAAACTACATTTGTTTCTGTAATTGTCATGAGTGGCTCATGTGATTATGATGAGGCCTTCCTAATGTCACGAGTGGTCAGGAAGTAGAGACAGAACTGTATATGTACCGCTACCCCTAAACAAGTCTGTTGCCTCCACCGGGAAAGGATGGTTTGAGCAGTTTTAAGGTCTCCTTCATCTTGTTCTTTTATTGCATACTTAAAATGTTGTTTGAAAAAATATATATATAGAATCGCTTTTAACTTTAAAAATTAATGATGGGACGATTCCAATAGTTTTCTCATTTCTGTTACAATTACTGATTTTGTTCTAAATTCTAGATTCCAATACAATTACAGATTTTGATTCCGATTATTTTCAAATTTCTAAATATTTAGTTATGGAGTTTTTCTTTGTTCTTTTTTTATTTTCTTTCTTTCTTTTTTTTTTTTTCCTTTTCTTTCTTTTTTCTTTCTTTCTTTCTTTTTATGCAGACGACTGTAAAAATCTGTGTAATGTGTGCATATATTTTCACAAAAATAAAATTACACTGGGGGAGCATACATTTCACAAGTAGATCTTTATAATTATTTTTTGTGCTTATTCAAATTGGCATGTATATCAGAAATTAAAAGTAATGCAAATGCAGAAAAGTCTATATGATGCATGTACAAGTCATTGAACGAAGATGAAATATTCCAAAAATCATGTAATTTGATCAAGTAGTTTTTTGTTTTTGTTTTTTTCTTTTTTTCAAGCAAATCAAATTTTAGTTGTAGTGTTTTGATCGGCCATGTTTAAATCAGATAAAATAAAAAAAGGGAGGGACAACTCTAATTGAAGTGTTAGGTGAAAAATCAGCTTTATGTTTAATGCAGTTTAGTAGTAAAATTGTAAATTTTTATGAGAAACACTCATCTAGCTGAAAACACTATCCCCTTAAATAATCCAATTTACCAAATTTCTACTACTAACAATTACTAGGTCACTGTCCCATTGACCACTGTACACTTATTAATCCTTATCCTCGAGTGGCCTCTGGGCCTTGCTAAGTGGTGACTCCATTGTAAAAGAAAAAAAAAAACAAAAAAAAAAACAAGCAAAACTTTGAAAACGACATTTAAAAAGATGAGATTGTCTGGCCCTGTCAGTATTCAATGTTAACATTTTTAATGCTTTCAGAAGTTCTTGAAGCGGCTGCAGCAATTACATATTTTTGTTTACTATTTACCATTGCTGTAAATAGAAAATTTTACTGTGAAGTGATCGTGGCTCAGGATGGTCTGGTCTGCATGAAGTACCCTTCAATGCAAATTTTCTTGGTTACTATGAAGTTGACTACATAGTGCGTATCATCTAACGTTAAGAGGTAAGAATCTCTGAACACGTAGGCACAGACAGATATTCACAAGTCCACCAGTTGGCTATTGGTGATCATACATTTCAGTCATTAGTCACAGCTATTCTTTAACCTGTATGATTACAGATGTTTACTCTGACATTGAGAACAGTGAAGCTAAACAGTTGCATACAAAGTAGGGGAAGGTTTGACCCAGAACACACAAAGGAATGTTATAGAAGCAACGTTGCTACTTTGGCCCCATTGATTTATGATTCTGTACTTAACACGTCTTTGCAAAGGCAATCAGAGGACAATGGATCCTGATGCCAACTGAACTTTTACCAGAGCTCTGATCTTACAACATTGTCACTACCCCTATTATGGTGAGGAACAATGAGACTTTAGGGGGTCGGGGAGTATATGCTATTACCATTATTATTCATTATATTTTGATTTAACGTCCATTTTACATGCTGGCATGCGTTGGACAGCTTTTAGAAATTGACTTCCAAACTAACCTATCTCTAGCCAGGTCTTTATGTATCCCTTTTCCTCTCAAGTTAATCCTTTATCACTTCCGCCTATGTTTTCCTTAATCTTCCAGTCGGTTGACCCTACTACCTCAACTGTTCTACATTTACTAATCTAAGAACTTTTATCCATTCTTTTAATGTTACCATACCATCAAAGTCTACTGTTCTGCATGCATCTATCTTTACTGTCCAGATTTAATCTTTTGAAATAATCAGATCTAAGACTCGCATTACACATTCATCGTATCATTCTCATATCATTTCTCCCCATACAACACATGTTCTCAACCCTCACTGGTTATGTTTTACTTCCATAGATCGTCATACTGCATTCACATGTCTGATAAATTATTTCCTTGGTCGAAAATGATAATGCTCTGCTGGTTAGTAATGATAGAAGTTCCCCTGAACTTACTCCACCCACTACTAATTCTTCTTATAACGCTAGCACCTAACATAGGAAATCGATTTTAGTATCTCTAGCTTTATTATGCAGATTTTCTCTAAACACAAAGTCTGTGTTGCAGCATTTATATGTTTTAAATTTTGAACAAAAGAAAAGTGGGGAAAAAGAATAACAAGAAAGATAGGGCAACATCTTTAACTGAACTAATTTATTGGCTTTTTTTCAAAGGACTTTGATTTTTTATCTCTACCATTCACCCAATCTTTGTGTTCTCTTTATATATGCTTTTAGGGTTACTAGAACAACTAAAAGCAAACAGTTTGTGGTTTATAACAGCAGGAAAAACATACTGGATTTCAAACATTTCCCATTTCAGAAGGCTCTCTAAGAATAATATCCAAATAATATTTATCTATATATCTACTAGCGGGGATACCCAGCCTTAACCGGGTGTGTGTAGGTGTAGTAAGGATCCACAGGGGTAGAGGGTGGGTGTGGGATTTAAAAAAAAGTGGTATATTAGCAGGGTTCCTCAACGTTGCTTAGGTCGAGTAAGAAATCCCGGGGGAGGGGGTATTAAAAAAAAAAAAATTGGTAGTAGCGGGGGGAGGGGGGCGAAACAACAGTAAGCAGTTTGGATGGAGAGAGAAAAACAAAAAAAAGAAAAATGTGGTAGTAGGTAGGCAAGCAGGCTCGAACCTGTAACATGAAGGAGGAAAGAAAAAAAAAGTTTGGAACGTTGAAATTAAGCAAAGTCAATCCAACCAATACGATGACTTGCAAAAAATGACGACGCAAAAAAAAAAAAAAAAAAAAAAAACGACCCCTCCTTGTAGAAAACTGCCCAGTTGAGGGTGAAGGAATTAATTTTTTTTGGCCAATTTTTCGATATTTGTCGTCCGAAGGGTCGAGCTTTAAAATGATACTGATTTCATGAGGATCCGTCACCTCTCTCGAAAGTTTTTGCGAGACATACAAATATGCACACCCACACGTACACACACATTTCGCCCTTTATCTATATATCTACAAAAGTGAGAATGTATGTGTGAGGATGCTTGAAATTTGGTATATAGAGTATCCAGACACATGGAAAAAATTTTTAATCGGTTTTCATCTGGAGAGAAAGGCTCCTAAGAAGTAAAAATTGAAAAATTGATATGTGGACTTCATCGGATTTTTATGCTTGTCAACTGTTACACAACTGCGCATGGACAACCGTGAAACATGACAGCTTCCTTATGTTAAGAATAAGTAGGTTTTAAAACACATTTTAATGCTTATAGCAAGATGGTTTAATGGTTATCGTACTTGACTCATTGTCTTTAGGTTTTGGTTTCGATCTCAGCTTGATTATTTTTTTTTTTTTTTACAAGTAAAGAAAAAACATAATACTCGCATGCACATGTCTCAGTTTCTTTCCGTTTTTACTTTATTTTTTTAAAAGGAATTTCACGTTACGTTTAATACCTACGGTATTTCTGTCTATAATAAATAAGAAATCGGCATTAATTAAAATATATTTTTGTGTATTGTACAACTGGGCAACACTGGGTGGCCTGCTAGTCTGTTATATAAAGGGCAGTTATCTGTCTGTCTGTCTGTATGTATGTATGTATGTATGTATGTATGTCCAGCTAAAAGTAAAAAAAACTACGGAACAAACATCCATAAAGTTGGTATTTTCTTGATCGGCGTTGCCCTGGATAAATAATATCTGAAACTAAAAAAAAATATTCATTCTCTGATATTCATCTGGAAGGGTGAGTCACCATTTACTGTAACCTTGTATGTATTCATGTATTAATAATAATTTAAAGAAACGAGCACTGACTTTCTTTATTTAATGTTCTTGATACATATGTTATATCACCAGATATGCTTGAGTGCTCGTTATAGAGAAGTGTGCACACTGGTTTTACTTTCTTATACAACTGTCCATTTCAGCATGATAAAACTTGTCTTAAATAAAGTTGGTTTATGCGCTGGCATTTTTTATCTTGAATATTTTTTTCTTTCATACGTGCAACCTCAGAACAGGATTTAATTATAATAAATTGTGATAAACGTTACTGTTAATGACAAATTATTTTAAAAGAAATAGAATTGGAAGATTAACCCAAAATAACTTACTTTGGTTTACCTACTCATTTGTGGCCTATCTTCATTAAAAATAATAAACATTTAATACTTAATAGAAGTTATAAGCCTTTGTAGGTACCGAAAATATTGGTTGTGAATGTGTTCAAAAGGCTGACTATTATTTTTCTCACAACAAATATTTCAAGTGTAATTTTTACCTCTCGACAAAAAGAGGGTGGACCTGTAAATTCACCCTGGTTCGTTCGTCTGTCCACACTTTTCTCAATAACTACATCTTGGAATTTTTGGAAATTTTGCACAAACATTAAACATGATATGAGTAAAAAAAAGTAACAGAAGGGATTTTCTGGAAAAACTCTGGTTGACCCCCCTAGGGGTGCCTTTCAGGTTAAAATCGCTAAAATTGACACTTTTGTGCCTATTAAAAAAATTGATGCCTTGGATTTTTATAAAACTTTCTGAAAAGTTGTAACTAACTGATTTCTATATAACTTTGTTTGTCTATACTTCGCGATAACTCTTGGGTGTGCCCCAGAGGCTCTTTTAGGGCTAATAAAAACTCTTCGTTTTTGGGACTATTTTACCATATTTGTCCAAAATTTTCTGTGTATGTCTATTTAGCAGTTTTGCATGGTGCTTAACTGAAATTTAAATATGTAAAGACCTTGGGAACTTTTGGGGCTAAATAAGAGGAGAGGCAAATAATGAACTTAGTCATTTCTTTTTTTGCATGATGCAGAACTCAAATTTACATATGTTAAGGCCTAAAACTGTACCTTTTGTTTTGTCCTTCATATTCACCGATTTTTTAATGTCCTTATGCTTTTAGGGTCACTACCATGACTAAAAACGTAAATAGCTTGTAATTTATTACACTGGGACAAACATACTCATTTACCATTAGTAATTAACAAGGCTATCCAACAATTTTTAACCTAATAAACCTGCACTGTCTACCTTTCATTCATCGCTGCAATGTTGCATCTATGTGCTTGTTTTACAAGTACTTCAATGGAATGCGCTCCAACGAACTTATCGCACTTGTGCTTCCTTGGTTTGAATTCTCTGACTCCATCGACAATGTTACGTTTCCTCAGACTGGTATCAAGAAGCAACCAGTTAAAGTCAGTTTCTGAGTTGAGTAAAATTGTTGCAGGAAAGGTGATTATTTACTTAATCATTGCCAATGCAAAATGTGGTACAAGGGCCGGGAGACAGAGATAGACCAACCCCCTTGTGCAGGGGGAAACTCTGGGTGGATACAAAAATAGTAAAAAACAAATCTGTTGGCATTTCCTGGTAGAGACACTTCAGGCAATTAGCAACAAACTCCACAGGCAAAAGTGGGCAGACAAAAATAGGGGGACCTAGTTTTGAAAGCCGATTTATCATAATTTTTTTGCAGGTTTCGGATTACTTTTTGATTGTATTTGTGTGAGACTAACCGTAGCCCTCGGCGCAAGAGGGTCCGTGTGTGCCTGGCGTGTGGGGTGGTGGCTGATCCTGTGGTCGGGGCAGCGGAAGAAAGAGTTTCAAGATGGCGCCTGCCTGCTTTTATTAGAGACGGAATCTCGCAGGATCGTGCGAGATCTCGCGGGGATGCAAATTAGCTAGGCCATCTTGAGTAATAAAAATCGGTCCATTGGAGGTGCGAGGCAGTCGGGTTCTGACGTTCGTGGCGATCAGTACAGTGACCGTTGGGTTCCGTTTCTATTCGTGCAGTCAGCTGAGCTTTGTTAGTTGCCTTCGCGCCGTGGCTGTGATTGTTTGTTGGTTTGCTGTGTGTTGCCGTGGTTCTTCAGTGAAACGCTTCGTCGCCCACGACGAGTCTCACCGTCTCCTACACAAGATACTCTTACAAGCTATTTCGGCCTCCCCACTCCGAACTTGGTTTTCTTTTCTTCAATGGCGGATAGGTTCGATCTAAAGTTGATACCGGAATTCGACGGATCCGACCCGGTACTCAGCTGGGTTGAGAAGGTCGAGTTACATTGTCAGTTGTCCGGCGTGAAAAATGTCGAGCGCGTGATTCCTCTGCGGCTGACCGGCGGGGCCTTCGCTGTATATCAGCAACTCAGCGCTGAGGAGAAGTGTGACTACTCGAGTATCAAGGCGGCGTTGTACAGGGCGTTCGCCACTGACCCCGCCACTGCATGGGAGCAGTTTGAGACGAGGTCTATACGCTTGGGCGAAACTGTGGACGTGTATCTCGCCGAACTTAAGAAGCTGACGGTGTTGTTCGGCGGTCTTCCCGAGAGGGCCCTAGCCTACAAATTCCTGTCAGGACTCCCCGCTGGAGCAAAGCAGCTCCTGCGAGCAACCTCTACCATGTCCTCACTACCGCTGAGTGACCTAGTGGACAGAGCCAGGACAATAATGAAGGATGACTCGACGGTGCAGGAACCGGTAGTCGCCGTCGCACAGGCCCCACCAAGTGGCGAAGGACCGTCTCAGGGACCCAGCCCGCAAGGTGATGTCATCTGCTACAGATGCAACGGGCGGGGCCACATGGCAAGAAATTGTAGAAGGCGGTCGACGGCTGTTTGCTGCTACCGCTGTAACAAGACTGGGCACATGGCCCGAGACTGTGCGGGAAACGGGGACGGGGACAAGGTGCCAGTGCCGACCTCTTCCTCGAACAGAAAATAAACAAGGCGCTCCCTGTCATTCAGGTCCAAGTTAATGACACGTTATGTTCAGCCCTCCTTGATTCCGGTTGCTCCCGCACCATAGTGTGTGCGGACTTCTGTCGGGCGTGGAAAAAGAAGAACGTCAGGATAACTACCATCACTGGAAAAATACGAATGTGTTGCGGCGTGGGTGTGGTACACATTCGCACAAGAACTGGGAACTCGGCCAACGTCGAAGCGCTGGTGACACGCGAAAAGCCGCTGAGTTTCGACCTGTTGCTAGGCTACGATGCCATCAAAGCCCTGGGCGGCGTGCGCATAACGCGCGCTGGCGTTGTAGAGTTTCATGATAGGCCCCCGGTGTGCGCAGCACTAAGAGTCGACCAGCCGGACTTCAGTGCGGAATTCAACGACCAAAAGAAGGCGTGGACTGCCACTTGGAGGTGGTCAGAAGACAAGGAACCGGCCAAACTACAAAACAAAGTGGCAGAGTACCGTATGCCCGACCAGATAAGGCCTGCATACGAAAGCGAGCTCCGTGAATGGATTAAGAACGGTTGGCTGATTCCATACCCCTACGACAAACTTGGACCCCCCAAGGGCCTGATACCGCTGATGGCAGTTGCCCAACCTAACAAGTCAAAGGTGAGGCCGGTAATGGACTACCGTGAGTTGAATGCGCACGTTGATGCGTTCACAGCGGACGCCGACGTCTGTGCCAGCAAGCTGCGAGAGTGGCGCCGGCAGGGGTCCAATGTGTCCCTACTGGACTTGAGAAAAGCATACTTGCAGCTCCGGATCGGCGAGGCGATGTGGCCTTTCCAGACAGTGATGTTTTCCGGGAAGAGATACTGTCTTACGCGACTCGGATTTGGGCTAAACGTAGCACCCCAGATAATGAAGGCTATCGTCAATGCCGTGTTGTCACAAGAAGAATGGATCAGAAAGGGAACATCGCCGTATATTGACGATATATACGTGAACGAAGATATCGTGTCCTCTTCGCGCGTAAGATCCAAACTTGCCGAGTTTGGTCTAAACTGCAAGGACTCTGAGCGGCTTGAGGATGGTGCCCGCGTATTGGGCTTGAGCGTTCAAGAGGAGCGAGGGATCCTGAAGTGGAGGCGTGGAACCACAGTTCCCGACGTACCCGACGTTTACACAAGACGTGCCGTGTTCTCCCTGTGCGGGAAACTTGTGGGGCACCTTCCAGTATGCGGATGGGTTCGTGCAGTGACAGGCGTCATAAAAAGGAGGGCAAATGCGGTCAGCAAAGGCTGGGACGATGAGATAACCGACGAACTATTGGTTCGAATGTTAAAGGAGACCGTCGCTAGTGTGAAAAAGAATGACCCCGCCACAGGGGACTGGTGCGTGCAGGGAGACGAACTGAGCGTGTGGGTGGACGCAAGTTCTCTAGCGATCGGTGTAGTTTTGGAGAAAACTGGGGCCGTAGTTGAGGATGCCTGCTGGCTGCGACTGGCAAATGATGCTGCCCATATCAACCTGGCAGAACTCGACGCTGTAATAAAGGGCATTAACCTGGCACTTCAATGGGAAGTGAAGAAACTGCGTGTGCACACTGACTCACTTTGTCGTGCACCACTGGGTGTCGGACACACTCACGAGCAAGGCCAGGGCACGCACCAAGGCAGCCAGCGAAATGCTGATAAGACGGAGGCTCGAGACTGTGAAAAAACTGGTGACGGAGTACAACCTGTCCGTAGACGTAGTGCTCGTCACCTCGGACTACAACCTCGCCGACAAGCTCACTCGGGTACCACGGAGATGGTATGAGGCTATGAAGAAAGAAGCTAAGCCATTGCCTCTGTGTGCTGCCTCCGTCGAGGAGGACGAAATCAGGAAGATACATCACGACAGTGGGCACCCCGGAGTGCAACGGACCTACTACTTTGTGAAGTTGGCTAGACCATCAATACCAAAAAGCGCAGTAAGAGCAGTGGTCAGGGAGTGCCAAACGTGCCAGTCCATCGACCCCGCCCCAGCCAGATGGCGGAAAGGACAGCTGGGAGTGGACGCGACTTGGAGTCGGTTGGGTATGGATATAACCCACTACGGCAGCCAACACTTCCTCACGCTGATAGACTGCGGGCCAACGAGGTTCGCGATTTGGCGCCAATTGGCAAGGCAGGATTCCACCAGTGTCATCCACGAATTGGAATCCATATTCTACGAAAGGGGGCCGCCTGAGGAGATCCTCACGGATAACGACACGGCGTTCTGCAGCAGGGAATTTAGGCATTTTATGGACAACTGGGGGATCCGCCTTCGACACCGATGCGCGTATGTGCCGAGCGGCAACGGCATAGCGGAGCGATGCCACCGAACCGTGAAGAGGATCGCGGCCAGGAAGAAGTGTACGATCGCGGAGGCGGTTTACAGATACAACACAACGCCTAAGGACACCGTGACTGGCGGCAGTGCGCCCGCTGATGCGATTCATCACTACCACGTGCGCGTCAAGGACGTTGAAGTGTGTCTACCCGACCAACGAGAACCCCAGGGGACGTACCAAGTGGGAGACACCGTCTGGGTGAAGCCACCCGGCGGCCGGTGCACCAGCAGCTTTTGGAGGGGGCGGGTCACCGGCGTCATCAGTGAACAGGCCATACTAGTCGATGATACTCCGCGCCACGTAAGGGATGTCCGGCCCGCTCTAAGCGCTGACCAATCGGCAAGCAGTGGAAGTAGCGAGTCATCCGACGATGAGCGATGGATCCAACCCGTGCCCCACGAACCTGGTGACTCAACTGCGAGCAGTGGAAGGAGCGAGTCATCCGACGATGAGCGATGGATCCAACCTGTGCCCCATGGACCTGATGACTCAACTGCGAGCTCTAATGCTGATGCTGATGCTTCCGATGCCACTTCTGAGAGCTTCGATGAGGAAGTCCCGGCAATACCCCTCCGCAGGAGTGCTCGAATCAAACGGCCACGTCCGCCGTGTCACGTATGTGATCTGGAGACCAGGGGGGAGTGTGAGACTAACCGTAGCCCTCGGCGCAAGAGGGTCCGTGTGTGCCTGGCGTGTGGGGTGGTGGCTGATCCTGTGGTCGGGGCAGCGGAAGAAAGAGTTTCAAGATGGCGCCTGCCTGCTTTTATTAGAGACGGAATCTCGCAGGATCGTGCGAGATCTCGCGGGGATGCAAATTAGCTAGGCCATCTTGAGTAATAAAAATCGGTCCATTGGAGGTGCGAGGCAGTCGGGTTCTGACGTTCGTGGCGATCAGTACAGTGACCGTTGGGTTCCGTTTCTATTCGTGCAGTCAGCTGAGCTTTGTTAGTTGCCTTCGCGCCGTGGCTGTGATTGTTTGTTGGTTTGCTGTGTGTTGCCGTGATTCTTCAGTGAAACGCTTCGTCGCCCACGACGAGTCTCACCGTCTCCTACACAAGATACTCTTACAATTTGAAAGATTAAAGACTAAAGTTAATTTCTAAAAGGAAAAAAATATTTGTACACGTGAAAAAAAAAAAAGTTATGAAAAATCTTTTCATAGCGAGCTAACTAATTCAGCTAAATTTTGTAGTTAAATAAATTCATTGTAAAAATCCTTTAAAAGATAAATATTAGTTTCCTTGGTCTATTTCAAAGATAATTAGTAAATTAAAGTCCTAAGATATTGAATTAAAAAACAAGCACCTTGTTTGTACAAAACATAAATCAATTAACCCAAAACCGAGTGATTTTGCCATTCGCAAAAGGCAACAAACTAAAATTTTGTATGCAAGAATATACGAAGGCCCAAAATTTCAGGCAGTCGAAAGACTGTGAACATGACGTCATGTAATTAAAAGGGAGGAAGGGGTGTGATATTTTTCTTTTTTCCCAGACGTGCATCCATACATTCCTATTCTGAACGTTCGTATAAATGTTTCCATTTTTTAATTCAATTATTTTTCTATGTTCCTGTTTTTAAATTAATTTTTTTTGAATTATTGTTCAATATTATATAAAAAATATGCTACACCAAAAGTTTCACATTCTCGCGAGCAAGGAAATTATTAAAATCTTGCATATAAAAATTATGCGAAATCTGTAATTTAAAAAAAAAAAAGTAGAAATATGTTTTGCAATTATAATTTTTTGTGTGTGAAAATATTAAATAAACAATGCTTAATTTAATGGTATTCTCGATAGTTTGAGAAATTCATTTTTCTTCGAGTTATTGAATTCATTATTACGGACTTTGGGGCTTTTTTTGTAATGTCCCTGTAAAAATTATTTTATTTTATTTTATTTTTATTGTTACAAGTTAGGATGCTTTATTTATATAAAAAAAGCAAAACTAAATTCTTGCGTTTTTTATTTACTACTGAAAACCATAACTTTAGTAAAGGTATTTTTGTTTAAACAAAATAATACATTTCCACTCAGAATTAAATAAAAATAATTAGTTCATTATATTCTACGATCATTATTTGATAAATACGGAAAATTTCATTAAAATTGGTTAATTTCCTGATTTTTGATGATTTTTTAAGTAAAGGGAGGGGTCAAAATGTTTATACATTTTGAGCATCGGCATTCATTTTGTCCGTACCTAATTATTATTATTTTTGTTATTATTATTGGTTCCCTGACAAGAGGAGGAGGATCTGTAAATTCACCCTTATCCGTTCGTCCGTCTGCACTTTTCTCAATAACTACGCCTTGGAATTTTTTAAAATTTTGCACAAACATAAAACATGATATGAGTATTAAAAAGTTGATGCTTTGGATTTTTATAAAACTTTCTGAAACGTTGTGACTAACTGATTTCTATATAACTTTGTTTGTCTATACTTCACGGTAACTCTTAAGTGTACCCCCAGGGGCTCTTTTAGAGCTAATAAAAACACTCCATTTTTGGGATTATTTTACCATATTTGTCCCAAACTTTCTGTGTATTGCTATTTAGCAGTTTTGCATGGTGCTGAACTCAAATTTAAATATGTTAAGGCCTTGGGGACCTTTGGGGCTAAACGGGGTGGGGAGCAAATAATGGATTTAGTCATTTCTTTTTTTTTGCATGATGCAGAACTCAAATTTACATATGTTAAGGCCTAAAACTGCAACATTTGTTCATTTTCACTAGGATTTGACGTCGCCCGGGGAAAGCAATGTTATACATTTAGAAAACAACGTTATTATACATTTAGAAAGTAATTTAAGATGTTCCCTTATACTGGTTCAATGGCAGAAAAATCAAGAGAAAAACTCTTTGAATGTGTTTGGATTTCTAAACATATTTCCGATTTCGGATAGCAATTACTGATGGAAAACAGCTTGTCTGTGATTACTAGTGCAGCTGCACTAACACGACGGAGGAAAATGATACACAACTCTTTTATTTAAAACTCACACAAGTTATTCGTGTTGATGACTGAATCTTTGTGATGAATGATTTTGTCATAACAAAGTTTACAATGCGCGGTCTTTATTTATTTTTATTTCTTAGTTTTTTTAAATGCTGACATTTTATTACATACTAGCCTGGGTGCCCGGCGTTGTCCGGGTGTTTGGAGGTGTTTGTTGAGCAAAAAAAAAAAAAAAAAAAAAGTGGTTATAGACAGGCAGGCTGAAACCCGTACCACGAAGGAGGAAAAGAACGTGAAAAAAAAAAAAAAAAACAAGCAAAAAAATGTGATGCGTTAGTTGTTGCGTCCATGGCCAAACTGGAAGTAACGTAGGTTAAAATTAAGGCTAGTCAATTGAAATGAGGGGATGACTTTTGAAACTATCGGCGAAAAAAAGCGACCCCGTCCTTATAGAAAAGTGCCCAGTTGAAGGTGAAGGAATGAATATTTTTAGACAATTTTTCAATATTTTTCGTCCGACGGGCCGAGCTTCAAAATGATATTGATCTAGTGAAAATCCGTGGCCTCTGTCGAAAGTTTTAGGCAAACATACATACAGGTTATATTATTGACCAGCCTGGGTACCTGGCGTTACCCGGGTGTTTGGAGGTATGTATTAAGCAAAAAATATTTTTAAAAAATTGTAGTAAGCAGGCAGGCTCGAACCCGCGTGGCGAAGGCAGAAAAGAAAATGGAAGTGTGTGTGTAAGGGTGTTTGGTTGAGCAAAAAAAAAAAAAGAAGGAAAATGGCGAGCGCAAAGAAAAAAAAAATAGGAGTAGTAAGCAGGTTCGAACCCGTAACGTGCCAGAGGAAAAAGAGGTGAAAAAAAAACTGTCTTATCGATGAGCCTACCGTGGTTGTGATGTCAGGGGCGGTCGAAATAACGCCTTTTATCTGATGTCGTTTACGCAAGCTTTGAATGACTTGCAAAAAATGTCAGCAAAAAAATCAATCCTCCCTGTATAAGTTCAGGGTGAAGGAATTAATGTTTTTAGCCAATTTTTTATATTTGTTGTCCGAAGGGTCGTGCTTCAAAATGATACCGATCTCGTGAAAATCCTTTGCCTCTGTCGAAAGTTTTAGGCAGACATACAAACATACATACATACATTCATTCATACATACATACATGATGATTGTAACTTCTCGACAGAAGAAGACCATCTTTCCCTTGCTTTATTGTTGATTATTCATTCATTTTCATGTAATTTTGAAATATTGTTTTTTTTAATTTAAAAAAAAAAATTTTATTTATTTATTTTTTTATATTATTTTATTTGAATTTTTTATTTGTTTTTTTTATTATATATATATATATATATATATATATATATATATATATATATATAATATACACACATTTATACACACATACATATATACATGTGCAGATGTGATCAAGATGCATCAATTTCTATCTTCTGTGGGAAAAAATTTTTATTTATTTATTTTTTATATTATTTTATTTGAATTTTTTATTTGTTTTTTTTATTATATATATATATATATATATATATATATATATATATATATATACACACATTTATACACACATACATATATACATGTGCAGATGTGATCAAGATGCATCAATTTCTATCTTCTGTGGGAACGAAGGTGGCTCTTCAGACCATCCCTGCTCTTACAGTCTGTTGCAAAGGTCACACTTAAGCTGAGATTGAGGGATGCCAACTGGTGCTGCTCTACTGTGGACGTTCATATGACGCTTCAGGCCTCCACTCGATTTACAGATCATAGAGCAAACAGAACATCTGTGCCCCGCAGTATTTTCCCCATCAAAGAAAGATTGATCTCCATGTGATCGCTTGTGGCTAGCCAGGCCAGCTCCGGATAAAGTCATTTTACCGCATAAATCACAGGTGTGGTTCTGCACGAAAACCTCCGACAGACCTGATATATCTGACAGATTTTTCTTCCGGATATCACGCTTCATTTTTGCATGTTCCTATTTTTTCTTCTCAAAGCTATCACAGCCATGATAGACCAAGGAGCGCCACTTTTTACGATCATTGGAAGCACTTTCCCAACTGAACACGTCAATACCAAGAGCTTTAAGATTATCTTTGATGCTATCCTTAAAGCGTTTGCTTGGTTTATGTTGTGGACGCTTTCCTTGTGTAATTTCATCATAGAAACTTTGGCAATCTCTCATCGTCCATCCTTGTCAGATGTCCAGCCCACCTCATCTGGTTGCATATAATTAACTTCTCGATACAAGGTACGTCAGCTCGCATGAGAACATCCATATCAGGTATAAAAGAGCTCCACCTGATGCCCAGAATGTGTCTCAAGAATTTCTGGTGCACTCTCTCCATGACTTTTATGTGTCTACCATAAGTTGTCCAGGCCTCAGAAGCGTAAAGCAGGTATGGTAAAATACAAGATTGATAGACACTGATCTTTGTATGAAGAGTTATACTCCTGTCAGACCACACTCGCTTCTCTAAGCCACCAAAAGCCTTAGTGGCACACTGTATCCTATAGTTGACCTCAGCATCCAGGGTTCCGTCTCTGGCAAGAGTACTACACAAATACACAAATGTGTCAACCACAGCAAGTCTCTGGTTGTTGACAAAAATATTTGGTTCCACATACAAACTACCGGTTGAGGTGTGAACATGACATTAGTCTTCTTAAGCCTAATAGTAAGCCCAAAAGATGCACAGGCCCCTGAAAACAGATCCATGATATCCTGCATATCCCTCTCACTATGGGCTATGAGATCGGCATCATCCGCATAAAGCAATTCACGAACCAGGTGCTGAAGCGTCCTTGTAGAAGCATGAAAACGACGAAAATTAAAGACCTTACCTGTGGTTCTGAAACGCAAATAAACACCCAGAAAACAATCCCTAAAGGCATAGGAAAGCATAGTTGCAAAATAAATAGAAAAAAGTGTAGGTGCTGGGATATCACCCTGCTTCACACCATTGTCAACTGAGATGGGTTCTGATAGACATCCATGAAGTTCAGGCGAGCCTTCATATTAGTGTGGAGCTCCCTGAGTAATCGTAGAAATTGAGGTGGGCATCCTAACTTCTCCAGAATTATCCATAGGGCACTTCTGTTCACTGTATCAAAAGCCTTAGTCAAATCAACAAAAACCTGATAAAGCAGAACACGGTTCAGTACATTTCTCCTGCAACTGTCGAGCAGAGATCATGTCCATAGTTCCTTTGCCCAGATGAAAGCCACTTTGACTTTCTGGAATGATGGATGGACAAATGTACTTTAACAATCTATTGAGTAGAACTCTGGAAAATACTTTGCCAACTGCTTCCAACAAACATCCCACGATAATTTCCAGAGTCGGTCCTGGGCCCCTTTCCCTTGTACAGTGATATAAGAATTGCATCAACCCAATCCTGATGAACGGGAACACCCTTCCAGACATCAGTGATAAGATGAAGAATTTCATGAACAAGCTTATCACCCCCATGTAAGAGGACTTCCACAGGAATACCATCAAGCCCTGGAGCCCTCCCAACGTTCAATTCCTTGATTGCATCTCTAATTTCATTCTCAGATGTGAACTCAGACATTTCATGGATAAGCTTCTGTTATGATAAAAATTCATTGATGACGTCCTCATCAACATTAGAGAGGTTGTCAAAGAGATCAGAATAATGCTCAATCCAACGAAGGAGAATCTTGTTAGGATCCTTTATAAGGGCAATTCCATCACTTGAGAGTAGGGGAGACGTATATAGTGTTTGAGGACCAAAAGCTTTTTTAAGCAAATGATACATGCGTTTGAGGTCTTTACAATCAAAAGCCATCTGGATTTGGTTGGCGAGTTTAGCCCACCACTGATTCTTCATTTGGCGGAGTCGCTTTTGGAGAATAACCTTGTTTGCTTTAAGTGACTGTTGGAGGGACTCTCGACCTCCATGAGAGGCAGACAACATTTTATGATGCAACTCATTTTTAGCACTTAAGAGTTGAGTAATTTCAGAATCATTATCATCAAACCAATCCTGATGTTTAGATTTGCGGAAGCCAAGAACATCTACTTATTTCATAGATTGTATTTTTAAAATGCACCCATGACCCATCAAAATCAGTAGAATTAACTATGGATCGAAGCTTTTCATGTACACTTGGATCATCTAGCTTGGACACATCAACCCTCCTGGAATCTTAACATCACCCGACCTACACTTCCTCCTTATACAGATTTTCAACTTCCCTCATACCAAAAAGTGATCTGTGCCGCATTCAGCTCCACGCATAACACGCACACTACAGACGTCCTGCAAATCTGCCTTCCTGAAAATAATGTAATCAATCAAGTGACCTTGTTTTGAACGAGGATGGGTCCAAGTAAACCTATGGACCTCTTTGTGGTTGAAGAAAGTGTTACAGATAGCAAGGTCAAACTGAGTACATAGATGGAGAAGATGCAGACCATTACTGTTGACCTTACCTACACCAAACCGGCCGAGTGAGTCCCAGGTGTGATGATCCTTGCCAATCCTTGCATTTAAATCACCCATGAGTAAGATCTTCTCAGATAAAGGAATAGAGGAAATGGTACGACTGAGATCTCGGTAAAACGCTGTGATGGTGTCTTCATCATGACCCATGGTAGGGGCATACACAGATAAAATCGTCATATACCTACTGTATGCAAGAGGGAAGTGCATCATCATAATTCTGTCACTTACACAGATTGGCCATTCAATCCTCTTCACCAAAGCAGAATGCACTGCAAAGCCAATTCCACCTTCTCATCTTAGCCCCGATGGGTTTCCTTTCCAAAAAAAGGTTGTATCCTGAGCCCACTTCCACCAATTGATCCTCACCACTCAATCATGTTTCAGACAATGCTGAAATGTCAATGCTGTACCTAGCGAGCTCTCTTGCAACAATAGCTGTCCTACACTCAGATCTTTCACTATCCAGGACATCTAGCAAAGTTCTCACATTCCACGTAGCAACAGTTAGGTTATTCCTCTCCTGATAAAATTTTGATTTTCCTTGTTTATTATTTTTCTTCAACTTTATCTTGTTTCTTCTGCAAATATAGAGCAGCCGCCGACCGCAGGAAGCTGACCAGCTAATAAAAGAGTAGACAATTTATAGGTCACCTTTTCTAGATCCTTCCCAAATTCATGGGTGAGCAGTGTATCCCTAGAAAAGGCTGCTCAGCCGCCAGATCATCCACCGAAGTTGCTTACACCCTGTAAGCAATTTAGTCGACGATGTTAGATAAATCACTGGCCGCCTATGTGCAGATTTGCAGCTATGTACTTCCAGCCCGCTAAGCCTGTGCACGTCGCCACTCACCTATCGCCATAGGACTTCTTTTTTTTTTTTTCTTCGAAAGATATCTGCACATAATGATCACGACACAACATGCTTGTGCTATACAAGTACTATATATTGTACCCTCTCGCACCCTACCACTGATTGCACAGTGACAAACTGAAATAGTGAGATGACTGAGCAGTGGCAGAGTGTGCATATTTTATTATCACGGAGTTTCAACCTCTCTGGCAGCTGGACATATACACACACATACACATAAGCAAACAAACATGCATATGTATATATATATATTCCTAGTTCTCACAATATAGTAACCCTCCAGAACTTGAGAAGGAGGCTAACAGGTACTACACCTTGCTCAAGGGTGACCTGGAACTATGCAAGGCAGAGGCATTCATCTTCCTGAGGTAGTAGGTATACCCACATACATACATACATACATACATACATACATACATACATACATACATTTAAACAGACAGGTGAGATTTATAGATGTAATTATTTTGTTATTATTTTTTTTTTTGCTTTAGTTTTACAAACAAAACAAAAATTCCACTGAACTCTATGGAACTACTGTGATAAAGACCAGATTTATAAAGGGGCAAGCTACAACGCCTTCAATATTTTTTCATATGTTTGAATATCCAGATGTGGGGAAGATAACACCCCGTCACCACCTAACAACTGTATACCATTGGTTCACAGATTTATTAAAAATTGAAATCGACAGATATGTACTTCATCAGTTAAAGAAAAAAAAACAAATGTCAGCTGAGAATAGACAGCAGGCCTTGTTTGCTTTTTTTGCTTTCTTGTTTTTTTTTGTTTGTTTGTTTTCTTGTTTGTTTGTTTGGTTGTTTTCAGCGGCCTCATAACTCTAGCTTCTCTTATTTTGTCCTGTAGCCCTCATATTTCATGATGGATGTTTCTGACAAAGAAGGAAGACTTGCTGTTTTCTGGGTTGGAATCTATTTGTCAAACATTTTTTATTAACTAGTTTTTGACTTTGAAGTAATATACATTTTTTTCTTTTTTATTCCTTACATCAAGTTGCTTCATGCCTTGTCTGGTTCGATTTTCATTTAAAAAAATGCAAAATGGAATAAAGACTAAGGATATAAAAAGATTTTAATGGCTCTTGTTGACTGTTTTTTTTTTTGTTTTTTTTTTACTTTAGAGTCACTGCTTATGAAGATCCAGAGACCACTCAGGGTTAAAGGTTTATGGGTTTTAGTTGAGACAACATATGACGATTGGTGATGGTGGAAATTGGGTAGAAATTAATTACTTAAGAGGCTGATTCAACAAGAACTTGTTTGCATTGAACTTGAAAACAACCATGTTATGGTCAGTTGAGTAGCAGCTCCACAATTTTGTATTCCACAGATGAGCACTTCTGGGGGAAAAAAACTTTGCTCATGGAATGTTTGTTTATTTTTAGGCACAGATAAAGAGTAAAGAAATTTACTCACTCTCTATTGAAGCACGGCACCTTTGAATGAACAAGCTTTTGGCAAATTAGTTTTCATGTCGATTTTCTTAGAGTTTTATTATAACGTGCGTTCATCTCTAAATAAACCATCCATAAATTTTTTAGGCTAAACACAATGAGTGACCAGTTAATCAAAAGTGAATTACATTGGAGTTTTACTTTTTTGACTTTAATTGATAATTGTTATTGAATATTTATTGGTTTTTGCCATTCCAATGACCAGATCGAAGCTCAACAGCTTACAAACCGGATAATTTATTCATATCCTCAGCTCTAGGAAGGTTGTCAACCAGGACTTAGGAGGCCTCCCTCCTCTGTAGTTAAATGTCATGACGTGTGAGGTCAGGGGAACAGGTTTTACATAAAAATTTTCCTTCTGATAAGTTCTGAAGGTCCATCACACCGAGAGGTGTAACCCTGCACCTGGGTTTTAAGCCAGGTATTTCTGCGTCCCCGCTTGGGGATTATGTATAGTAAGTATTTACTTATTAAAGTTTTGCTCTCCTAAAAAGAAATTAAAATTAGATTAAAGATATGTTCTTCTTTCATAAGTAAAAAGGATATAGATATAAAGCATGGCGAACAAACTAATTAGTTTTTGCTATGAACAACTATGCCATCAGCTTCTGCCGGGTTCATATCATTTATTGTTAACGTGAGTTTCCAGTGTCTATAAGCATGGAGAAATTTTCTGTTAGTTTTCATTATATCTATTTTTTTTTTTTTTTTTGTACATGGTGAGTATAAAGTTGAGAATTGTGATTTCCTCTCCCAAACTCACAAAGGAGAAAAGTTGGACATAAAATACATTATTAACACTGTCCTGTTTTTGATTCAACTACTTTATTGCTGGAAATTCTAGTCCTTAAATACTTAATCATCAGTTGGAAAAGAGCGATTTTGATATTATGTAAGAAAAGTGATTTTGAATGCATGTGGATATCTTGATGTGCAGGGAACACATTCGAAAATAGGATCACATTGTTGACTTACTCGTCACTTGTAAAAACGGCTGTGTGTCTATCTATAATTATATAGATAGACACACAGCCGTTTTTACAAAACCTCCTGTTTTGTTTTCCACTCAATAATCCACAACAAGCAAGGGAGATCATTGTAAAAAAAAAAAAAAAAAAGTATTTTTTATTTTAATACAAAGGGAGACAACACACGTGACCACAATTTGCGTTTTTTTTTAAATTTTATTTTTTTAAAAATTTTTTGTAAATGTTTCAGTGGGAGCCGATTTTTTACAAAAATGTAATTTCTTTTCTTAGATACAGGGTTTAGACAGAATAATGGAGAATAATCGAAAGCAGTAGTTTTTTGGAATGGCAATCCTCTCATGAAATCTAGCCTTGTGAAATTCTCAGCAAACAGTTTTTATAGAAAGGGGATTATCCAGATGTTAAGCTCTGCTTTAATTTTGTCTGCTGTGGTTTTGTGTTCATTCTTCACAGTCCTTACAATGGTTCTACAATCTCTTTCAGGCAGCTTCGACTTTCCTCCAGAATTTTGTTTAGGAGAGGATGTTTTTCCTTCTTTGTCATAGGGTGTCATCACCTTCAAGACAGTTCCTAGCTATACAGCCATCATCTTGGCCACTTCCGTTACAGTAGCACCTGTCATATCAGCACCAACACTCTGCCCTCCTTGGAGATATTTCATTTTAATTTTTTAATTTGTCTTACTAATATACACTATCTTAAATAAAAAATTAAAAAAAAATTAATTTGGGGCAACACTAACCATTAATAAAAATATGAAATCAATATTTTAGTAATTTTTGTTTTTGAATTTTTACACATGTTTTAAAATTAATCCAAAATTCGCAAGGTGTTTACGTTATTTTGTCCAACTCCTGTATAATTTTTGGGAATGGCTTTTGTTTTTCGCATTAGTTAATTAATGTTATAAGATTGGGATATGTGCCAATTTTATATAATAAAGCTAATCTTTCGGCCTTTGAGAAAATACATGATTTAAACATAGTAGAAAACTTGGAATAAAAGAAGTCCCAACATTTCTAAAACAGTATGCAAATATAACTTTAAATCAGTCTGTCCACTTGTAAGAAGTTGTCTGCACACATTTTCGCATGAGTTCAATGATCAACCTGAAAAGAAGTGGTTTTCTTATTTTGCATATTCTGAATATAAAATATTTCTAATGTCTTTTTTTTTCATCTTTTAAGTGTTCTAACCTAATTTTGAGGCATTCATTTCATAGACGACTAGATGTATTCGTGCCCCGTTGAGTCACAACTACTACCACTATTTAGTTTAATTTTATTCGAAAGCTCATCAACTTTTTTATTACTAATAAATCAGCAATCAGCAATATAAAAAAACACTCAAGGATAAGCATTAATGAGATTGTCAACTGAATAATGAAAGAAAACACAATTAGAGGATAAAATATGGATGAAGTAAACAAAATTTGATTATTGGATGAAACAATTTAATGTCAGATTTATTCCTCACTCACTATGACCCAAAACTAGATATCATAGTTGCTAACGATGCAAGCTCATACGAAATAGGGGCTTATATCTTACATAAAATGCAGAACGGAAATTAAAAAAAAAACCTGTTGCACACGCTTCAAGATCTCTGCTCCTTGCAGAAAAGCACTATGCACAAATCGAGAAAGATCTTGCTATTATTTCCGCAGTTACAAAGTTTCGCCGATATTTACACTGAGGATTTTTTTATAACGTAGACCAACAATAAACCTCTATTGCCTAACTCGGGATCGAATAAAGGCTATCCATTTGCTGAGGTGGGGAACTATTTCAAATTAGAGTACTTCTCCTCCAAGCAGATCAGACATGCGAATGGACTTTCAAGGTTAGTTCCAAGACAGAGTGAACCTCTTTAGAACTCAATAATTGCTTCCTTACATACTGATAGTGAAATGAAAACCATGATGTGCAATACTATCAGAGAATTTCCAACCACACTGCATGAAATTAAAAGTAGAACACAACAAGACGAATTTATTAGTGCTACAAAACAGAAAATCACAAAGAAAGTCTAGTAAATACAGGATAGTTTTTCTATGTGTAATAACGCCTTACTATACAATGAGAGGGCCGTCATACTAAAAGCATTACAAAAATAAGAGCATGAAAGACTTTCATATGGATCATCCAGGAATAAACAGAATGAAGAGCCTTATGCATTTCCCAATATTTTATTGAATGCTACCTGATAACTCATTCAATGGGGTCCGGAGGTTGTGCATATTGGGAAAGAACCGTACATATACTGGATATATAGTTGGATACAGACATCAAAAACATGGTTGACTCATGCAAAGGTTGTGCTTTGAGAGTAAAGGCACCATAATCACTTTTAAGCCATGACCCAAAACAAACTAACGCTGGTCTAGAATTCATATAAATTTTGCAGCCTCACTGGAGGATTGGTATTACCTGATTGTGGTGGACAGCTATGCAAAATGACTAGAAGTGCTCAGGGGTAATTATTAATTTCCTCCATAAATTATTTGCCCAATTTAGAGTTGTCGACTGTTTAGTAAGACTTCAAGGAGTTCTGTGAGATGTTCTAAATTAAACTGTCATGACCCCAGTATCACCCACAATCAAACGAACAGGTGGAACATTTTTTGACATTTTGGAGTGAGCACTCAAAAAACAAAACAATACGTATAGAAACGGCACTAAAAAAACTTTCTTGTACAATATATTATTTTCTACCTAAACCTGTTGTTCAAGTATTTCTTTATGATCCTTTCCTAGGGCCACAACAATATCATAATTGTGTTATATGGATCTTATATGTTAATCATTGAGAGATTTTGCTTTGGTGAATGGCGAATAAATGTTTTCTATGATTAGAATGTTTTGGTGAATGATATGAATATATTTACTAAAGTTACTTGAAAGCTTGAAAGAAACTTTTTTTTTTTTTGGTCCCCCGACAAAAGGAGGGTGGACCTGTAAATTCACCCTTGTCCATTCGTCTGTTCATCCATTCGTCTGTCCGCACTTTTCTCAATAATTATGCCTTGGAATTTTTTTAAATTTTGCACAAACATTAAACATGATGTGAGTAAAAAGTAACAGAATGGATTTTCCAGGAAAACTCCCATTGCCCCCCACCCCGAGGTGCCTTTCAGGGTTAAATGGCTAAAATTGACACTTTTATGCTTATTAAAAAAATTGGTGCCTTGAATTTTTATAAAACTTTCTGAAAAGTTGTAACTAACTGATTTCTATATAATTTTGTTTGTCTATACTTTGCGATAACTCTTGGTTGTGCCCCAGGGGCTCTTTTAGGGCTAATAAAAACACTCCATTTTTGGGACTATTTTACCATATTTGTTCCAAATTTTCTCTGTGTGTCTATTTAGCAGCTTTGCATGGTGCTGAACTCAAATTTAAATATGTTACGGCCTTGGGGACTTTTGGGGACTTTTGGGGCTAAATGGGGAGGGGGGAACAAATGATAGACGTAGTCATTTCTTTTTTTTGCATGGTGCAGAACTCAAATTTACATATGTTAAGGCCTAAAACTGCACCATTTGTTCATTTTCACCAGAATTTGACATCCCCTGGGGGTTTGGGAGTTAAATGGGGAGGGGGATGCTGAAAATAGTCATTTTTTTTTATGCCTCGTTCACTGTGCACTCACGGGGAACGATGCATGCTTCACTTGTTTTAATTTTTATTCAACCCAAACAAGTTTTATTGCTACTGTGATTAAGGCTCAGATTTATAGAAGGCACCCTGAGTGGAGAGTTGTGCAGGAAGATGATATTTAAATTTCTGTATTTTAGTACAATCAGGGAAACGGAGAGCAGGGAGGGAATTTTAAAGGCAAGCTGTCTGCAGAAAGAAATTATTAGAGTAGAAAATTTTCCGGCATCTATGGACAGTGATGGGGGTAAGATTTTGCTGCTAGTCGTGTGGGTTAGAATATTTACATTATTCCACGGAAGTACTTATGAAACAAACACTGAGACACAACAACACAGCTTGGTTGATGGTAGTGTTAAAATGATTAATTGGAATCGGGAATTGAAAAAAATCGGAAGATTTGGGGGTATCGGAATTAGAAAAATCGATGCCTATTTTCCGATGCCAAAACGATTCTTTTGATTGTTTTTTTTTTAATATTTGATTTTGTTTAAACCAAAATCTTCCATTGTTGGTAATAATGATAAAATAATAAACATTTATTGATTTTAAAATACCAGTAAAGCTAAAATCGATAGATCATCCACAACACATGTATTTTGACGTTTAGGAAATTTTCTGCATATTTAACATGTGTTTTTACGAAAATCAGGGCATCTTATAGTTAAATAATTAGAGATTTATGAAGGATCAAAATCGAAATCTGTGATTGTATTGGAATCAGGAATTTAGCACAGAATCGATAATTGTATCGGAATCGGGAAAAATATTGGAATCGTCCCATCACTAGTTGACAGTGAGAAACTTATTAGGTTAGAGACTCTTTTTTATACTCTGCCCAAGGAAAGTCTAGTGGTTGGTGCACCAGCCCAGTAAGAGAAGCTCCCCCCCCACGATACATTTTTGTTTTTGTACGACATTTTGTGTATATATTTTATACATATAAATAATATCGCCCTTATTAGCATGCGATTATGATATAAAATATTGCAAATGGCGCTTTATTTATTTATTTTTTTAACTAAACTAGGACTACTAGTGCGAAATAATAATAAATGACTACTTGAATAAAAACACAAGTGCTTCACTAATTTGTTTGTGTGTGTGTTAGACATGAGGTGGCATGGTACATTCGTTACTAAAGAGTTGCTTCAATCTTCATAGTTCTCTTATTGTGTGGTGTAAGTGCAATAACATCTGAATGAAGTAATTAAAACCCGACCGTCACAGTCAATGAACCAAATAGCCAGAAAAAATGTTAAAAAGAAAAACAGGATATAGACTGGAAAGAAATAAGAACTTGAACCTTGATCTTTGGCATTCAAAGCTTAAGTTTATTTTAATAGCTTAGCTATTCGAAATTGTTGAGGGTTTAGTGACCTCTAGTTAATCTTTTTGCCGATGTTGTTGTTAAGCCAGAGTTGACCTGATTTTCTCAGGTAGAGATTTAAAAAAAACTATAAAATTAAAGGATAATCATTACTATTAGCGACATGAATTATTTTGAAGTATATATTTTTTTATTTCATGAAAATTACAAAACAAAAAATTAGGCACAAGGCCACTAATAAATTAGGAAAGAAGGGGGAGGGATTATCCGCGTCACGGTACCTCTGCTTGTCTATGCTAGTCCTAGGTAAAGTTTTCATTCACCATAATACTGCAAACACACGGGGGGGGGGGGTCGTCCTACTTAAGATTCCCAAATCAGGTGTTTTTTTTGTTTTTGTTTTCTTTTTAAAAGAAAATATGTATATGTATATTTCATGTAAAAGAAATATTTTGATTGAGTTGGAAAATTAACCAAAAACAATTTTTTTTGGGGGGGGGTTACTTTCTAATTTGTGACCTTTTTGCCTCAAAATTTTTTCATATTTATTAAAAATTTCATATTTATTAAATATGAAGTTATAAACTTTTACAGTTACCGTAAATATTGATTCTGAACAAAATAGCCATTTTATTTTGTCAATTGTTTACGTTTCGGACGTTTTCCAATATGGTCACTTTGGCCAGAATTTATATTTACGGTAACTGTTGACATTGAATCTGAAGACGACTGCGTTCTCGTCTGTATTTATTTTTTTATGCAAATAGGTCACAAATGATAAGTGCACCAAAATAAATTGTTTTGGACTAATTTTCCTGCTGTATTTGTAAGTTGAGCAATTAAAGTCTTTAGTTTAGGAAGTTCTTGAAAATAGCTGTTTTGAAAAATGACATTAGAAAGGGCTGACAAAAGAACTGATACAATGGGAAAAGTCGAAAACAAAATTGCTGTGAAACTAATAATAATAATAATAATAATAATAAAAAGGAAGTTGTAAAGTTTTGCTGAGAGAAAACAAACCTAGAGAGGGAGGGAGAAGAGAAGAAGTGTAGATGGGTCAGGGTGTGTAGACACTATAGTGAACGGAGGGCATGTACACCAAACGGAAGAGGCTGAGACATGACCTATTTCTAGAAACAAATGCGACCTAGTTTCAAATGACCGGCTGACCTAGATTTTAGCCTTAACTTCACCTCACACGTGTCTTTTCTTTCTCTTTCATTGCTCTGTTTTGTGTTTACTAGTGTTGGATTTTATGTACCTGAGCATGCATATGAAGTTCTACAAAAACAAAAAGAAGCCTCTTTCTCTCCATATATACATATATATGAAGCTAAAATTAGTTGATGTTGTTGGAATAACACATTTTTCATGTCTACTGAATGAAGTAGGGTGGAGGAGGAAAAAACGTTCTTGTTCCTGTCCCCCAACCCAGCAGCCCAAATAATCACATCGCTGCTACTACAGTCTTTAACTCCTTGTTTTATTTTCAACTGAATACCCCCCTCCACACACACACACCTCCACATATAAAGATATTTGAATGCCATTACAATTCTATTTCAAAGTTCCAAAACTGTTTTCACTTGACTCCTGGCAATTTTTTTCTTATTGAAGGGTCACTACTTATTAAGGCCAGAGATCGTTCGAGGATAAGGGTTAATGAGATGGATTGATTAGATGGAATGAATGAAGTCTCGTTACTTGTGGGAGGGGGTAGTGGAGGCATATAAGAGGAATCTGTTAATATTGTATTTTAAGACGAACAAGTTGTAACTCACAGAGGATCAGCACCACGGCAATGTGTCCCATACATGCGACGCCCTTGCTCTGTTTGTGAAAATTTCACCTGATACTATGCACAAGAAGGAAGAAAGGAAAGTTAGTTTTTGTTGTGGTAGCAAAGAAAGTTCTTACTATGAATGTTTTGCAAGGATATTGGAGTTTAGTCGGGCATGTCCCATGAAAGCAACGATAGAGCACACAGTGACTAGCAACATTGCTTCTGTGATAAAGGAACAGAATAGATCGTCCCTGAAAAGATTTTGAAGTTGATCGAATTATTGGATTTTTATTGATCACTTGATTTTAAAATTGATTTTTTACAAATCTCAGTTAAAGATAGGGCTACTGTTCATTGCAATGAAATTAAGGTAAATTATAGCATTAATGAAACTTAACGTTTAATACAGACGATCTTAGAGTGATCAAGTAACAGGAAGTCACGACCCTGCATACAAGGCTAGCTGACTAACTTTTTCAATTTCAGACAGTGCTCAACTTTAAGAATCTTTTTTATTTCTTAGAGGGGCGACAATAATTATAAATAATTATATATCCTTCTACTCTAATAGTTTCTTCTCCAGAACTGCTAGACTTTGGAACTCCCTTCCAAGTTCCTGCTTTCCCACCTGTACTGACATGCAGAAGTTCAAGTGTAATATGAACGGATATCTTGCTGCTCACTTCCCTACATGGTATCCCTGCGACATATGTCTTGAATAGTAGTCCCCCACATCAAAGTGGCATTGTGCCTTGTTTGGGGTAAAAATGGAATAAAAAAAATAAAAAATAGAAAAAATTATTTTAAGAAAAAAAATCATTATTGTGGACTGATTTTTTGTGGTAACTAGAATGTAATTTTATATATATACTAGCTGTACCCTGCCACGCGTTGCTGTGGCTCAATTTGGTGTAATGGAAAATTCTAATAAAAAGAGAAAATGCATGTTTCTTATATTCTTAGTATAGCAATCCACTCCAAAAAGTAAAAAAAGGCAAAAATGAAAAAAGAAAAATGGTACTCTTGCAGAATTGGATCCGGATCCTCGGGAATTACCGTCAATCATGGCTTGGGCTCGACCAACATTCAGTGGATTAAGCCAAACATTGCTAAAATGTTGACACGCTAAATAGTTTTTTTTTTTTTATTGTATTAAAAAATGTGAGTTTTTAATTAATATTTGGGTGGGGGTGGGGTTACTATACACAGATTCGAAAAAGTTGTCCAAAAACAAATAAATGAAAGCAAAGGTAAGGTAAACTATGTTTCTACCTAACTGGATAACTTTTTAGTGTTTTTATTTAATGTAAAATGTTAAACTCAGTGTTTATCGATGTATTTGAAAAAGACAGATGGTCGTGAACTCTGTTGAATACGTTAAGTTTGGGAAAATCAGTTAAAAACTAAAAAACTATACAAAACAGTGTCAGACACCCACTGACTATATGTTATCGTTACATAGGCTGACATATTCAGTGGGTTTCTGACAGTATCTTGTATAGGTGTTTTGGTTTTAAATCATTTTCCCAAACGTAACATCATCAACAGTGTCCGCCACCATTTGTATTTTTCAAATACACTGATAAACAGTTTTTCGAGCCGACTAAACATTACAGTAAATAAAACGGGTTTGTATTACTAAACACAGAAACGAAAAAGTTGTTAAAAAATAAATATAAGAAATAAATGTTATCAAAGGCAAGATAAGTTACTTTTTTTTTTTATCTAACTGGATAAGATTTTAGTGTTTTTATTTAGTGTAAGATGTTTAATCGGTTCAAAAACATGTAGTGTTTATGAGTATATTTGAAAAATACAAATTGTGGCCGATTGTGTTGAACACGTTAAGTTTGGGAAAATGAGTTAAAACTAAAAAACTATACAAAATACTGTCAGGAACTCACTCAATATATATTACCATGACATAAGCAAACGTGTATTCGGTGGTTTTTAACAGTATTTTGTATAGTTTTTTAGTTTTAACTCATTTTCCCAAACTTAATATGTTTAACACAGTCTTCCGCCATTTGTAATTTTCAAATATAGCAGTAAACGCTGTGTTTTTTGAGCCGAATAAACATTTTACATTAAAAAAAAAACCCTAAAATTATCCATTTTGGTAATAAAGTAACATATCTTGCCTTTGATAATATTTTTTTTTTTTACAAAGGCATCACCACATTATCAAGGCCCAGAGGCCACTCAAGGATAAGGGTTAAAGAGTGTACAGTAGAAATTGGTCAATATAGTAATCATTAGTAATGAAAATTTGGTAAATTTAATAACTTATATGGAACGGCTCATCAAGAACTTATTTACTTTAGACTTGAACACACCATATTGTAGTCAGCCGGAAAGCAGGAAAACGGAAGACAATTCCACAGGCGTGCAGTTCTAAGAAAGAAGCTTTGTTCATGAAATCTACGTTTAGGTTTAGGCACAGATAAAGAGTGGGGGAAATTATTGATAGTGTTTACAGCTAGACGAGTGTTTCTTGTGAAAGTTTGGCGAGGGGGGACCAAAGATTGAAGCTCAGTTGAACACTTTCCATGAAAATAACGATACATCAGAGACAAACTCGCAACATCTCTTCTGTGAGATAGAGGTTGCAAGGAGGAGAAAAGGACATCTCCTACGAGGCTACGAAGTCTATTTTGAACTCTATCAAGGCAGGACAAGTCCTTTCTAGCAGCTCCTGCCCAGATGTGGCAACAGTATTCCATCCTTGGACGTACCTGGCTCTTATATAGGTAGAGAATAGCATCAGCAGTGAGATATCTACTGGATCGATAGAAAGATCCCACCATTTTTCCAGCGGCCTTGGCAACAGATTTGATATACGTGTTCCATTTAAGATCAGGAGTAATGGTCAAGCCCAGAAGCTTGTCAAAACTTGAGGCCTCCTGAAGACGAGAGCCATTCATTTCAATTGATGACAAATGTGGATTAGAATGTTGATGATGTAAAGAGAGAAGCTTGGTTTTAGATGCATTAAAAGTAACCAGCCACTCCTTTCCCCATTGTACTACGTGCTCAAGATCAGAGGAGAGAGAATTGGAGAGAACTTGGTCGTTTACTGTCTTAGATGTGGTACCATAAATGGTAGTGTCGTCAGCATAAATGTCTACAAATGATGTAAGGATATGATTTGGAAGATCATTAATGTAGATCAGGAAAAGAGTTGGGCCCAGGATGGATCCCTGAGGGACACCGGCATTAATACTGTGAGCTTCTGATTTTTGCCCCTCAACTACTACTCTTATGAACCTATCAGAAAGAAATGATTTAATAATTGAGAAGACTTTTCCAGCTATACCATAGCTAGCGATCTTATGAAGTAAACCTTTATGCCATACCCTATCAAAGGCTTTAGATATGTCAAGAGCAATTGCTCTAGAAAGATTGCCACCGTCGAGAGATTCGCTAATCCTATGCGATATAACTGTAATGACATCTGCTGTAGATCTAGCAGAACGGAAACCATATTGAGTGTCACTAAGAAGGTTATTTTTGTTGAGATGTTTGATTACTTCTGTATTTAACACAGATTCTAGCAACTTACTCATGACGCACAGGAGACTTATTGGCCTGTACTGAGAGGGGGATGAGCGATCACCTGAATTCTTAAATACAGGGCATACTGATGAGGTTTTCCAGGGAGATGGGAAACTATTCTCCTTAAGACAACGTTTAAACAGTTTTGTAAGTATGGGCGCTAATTCAGGTTGAAGTTTTTTGAGTACTATAATTGGAATACCATCAGGGCCAGTTGCTTTACTCGAATCAAGGTTTTTGATTAGCTTCGCAACATCACGTACAGATATACGTATATCACATAGCGTGTTTTCTGATACAGGAGGAAATATTGGGGGTTGGCGGTCTTGGTCGCAAAGGGTAGAATTTGCTGCAAAGTTCTTGACAAAGAGTTTGGCTTTGTCTGATGCTGACGAGATTACCTCAGGTCCATTGATAATAGTTGGGATGGAGCACACGCTTCTGTTCAGGATTCTGTTTGCTATTTGCCAAAACTGGTGGGAACCAAGCCGCTGCTCAGCTACTTTGGACTTAACAGATTGAGCATACAACTCTCTTGCGTTCCTTATTACTTTCTTACAATGGTTGCTGGCAGTCCTGAAAACGGCTTTAGTTTCCATACATCTATTACGTTTGAAGCAGTGGAAAAAGTGATTTCTGTGCGCAATGGCAGCAGCACATTCTGGAGAGAACCATGGCTGGCTGTTAGGTTTTTTCTGAAACTTTTTAGAGGGTATGAAATGGTCAATACCTACAATTAACCATTCAGTTAGGTCTAATACTATAGAGGACACATCCTTTTTAAACATGGAATGCAGAGGTAGATCAGATATAAATGTACAGAAGCTATCCCAGTCAGCCTTAGTGTATCGATATACTGTACGATGAAGAGGTACATCTGGGGACTTATTACATTTCATTTTTATCTTAATTGATACAACAGAGTGGTCGGAAGATCCAAGAGGCGACAGAACAGAAACTGAACATAGTTCAGGGCAAGTTGTGAGAAAAAGGTCTAGTAGGCTCGCATACTGGCCATCATTATCGGGCACACGGGTAGGTTCCTGAACAATCTGAGTGAGGTCATAGGCAATGGAGAAATCATGACAGAACCTCCCCTCATCATCGGTCTTGTTTGAGTGGGTCAACCATTCAACGTTGTGAACATTGAAGTCTCCACATATATGAATGTTAGCTGAAGGATAAGTAGAAAGGACTTGGTCAATTTTCTCAGATATGCTTTGAAAGATAGTAGCTCCACTGTTGTGGGGGCGATAGAGAGTAAATATAAATGCAGTAGTGTGAGCTAAAGCAACCCGGAAGCACATATAGGGTAAGTTAGGATCTTCCCTGGAGATGTCCCTCCCACATGGAAAGCTATCTTTAATATAGGCACATATTCCATGCCCATGGCGATCTTGGGGGTCAGATTTAGAAGTTAAGTTAGAGTATCCTGAAATTGCAAACTCATCTAGGGAAATAGCCTGTCCAATGCCAGTTTCACTTAAAAATAAAAGGTCTGGTTTAGTCTCCTGTAATTGGGTTTCAACCTCTGGAAGGTTAGAACGAAGACCCCTGATGTT
>NC_136502.1:43382233-43384733 GCF_053919585.1 Euprymna scolopes | reverse complement strand
TATATGTATGTATATATATGTATATATATGCATATATATGTATGTATATATATGTATATATATGCATACATATGTATGTATATATATATGTATATATATGCATATATATGTATGTATATATATATGTATATATATGCATATATATGTATGTATATATATATGTATATATATGCATATATATGTATGTATATATATATATGTATATATATGCATATATATGTATGTATATGTATATATATGCATATATATGTAGTTCTATATATATGTATATATATGCATATATATGTATGTATATATATATATGTATATATATGCATATATATGTATGTATATATATATGTATATATATGCATATATATGTATGTATATATATATGCATATATATGTATGTATATATGTATGTATATATATATGCATATATATGTATGTATATATGTATGTATATATATATGCATATATATGTATGTATATATATATGTATATATATGCACATATATGTATGTATATATATGTATATATATGCATATGTATGTATATATATATGTATATATGCATATATATGTATGTATATATACGTATATGTATGTATATATACGTATATATATGTATATATATGCATATATATGTATGTATATATATATGTATATATATGGATATATATATGGATATATATATATGGATATATATATGTATGTATATATATATATGTATGTATATATATATATGTATATATATGGATATATATGGATATATATGGATATATATATGTATGGATATATATATGTATGTATATATATATGTATGTATATGGATATATATATATATATATGGATATATATATATATATGGATATATATATGTATATATATATGTATGTATATGGATATATATATATGGATATATATATGTATATATATATGTATATATATACATGTATATATATATATATATATATATGTATATATATACATGTATATATATATGTATATATATACATGTATATATATATATGTATATATATGTAGTTATATATCTGTATATATATGTATATATATGTAGTTATATATCTGTATATATATGTATATATATATATATATGTATATATATATATATCTGTATATATATGTATATATAAAGTATATATATGTATGTATATATGTATGTATGTATATATATATATGTCTGTATATATATATGTCTGTATATATATATATGTATATATATGTATATATGTATATGTACGTATATATATGTATGTATATATATATGTATATGTATGTATATATATGTATATATATGTATGTATATATATATATGTATATGTATATATATATGTATATGTATGTATATGTATGTATATATATATGTATATGTATGTATATGTATATGTATGCATATATATATGTATATGTATGCATATATATATGTATATGTATGCATATATATATGTATATGTATGCATATATATATGTATATGTATGCATATATATATGTATATGTATGCATATATATATGTATATGTATGCATATATATATGTATATGTATGCATATATATATGTATATGTATGCATATATATATGTATATGTATGTATGTATATGTATATATATGTATATATATGTATATATATATGTGTATATATATGTGTATATATATATGTGTATACATGTATATATGTATATATATATGTATGTATATGTATATATATATATATATATATATATGTATATGTTAGCAGCCTATATAGCAATATCCCACACAATCTAGGAAAAGAAGCTATCGCATATTGGATTGACAAATATACACAGACTTTACACCCCAGATTCAATAAACAATTCGTGATTGATAGCATCGACATAATACTCAATAACAACTCCTTTCAATTCAATAAAGACAACTACATCCAAATACTAGGCACATCTATGGGTACCAAAATGGCACCGACATATGCCACCCTTACACTCGCTTTCCTAGAAGAGACCCTTTATGAAAGGATAGACCAAAAGTACGGGCACAATATAAAAACACTCTTCATAAAATCTTGGAAAAGATATATAGACGACTGCTTTATCCTCTGGAGAACCTCATGGGGGGATATCAAAGAACTCCACACTTATACAAAATCTACACCCAAAAATAAACTTCACACTAGAACAAAGCCCCACAGAACTACCTTTCATAGACATCCTAGTAACAATAAAAACCAACAACATAATCACAGACATCTACCACAAACCCACAGACACTCAGCAATACCTCCACTTCAAAAGCCACCATCCTAAAAACTGTCTGAAATCAATACCCTACTCCCTGGCACGTAGAGTCTGCACCATAGTAACAGACAAACACCTCCGTTCAACTAGACTAAACGAACTACAAATAACACTGTAGAAAAGAGGATACCCACTACCACTTATACAGAAAGGTATTGAATTGGCTGAAAAAATTCCAATAGACCAACTAAGAACCCCAAAAGAACACAACAAAGAACAAATTCTAG
>NC_136502.1:43124733-43377233 GCF_053919585.1 Euprymna scolopes | reverse complement strand
CTATACAAGCCAACAGGTACAAACCAGATGATGGAGTGTAAACCACTAAACATCAAATTTACTTCTGGTGCAAAACCGACAGCTATGCACATGCCGATACTTGTCCCCCACCACAGGAAGAAGAGAGTTAAAGAAGAGTTGGACAGAGACATTGCTCTAGGAATAATAGAACCAGTACCAGTAGGTGCTCCTACCATCTGGTGTTCAAAGATGGTTGTGTTCCCTGAAGCAAATGGTAGATTTGCAGAAGTTGAACAATGTCACCATACATCATCTTCGTTTGACCAAATGTCCATGCTACCTGCAAATTTGCAAAAAATGGTCCTGGATGCATGGAAAGGATACCACCGCCTACCACTGTCCTCAGTTGCATGAGATACTACCACATTCATCACTGAGTGGGGCCAGTTCAGATACTGCCTAGCTCCTCAAGGGTTCCATTGGTCAGGTGATGGATATACTCATCGGTGTGACAACATCACAGTAGATATGACTTGAAAAACCTGTTGCATAGATGACAGCCTCCTATGGGATGACTTTATAGAATCCTCATTCTGGCATACGTTTGAGTACATTAATCACTGTGCAGACAAGGGCATCGTGTTCAACATGGATAATTTTATTTTTGCTGAGACAGAAATGGAGTTTGCAGGATTCCTAGTCATCAATGGTATTATTAAGCCATGAATAGAATGACAGAAGCTATTCTCCATTTTCTTTCACCTACAAATATTCCGGGTGTCAGGTCCTGGTTTGGACTTGTGAATCAGATATCATATGCTTTTTCCCAAATAAAAGTGATGGCATCCTTCTGGGAATTGTTGAAAACAAAGAATAGGAAGTTCTATTGGGATGATACACTGGAACGCCTATTTCAGGAATTTCAAGAATCAAAGAGGAAAATAGTGGTGGAGATTGGAAATGGCGTTTGAACGTTTGAAATGAATCTCGATATGCACCAGTGAAAGGTGAAGCCTAGTCTACAGGCTAGACTCATGCCGAATGTTTATACTTGGGTGTCTGGATTTATTGGTGACAGTGGTTCATTTACCACTAGTAAAAAAAAAACTTTGATAGTCTGGTCAAGTCTTTATTTATCTGTTTTTCTCTCAAATCCATCCTTATCACTTTCTTCCCTTGCCAACTGATCATACTACAATACTTGATTTACATCTACTAATTCAAGCAGTTTCTTCTATTTTTTTCAATGTGACCATACTATTAAAGTCTCCTGTTCTACACGTGTATTTATACTCTCCAGATCTAATCTTTCTCAAAGAACATCAAGACACACATTAATAGTGAAAAAAGAAGATTGTCTATGTTGAAAGCGGACCTTTCAAATTTTCAGAGTTGAAGTTGAATAGTTGCGCTACCAATTCCACGTCACTGGTTCTTATTTTTGTAGCAGTACTTAAAAAGGTGTGCAAAATGTGAAAGAATTTGTTTGAAATTATTGCAATAATCAATCCTGATTTGGAAGCAATTTGAACGAGTGTATGTCACACGATTAGAAACTAAAAATTCCAAACTGATGAAGTGAACACATGTCAAAGAAATGACTTACTGTCTGTTCCAGTTTTTGTTTGCGTTCTATAGAATTTGCACAATTCTATTTATTTGGAATATTTTCATTAAATTTGCCAAAAATTTAATCACAACACAAACTTATTCCGATTTTGGTAATTTGAGACCATTTACAGGTGCAGTCGTACATCTAATCACATAACAAGGCTTTACAAGGCTTTTCCCTTGGTCTTTTGGTTAGGAGCAAAGTATAGTATCTGTTCTGATACTACATTTTATCTTTTCTATCTCTAAATGGTGATGGAAAAAGTCGTCTAGACTAAGACGATTTCAGTTTTTATTGTTCCAATTTAAATGCCCATTTTTGGAAAACTGATTTTTTTTCCATATTAAAAACCGACCTTGTGGGGAGGCAAGTAAATAGGGGTGGATAATTTCTTCATAGTCAGAAATTTCTTAGGATGATCTTTCTTTTTAAGTTGTACTATTTTGATTTTAGAAGAGACATTTTTGCATCGCCCAGAGCTTACATTATTTTTCTACCACCTATTATTCTCATCAACAGTGATATTTATATTTGTACTATGTTTCAGCCGATATACTCTCCAGCCTTCTTCAGGTGTATTCTTCATTTATGATGATGTTGTTTCCATATTTTAAATATGGTTGTCGCCGATTATTTGTTTCTTACATACTTAAACTCTAGTATTTGTTTCTTACCCGGCAAAGTATCAGTACGTTGTTCATACCAATCGAAAATGCATTTACGTCAATCAGTCCGACAGTGGCTATGTTGCTGTCAAGCTTAGGTATGGGTTTGTTCAATCCTAGGAGATCCACCCTCCCAATATTTACCCTCTTTCTGAGAAGGAATTAGTTTATTGTTTATCACCGAAGGCGTCTCTACTAAGGAATATCAACGGGTCTGCTCAGGCATTTTTGTAAGTCAGTCCATTTCACCTCCTGACCTTGTATTTAATCTTAGGTAGAGAAGGCAAATAAGCATACTTTAATTTCTATATGACGTTAGATATATGTATATATCTATCATTATAAAGTTAGGTATGTTTATATATTTATATATTTATGTTTGGGCCAAAAACACCAAACGATACAAATGATTAATTGTCAGCAATTTTCTAACACAGCTGCTTGGCATAATCGAGCATGATGTGAATTTAGTTTTATGCAAAAGGGGAAATGATTTTTATTTTACAAAAATGTCTAAATTTTAAGGCTTAAACTTAAAAGGTCGTTCTAAAAGTAATGCCTTCTATTTTTTATTCCACCAAGGGATTGCAAATTGCATTTTTATAATGACTGAACTCATGCATTCATGACATGAAAGTTTCATCTCTCTGTTGCAGATGCTGACGGTGTGAGAATCTAGCAACCTCTGTCATGGACATGCATCAGAAACAAATGTGCGTAATTGAATTCCTGACAAAAGTGCATTGAGAATGGTGGTGACTATGTAGAAAAAAAATTCTGAAACACAAACGGTCACTTGTTTTAATGGTACCACTCCCAATTTCGTAGTTGTTAAACTTTTTAAGTTAAAAAAATAGGAGGCTTTTCTTTTAGAACGACCCTCGTATGATAAAGTGCACTATGGACGTCTATGCACAGCCATCTTTCATTGCTGGCAAAAGTGCATTAAGAACGATGGTGACTATGTAGAAAAATAAATTCTGGAGCTTGTTTTAATGGTATTACTACTATCTTTGTAGCTCTTTAACATTTTTTAGTTAAAAATAAAAGGCTTTACTTTTGAAACAACCCTCGTATATATATATATATATATATATATATATATATATATGCCGCTCCCCATTTGAGGGTACCAAATTGGTCAAAGGGAAAATCATTCCCAACTTGCATTTAGGTAAAAATGCACTTTCGTATAAATAATTGAATTCATTCAAAACGTATCGCAAAAACAAAAACAAATAAAATAACATCTACGTAAATCGCGATATATCCAAACAGTTGTGCAAGATAGTTCAGTGGTAAGAGTTTAAGCTTCTTACCATGAGGTTCTGATTTCGAATCTTGTAGATTTAGCCACTCTGATGAGTTGTAGATAATGAAACACACTTCAGTGAATAATTATATTTAAAAAACAATATATATAGTACTAGACTACCCGCGACCTGTTGGGTCAGTATATGTTATAGCTAGCTATGAAATAGTAAGTATATAGAATTAATATATAAAAGTGCAAGTAAGTATACAGAATTAATATAATAATGTGCAAAAATTGAATGCAAGTATGCACAAAAACAAACATGACGACCAGTGAAAACAATATGCAATTTTGCGCACGTGTGCATTTAATAGTTGATAATGTTTTATTCAGGCACCTCCTTTATGTATATTTAGTGTAGTCATTTTCTGTTGTTTAAGAGCGCGATGTGTATGTTTATGGGTTGAGAAACATATATTCAACTTGTTGATGTGCCCACTGAAGTAACAGTGTGCCTCATCACGAATGAAAATGAAATACAACAAGTCAGTTTGATATCTTCACAAAAACTCTTCTTGTTCTGTTTTATTGTGATTGGTTTGCCTCTGCAAGATCTCATAAATTTTCAAGGTTATCGTGAAGGATCCTCAAAACGGATGTTCTCAAAATACCGGTGTCTTGTGAGAGACGTGTTGATTTTCTGGGGGATTCCTCAAAGCATTCCCATAAAATCTGAATATTGTCAGGAGAATTATGGCTGAATGATGCCAACTACTGTGGTCTTTGTGGGCATCTGCCACATTTCCTGTCTTCCGAAATTTATCCACCAAACATTGAATTATCTTTCTACCAGGTACATTGTTCCTGCCAAAACTTTCCCTGCATTGCTACTGTGTTAGAAGAACTTATTTTTTGGAAAAGTATGCCTTGAAGATTTTTATCTACTAGCTGGATCCCTATTGGTGTCAAAAGAATCTCCCAGCCCAACTATCTAAAAGATACAAAAAAAAACCCAGTCTAAAACACAATTTTAGAATGAAACACAGGACAACAAAGTAGTAATTATTAGTGGTTGAAATCGGATATAATTTGATTATGTAAGGAGACAGCTCAACAAGAACTTGTTTACATTAGACTTGGAGAGGATTATGTTGAAGTCAGTGGGAAAGCAGGTCTAAGAAAGAAGCTTTATTCATGGCATCTGTATTTAGATTTAGACACAGATAGAGAGTGGGGGAAATTGTCAGGGACTATTCTGTGTGTATATATATATATATATATATACATATATTTATATATATACAATTATTTTAATAACTACAGACACTAGTATTGCTTTTGTAATCATCAGTGTAGAAAGTGTTAATTACTGCTGGTAGGGAGATTCAACCCGAGTACAACTTGACTTCATGGGCGAAGATGTTACCTCCAGGCGGTCGGGAATTTACACGAGAATTAAGGGAAAATAAACAACTATAAATACCATATGCACAACTATAAATGCCATATGCAGGTATAGGATGTTCAGGACAAATTTGATCATGTTTATATTCTTTCATTTCAGAACCATATGAAGTAATTAATAGTGTTAGAGTACAACGAATAGTTGTTTCTGTATACTATGAGAGGAGTGGAGCTGGAGAATATAGATGATTCATAAGTACCTGTAATAATCTCGATATTACCAAGCTTTTACTTCATACATGAACATATCGAATGTGGCTTTTCAGGCCTGCCAAGCCCTTACACTTCTTTGCACAGTAATTGAAGCAATGTTCTCCAATGCAAATTGTTGATTTGGCTCTGTCTTTGTGGACTCTCAAATACCATTTCAAACTTGGCACAGATTGGCACTCTTTACTGCATAGGTCGCAAGTTGCTTCCCTTTTTGAAGTAGATAGTTCACACGTTCCTTTTGGAGATGACTGTGGCTTGAAAGAATTGCTTTGCTCGGGCATACTTTACCACAATCACAGGGAATCCCAACCATTTCATTTGGTAGGTTTGAGTTCCATTCCTAACTGCTCTCAAGTCTTTCATATTACATATGTCGGCTCTCATATTCATGAACACTAATATTGATATCCTGTCTCCATGTTACTCTTTTCCCAATTACTCTTCTGCAGCTTACAGTATTGGAGATTACATTTACTAAACTTGCCAAAGTTTTACAAAATCACTCGTCTAGCTACAGCCACTATCAACAATTTTCCCCCACTCTCTATCTGTGCCTAAATCTAAATGCAGATTCCATGAACAAAGCTTCTTTCTTAGAACTGCCCACCTGTGGAACTCTGTTCTGCTGGCCTGCTTTTTGGCTGACTACAACATGGTCATCTTCAAGTCCAATGTAAACAAGTTCTTGTTGAACCGTCCCCTTAAATAATCAAATTATACCCGATTTTAACTACTAACGATTACTACGCTGTTGTTATATTAACCCTTATCCTTGAGTGACCTTCAGACCTTGATAAGTGGTGACTCCTTTGTAAAAAAAAAATAATAATTGCATACGGCATAATCATGTAAACAGTCCAATTTCCATTAGATCACTGAAGTTGAGCCTGGTCAGTACTAAATGGATGACCATTTAGAAATACCAGGTGTTGTATATGGAAGAACTCTGCTTATCCCGTCATTGTTTCTAGTCATCTTGGATTTCGCCTTCCTATTGAATTCAAACGATAATACTGGTTAATGAGAGGTGCGATTATGAGAATTGTGCAACCCCCGCTTCACAATAGACTCCACATGCACATAATTTTACATGGGTTATCGATTGTCTCTTGGGGCCACACATAGGTTATTATATTAATTGTGGTATTAGTAAACAAAAGTTTGAGTCAAAAATTTTTTTTATATATAACTATATATATTTAGAAAATAATGTAAATATATAATGTTGTGTCTGCTCGTTAATTGATCAATCTTTTAACTTTGCTCCTGTTTTTTTTTTTATACTAAACACCTGATCTTTTGTGTTTCTTAATTAGGTTATTTTATGCATTTTTCTATTTGTGATTTTTTATTGTGTTGTCATAATTAATCTTTACGGCTATCACATTTTAAAAATGAATTAACTTTCAGATCTGCCAGTTTTATGTTTCATTAATGCTTTAAAACAACCCACATTATCTTAAGTCACCTGGTTATGTGGTAATAATTACATATGTGGCGCATTGGGGGCGGGGGCTGATATGTAAAATTATTAACTTACGGACAAATGCAGGTTTTCCGTGAATCTTTTTTTTTTTTTTTCAGTCTTACACGTATTGCACAAAGTTATGTCAGCTTTAAATGTGTCTTTTTACTAGTAATAACTAATTGTATCTACTCGGCGTTGCCCAAAAGTAAAAAAGAAAAATTAAAAAATGACAGACTTATTTACAAAGAAATGGAAATTCATGTTAGGTACTAATTTTATAATCAAATTATTTTGTGAAAAAGAATAAAAAAAAATTATTTTTATCACATGATACTAATCGTTGATTAATAGTAAAAAATAAATAATAATCTGCAATTAATGTGAAGGCGAGAAACAAACACACACACATACAAACACACATACAAACACGCATACATGGAAAAATAATTGGATCCTCCTACTGCTCCAGAAAGTATCTCACTTCCGACGTAATCCTCTACCTGTACAAGAGTCAAATACATCCTAAGATGGAGTACTGTTGCCACATCTGGGTAAGAGATGCTAAGAGTACCCTTTCTTGCCCTGACAGAGTATAAAACCGTCTTCGAAATCTAGTGAATGAGGACCCTTTCGCCCCCCTTCTTCCTCTTTTTCACGAAAGAAACGTTTCAATCTACCTCTGTTCTATCATTATTTTCATTGTAGATGCTCAACCGAGCCTCAATCTGTGGTCCCCTTTGTAAAACATCCGCAAAATAACACTCATCTAGCTTCAACAACTGTCAACAATTTCCCTAACTCTCTATCCATGCCTGGAAGTAAGCAAAAATTCCATGAGCAAAGTTTCTTTCATAGAACTGTCCGTCTGTGGAACACAATACCGTGGGGCTGCTTCCCAGCTAACTATAACATGGCCATTTTCATGCTTAATGTAAATGAATTCTTGTTGAGCCATCCTCTTATATAATTAAACTCTACTCTACTATTACTAATCATCAAGATTTTGTCTCACCATCTACCTAATACTCATTAACCCTTATCTTAGAGTGGCATCTGGGTCTTGATAAGCAGTGATCCCTAAGTATATATACATATATATATATATATATATAAAACACTCTATGTCTGTCTGTCTGTCTCCATATTTTCAAACTCTATCTCCTCCAAAACTAAAAGTCGCACAGCGGTGCTAGGGTCCTCAAATGATTGGATTTTTTACAGACCATTCTTTTATGAGTCTTCAGTCGGTTAAAATAGTTTTTAAGGGGTCAAAAATGGGTCAGAATTGAAAAAAGTCGTTGTACATTTTGTACATTCATTTTAGTTTATTTTTAATTTTTAAGCAATTCATATGCATATCACGTTGGTACAATAGTAACGTCACCAGCTTTGAATGCTACAGTTTTCGGTTTTAATTCTAGCTGATGGCACCCAAATACATTTTTTTTTACTTTTGAAATCACGACTCTATAATAATATATACGAAATCTGGACAAATTACAATTACATATTTAAGTGTATATTACATATATTACATACACTTGAAGTTGCATAATTTAATTTATATATATTTATTTTTGAAGAACTTAAGGAAAAGAACTTAATATATTGCACATGGTAATTTCCCTTTAATCTGTTTTGATGAGTTTATTAAAAATTCCTACACTCTAACAGTTTTCTTAGCTAGAATAAGTATTTTTAGGAATAAGCTGTATCGAAATACAATATATTTGTGCCATAGTGAAAGAAAATAAAAAAATTAAAAAATAGGCTAGTCAGAATCAAGTATCAACATGTCAGATGAATTGCTATTTGGGTTTGACTTTGAAAATTAAATTCTATAACTATCTAAAATAATGAATTCACTTTCAAATTTATCACTTGTATGTTTCATTAATGTTTAAAAACAATCCATACCAACATTATTTTAATCATCAGGTTATGGGGCAATAATTGCATACTAGTAGAAATTTCACATTGTTTTTGTTTTTTTACATCAATCTATATAATTTATTATTAATAATGATATTCCTTCTAAAACAATAAATATCTGTTAGTATCAATGCTATTAAAAATTGAAAAAAAAAAAAATTGTTATTGCCAGCTAAATTATAAATAATAATTATCACTGTCAACTAATGTATTCTTTAAATGAAGATGTCTCTTATTCCTTTATTTCTTAATTCCTTTCAAGTTTCATTCGTTTGTCTGTTCGTTTGTTCGCACTTTTCTCAATAACCACGTGTTGGATTTTTTTTTTTTGAAATTTTGTACAAACATTAGTCATGGTGAAAGTAAATTTTTGCCAGATATTCTTCTTAAGACAATAAATATTCCCTGTTTTGTTACGGTAAAAATAATTGTCAGCTAAATATTCTTGAAAGCAATAAAATGAATGTCTCATTTTGAAAATGTATTTAAAATTTTAGTTAGTGGAATGACATTATTTGAATTTGGAACAATTAATTTTAAAATAGATAAGGTTGAATTTTTAAATCTTAGCTGCACTAGATTAACCATGAATGCTGAATAACAGTAAGGATTATTGTCATTCAATATTATGCTTCTGCTAATAATCAAGACGGCAATAAAAAGGATAGTTTCTACCAACAGCTTCACGATGTAGTCAAGAAAACCTCAAAGCATAATATCCTCCTTATCATGGTTAACATGACTGCACAGATTGGAGGAAATAGGATGAGGTTTGAACATGTATTTGCTTCCCACGTTTTGGTAGCTGCACAATGAAGACAGGCTCATGAAATTTTATGGTATGAACACCATGAAAGTGGATTCATCAGTTTTTGATTATAAGTGCACCCACAAAATTACTGGAGTTTTGAACGAGCATAAGACCCAAATCTGAAAATGGAGAATAGCCTACTTGTTAGACGTAAGTGTTTATCGAGGTGAGAATATTTGTAGTGATCACTATCTGTCTATTGTCAAATTTAAAATCAAACTAAAGAAACAGAAAAAAAAAAAAAATCAAACAACTCCAAATTGAAAAATAAAGACATTGCAGCTAATTTCAAGACTTTTCTGAAATACAGTTTCACTGTTTTATCAGATGCTCCACCAGACTCAGTTAATTTCTGGGAGGAAATGAAGAATACCATGTCAACTGCAAGAAAGAAAATCCTAGGCTACAAGCGGTCACTCAAAGGAGGTTGGATTTGTGACAATACATGGAAACTTATGAGCGAAAGAAAAACTATATCAGCAGAGATAGAATATTACTTCTGAGACTGTAGACTCATACCAACAGTATATTGATAAGAATAAGGAAGTAAACCACTGCGTTTAAAAAGACAAATGATCATGGCTCAATAATATGGCAGAGAATCGTGTATGAAATTGCTAAGGTCACAAGCTGTTCCAGAATAACATCAGGCCCTATAAAAGCTTTCCAAAGAGAAGATAAGTTATCCAGATGGGTCACAAACTTCAAGGAAGTATTGAACAAACCAGAGTCATCTGTCCACTCAAGGAATTTTTTTATCTTCTCCCTATTAACATAAATAAATTCACAAAGAATAAAGTCTGTTTAGCCATTAAAACTTTAAAACATAATAAGTCACCAGGGATGAACAGCATTTTTGCAGAAATGCTTAAGTCAGGAGGTGACTGCAAATAGATGTGCCACTTATGTAGTATAGTATGGAACACAGGCGTAGTTCCAGAGATTAGTAAAAATGAAGTAGGCGTTTGCATTCCTAAGAAAGACAGTCTTGTCAATTGTTTCAACTGGAAGCAGGTGACCCTTCTCTATAAACCAGGGAAACTTTATTGTCAAATGATCCTGAACCATATGTGTGATGTAATTGACCAAGAGCTACGTGAACAACAAGCTGGAATTTCGTATTGTGTAGAACAAATTTTTGCGCTGTATTATATGATTGAGAAACATGTTGAATTCCAAAGACAGTCTTGCCATCCGTTTATAGATTTTTTTCAAGGCATTTGACAGCATGTACCAGCCATCACTCTGGAATATCTTGCATGAGTATGGCTTTTGCAATAAAGCAAATTTATCCGAAACCTCAACTGTTGCATACAAACGAAAGATGACTTTTTTTTTATTACCACGCGTCTTCTCAAAAAATTCAGAAACGTTACATCAAATCAATACAGGTTAATTATTAATACAAAAATGGAAACGACTTGAACTAATATGAAAACAGAAACGACTCGATACTCTTTGCATTTCATAAACGCATTACACATTTTGAATTCTATCAACCAGCGTTTGTGAAATAAAAAAGGATAAAAACATTCTTTCCACCATTTATCAATAAGCCATTGTCAAGATACACCTGAAAAAGGTCGGTTACATCATGAGAATGACTCCCAAGATCAGAACAACGGTCTGAACAATCCAAATAATACATACATTTTTTTATGTTCATCTTTACTAGTAATTAGCTGTCCTACCCGGCATTGCACGGGGGAGGGGGGGGGGTAAAATTTAAAAAAAATGACTGACTTGTTTATGAAAAAATGGAAATTAATTTTAATGGCTTTAATTTCATAATGAAATTATTTTGCGAAATAGGAATTTAAAAAATATTTATGTTATTACTTGATGCTAATCGATAAATATTAAAAAACAAATAATAATATAATAAGATGGAGATGAAGCACAAGTATGTACACATGTATACACGTTTGAAGTTACATAATTGATATGTATATATTTTTTTATTTCTGAAGAACTCAATAAAAAAGAAGTTATCATGTGCAGTTATACTAAAATGTAACTTGCTTTTAATCTGCTTCTATGAATACAAGAAATGTCTCCACTCTAACAGTTCTCTCAGCTGGAATAAGTATTTTCATAAGTAAACTGTAGTGAAATAAAATATTGAAGAGGGCAGAAGATAAGAGACAACCTTGGCATACCCCTACTGTTATCTCAAACCAGTTTGTGATATATTCATTAATGACAACTCTTTCATTTATTGTCCCCCGACAATTAGACCTAGTAATTCACTTCTGTTCGTCTGTTCATTTGTTCACACTTTTCTCAATAACCACGTCTTGGATTTTTTTGAAATTTTGCACAAACATTAGTCATGGTGAAAGTAAATTTTTGCCAGAACAGATTTATTCACTTGTGGAGGAGGACCTCGCATGCTTAGCTTGTTCCCCCCCCTCCTCAACAGCATTAGTATCTAAATGACCACAATAGACAATAGTATTTGAAATCTGTATATCTGATTCCATACAGCAGTAGTCATTAGTCTAATCATTCCACCCACCTCATTAGAAATGGTAATCAAAAAGAATTTTATTGAAAGTATTAAATCCTTTACTCTTCGAGGAGAATTTGTACTATTAGGATTATTCTAATTATTGTTCTCATGTTATTCTTACAATGTTTTGGTTCATGTAACTGCTGACCTCCTTCAATGCAAAAGGTTGTACTGCAGTCCAAGATATGATAATAGGATCATTATATGCTTCTTGACCTAAATACCATTTAACCTTCTTTTTTTTCTTTTTTTTTTTTTACGTCTTATAAATTTGCACTTGATACTTCATCAACAACAATTAAATTTTGGTACTTATGCAGAATACACACCACATTATCATCAGCATATCGCACTCTGGAATCTTTGCATTGAATTTGTGAATCTGTATGGACTTTTGAACAAGACTGTTTACTGAGGATGGATTGAACCTTCAACCCCCAGAAGACTGTCACTTAGAACTGATTATTACTTGGCACTTATATCCGTTACACCACGGGTCCTATGGTACAGATTTCTGCGTTTGACAAGAAGTATATAGAGAAGATCGGAGGTTACATCTGCCTAAACATTATGAGAATAACATCTAAGATGAAAACAGTAGTTTGATTAATCCAATTAATACAAATTATCAATCCTCATCTAAAAAATTTGGAAACATCAAAAAGTTTTAATGCTTTTATTTGCTCAATATTCCACCAAACTGAGCTCAGGTATTTAGTTCCTCCTAGAAAACTAGTCTTGCCATCATAACAAAAATAGAGTATTCCTCCTTACTATGTGTCCTTAGTGTCAGGCGGAATTTTCATGGACAGAGTTACTTTGTAAAGGCGTCCCACCTGTGGAATACATTACCATGGAACTGCTTCCCTGCTGATTATAGTTTGATCATCTTCAAATACAATGTTAACGCATTCTTGCCACCACAAAAATAACCAAATGCAGTCTATATATCATGAATCAATGTTAGTATTCACATAGTGCTTTTCATTTTTTGACTGACACTCATTTGCACCTCATTTAACTTATTATTATTGAGTGATACTAATCGTAAAAAAAAAAAAAAGAAAAATTATTTAAAAAATTAGCTGTATCCACCGGGATGCAGTGAAGTCATTTTGGTTTTAAACTTGTTATCACATTTGAAAAACTTATATATAAAAAGAAATAAAATTATAATTGTAAGAGAAATAACTTGTTTTATATTTTTCAATAAAAATATGAGCTATCTCCCTTTGCTAATTTTTATTTTTTAGTCATAATTTAAAAATTTTTTTTTTTTTTTACGAGGAGGTCACCACTTATCAAGGCCCGGAAGCCAATCAGGGATAAGGGTTATTGCATGTACAGTACATTGTACGTTAGTGTTGAGATTTCATAAAGTGTTTACTTAAGGGGGCGGTTCATCAGGAATTTGTTTACGTTGGATTTGAAGACATCCAAGTTGTAGTCAGGTGGGAAACAGGAAGATGGAACAGAGTTCCACTGGCGTGCTGTTCTAAGAAAGAAGCTTTGTTCATGGAATTTACGTTTTGATTTAGGCACAGATAGAGAGTGGGGAAAATTTTTGACAGTGGCTTCAGCTAGACGGGTGTTTTTCGTAAAAGATTGGCGAGGGGGGACCAGAGATTGGAGCTCAGACGAGCACTTGCCATGGAAATAACGGTAAAACAAAGACAGGCTCGCAACGTCTCTTCTGTGGGAGAGAGGTTGCAGGGTAGAGAAAAGGGAATCCCCCACTAAGCCACGAAGTCTATTTTGTACTCTGTCAAGGAAGGATAGGCTATTTTTAGCAGCTCCTGCCCAGATATGGCAGCAGTATTCCATCCTTGGACGTACTTGGCTTTTATATAGATAGAGAATTGCATCATTAGTGAGATATCTTCTAGAGCGGTAGAAGGATCCCACCATCTTTCCAGCGACCTTGGCAACAGACTTGATGTACGTGTTCCATTTCATATCAGGAGTAAAGGTCAAGCCCAGAAGCTTGTCAAAACATTGAGCTTCTCCTAGACGAGAGCCATCCATTACAATTGATGCCAGATGGGGATCAGAGCGTTGATGGTGTAAGGATAGGCGCTTGGTTTTAGATACATTAAAGGTAACCAGCCACGTCTTCCCCCACTGAACTACATTCTCGAGATCAGAGGAGAGAGAATCAGAGAGAACTTTGTCATTTACAGCCTTTGATGTGTTGCCGTAGATGGTCGTGTCATCAACATAGATGTCTACGAATGATTTAAGTATGTGTTTAGGGAGATCATTGATGTAGATCAGGAAGAGAGTTGGGCCCAGGATGGACCCCTGAGGGACTCCAGCATTAATACTGCAGGCCTCTGATTTTTGTCCATCGACCACTACTCTTATGAGCCTATTAGAGAGAAATGATTTAATGATTGAGAAAACATTTCCAGTTATACCATAGCTGGAAATCTTGTGAAGTAGGCCTTTATGCCATACCTTGTCGAAGGCCTTTGATATGTCAAGTGCAATTGCCCTAGAAAGGTAGCCTTTGTCGAGAGATTCGCTAATCCTATGAGATATAACCGTTAGCACATCTGCAGTAGATCTTGCAGAACGGAAACCATATTGTACGTTACTAAGGAGGTTATTTCTGCTGAGGTAGTTGACTATTTCTCTATTTAGTATGGATTCCAGCAACTTACTCATGACACACAGGAGACTTATAAGTCTGTACTGAGAGGGAGAGGACTTATCACCTGACTTCTTAAATACAGGGCATACTGATGAGGTTTTCCAGGGTGTTGGAAAACACTTCTCCTTAAGGCAACGCTTAAACAGTTTTGTAAGTATGGGAGTAAGTTCAGGTTGAAGCTTTTTTAACACTATAATTGGAATACCGTCAGGGCCAGTTGCTTTACTGGAATCAAGGTTCTTGATTAGCTTGGCGACCTCACGCACAGATATTTGTATATTACCTAGCGTGTTTTGTGTTATAGGAGGAAATATGGGGAGTTGATGGCCTTCGTCGCATAGGATAGAATTAGCTGCAAAGTTCTTGGCAAATAGTTTGGCCTTGTCTGACGCTGACGAGATGACCTCAGGTCCATTGATAATGGTTGGGGTAGAACGCACACTTCTGTTCAGGATCCTATTTGTTATTTGCCAAAACTGGTGGGAACCAAGCCACTGATCAGCTACTTTGGATTTAACAGACTGGGCATATAGCTCTCTTGCAATTTTTATTACTCTTTTACAGTGGTTGCTGGCGTTCCTGAAAGCAGCTTTAGTCTCAGTGCATCTATTACGTTGGTAGCTATGGAAAAAGTGATTTCTGTGAACAATGGCAGCAGCACATTCTGGGGAAAACCATGGCTGGCTGTTAGGTTTTTGTTGGAATTTTTTAGATGGTATGAATCGGTCTATGCCTGCAATTAACCATTCTGTTAGGTCTGATACTATAGAGGACACATCCTTTTTAAACATGGAATGCAGCAGTAGATCAGATATGAATGTACGGAAGCTATCCCAGTCAGCCATGGAGTTTCGGTATACAGTACGGTGGAGAGGTACGTCTGGGGACTTATTACATTTCATTTTTATCTTAACTGATATAACTGAGTGGTCGGAGGATCCTAGAGGAGAAAGAACAGTGCATGAACATAGCTCAGGGGAGGTTGAGAGAAAAAGGGCCAGAAGGCTTGCAAATTGACCAGTAGTATCTGGCACTCGGGTGGGCTCGCGAACAATCTGAGTGAGGTCATAGGCAATGGCAAAGTCATGACAGAACCTCCCCTCGTCATCTGTTTTATTTGATTGGGTCAGCCATTCCACATTATGGACATTGAAGTCACCACAAATGTGAATGTTAGCCAATGTGCAGACAGGATGTGGTCCATTTTCTCAGATATACTCTTAAAGATAGTAACTCTGCTGTTGTGGGGGCGATAGAGGGCAAATATAAATGCAGTGGTGTAAGCAAGTGCAACCCGGAAGCACATATAAGGTAAATTAGGGTCTTCTCTGGAGATATCCCTGCCAAATGGGAAGCCATCTTTAATGTAGGCACATATTCCATGCCCATGGCGATCTTGGGGGTCAGATTTCGATGTTAAGTTAGAGTATCCGTTAATTATGAATTCATCTAGGGAAGTGGTTGGCTCTATTCCAGTTTCGCTTAGAAAGAATATGTCCAGTTTCGTCTCCTGTAATTGTGTTTCAACCTCTGGAAGGTTGGAACTTATTACTAGTTGTCTAGGCAGGACTACATTATTTATTTTTTAATAAATTTTAATGAAGTACATTACTGCAGTGTCAGTAATATGCTACAACAATAGCAAATGAAAATTGACTAGTTAGAATCAAAAAGGTTAAATACTATTTAGGTCAAACTGTTAAACCCCCACAAGATAACTTTTTATGTTATCTTTATACTTGTCAATATTCTTCAGGAACTTACCACAGCAGCATCACATGTCAACAAACAGTGATTCGAAATAATAAAGAAGGTAGGGGTAATGGAATTTTTTCACCTTCAGGTAGAAAGAATAATTTCTATGCCAGTGTTGTGCTAGACGGAAGTATTTTTCTCTCATAAAACATCAATTAATGTGCATAATTTTTCTAAAAATACCCTGCATCACGAATGCAACATGTATTGTCTTCTTGTCACTAGTTGTTTTTATAATTGCCATTCAGATGACGGGACTGCATTTTTTTTATGTGTCTTTCGCCAAGATGAGATAATTTGGGAATTTCTGAATAGTTCGTTTTTATTTTTGTGCATTTTGAGCACTGATTACATTCACTCCTAGCACTATCTACATCCTAATTCACAGATCTGCTGGGTCACCTCTAAATGTATTATTTCAGTATGGCTATGAATGTCTTATTGTTTTATTTTTTACCTATTACTTAAAATATTGTTGGAATAATTAAACAGAGTTGCTTTTAACAGTAATTAGCAGGGGTACCCAGCGTTGCCCGAGTATTTGGAGGTGTAAAAGAAAAAAAAAGTGTAAGTAGGTAGGGGGGCTCGGACCCATGACGAACCCAAAGGCAAAATAGAAAGTGAAAGAAAACGTGACATTTTACCGCTATGCTACGAGGCCATAAAAAGTGAAAAGCGTTGAAATTTAGTGATGTCAATCAAAAAGTTGACTTGCTAAGTGACTGCAGAAATGAATGTTGGCTGAAGGCCAGTTAAGCTTTTCATTTATTTATTTCCCCACGATGTTTGGGAAAACCAACTCCCCACAAAAAGGGAGTGTCTAAATGAATAGCAATTGTCTGATATAAGGAATTTCCTCCACATTGATCAAAGCTAATTGCTTCCTGGACGTCCCGGCACGAAAGGCAAGGAAGCTGCCTTCGCTTTCAATTAGTTTCGCTTTTATACGAAAAGCCAAACAAACATGCGAGAGGAAGGAATAGCGTGAATTTTATAAAAGTCAATGTAAATAAATGTAGATACGACGTGCGTTCACAAATCATAGATATTATAATCTAGGAAGTGTATAAAAAGTTGTAAAAACTAGTAACCCTCCCGAGAACCCCGGCAAAAAACGCCTTTGTTGGGCATACAAAAACTTGCGCGCCCATTTTGCCTTTTATATATATAGACGTTGCCCGGGTGTTTGGAAGTGTGTGTGGTTTTGGGTAAATAAAAAGAAAAATCGTTGGTTGTTTAAAAAAAAAAAACGAAGCCTTGACGCGCAGTTGGAAAATAGTAAAGTGTGAAAAAAAACAACAATAGGTGCCCGTTTTTGACGAGTTATTGACGTGAACTTTGAGTGCAGGACAGTGTTTTATTTAATGCGAGTCTGTTTTTTATACGAAAAAGCTTAATGCACATGCGGCGATGGTAAGTGATAGCTATTCAGCAGTTAACATTTTCTGCGGGACAGTTTTTAATGAGGTCAATAAACCGGTTTGTTTGTTTTTAACTAACTTTGGAAAAAAACAGCTCCCTGTTTATTAGGGGGAGTGTCTTGTCTCGAAATGAAAGCAACCGTCTGATATGACGAAGCCGACATTGACCAAACGTTACATAGCTTTCTAGAGACCACTGGCCGTGGGCCAGTATTTCGAATCGAGTTTCGCTTTTTTTTTTTTTTTTTTTTTTTTTATACTGAAAAACGAATGCAACACGTGCAGATCCAAAAATGTCGAATAATTAACGTTTCAAAATCGGGCAAATTAAATAGAGAGGCGACCACCGTTGTTAAGTCATAGATATTATCATTTAGACGTGATATAAAAAGTTTTTAAAATGAGCGACGGCCTCGAGAATCCGCCGGAAAAAAGCCTTTTGAAGACATACACAAAAAGCGAACACACATACGCACATACATTTTCACTTTTATATATATAGATAACATAATTTTTTTTAAGTAATTGTGCATGTACAGTAATGTTGCCCAAACTTAAATGTGCACATCATCTGTTGGGTCAACCTAAACAAAGAAAAATATGCAGTTACTTTCCTTGGACTGACAAGGGAGTGATCGCCCTTGGATGAACAAGTTGAGGACAAAAACATACACAACTCCAAATGAGAAATTTATCATCATTACACATCCAGTGGCTCCACCATTATTATCTCACTTGCAAGTTGTTAAATAAATTTGTTAAACATTCCCTCTCATTCTCGTATCATTTTTGGTTATTTCACAGATAACACACAACTGACGATGAGGATGAGATTATAATTTTGGAGCCACCGGATGTGCAATGATGATAAATCTCTCATTTGGAGTTGTGTATGTTTTTGTCCTCAAAGTGTCATAACTGGCTCGTACATCCAAGGGTGATCACTCTCTTGTCTGCCCTAGGGAACTACCGTGTAGGGACGGTCTTGTGCAAGGGTCTCAAGTCGGTTTTATGCAGAACTTTTCTCTAGTTGATCTTGAGGATACACCTTAAGCAACACTGATTAAACATACCAAGCATTTACAAAATTTTGACTCGTCTATTTAGCATATAAAACTGTTGATAGGACAATTAAATAACTATTATATTCTTCAATTTAAAATAAGTTTTCTTCCTTGCTGTTTTATATTTTTAATTGATTATTTAAAAATAGTCGTCTGGCTGAAGAAAATAATTTAAAAAAATTGTAACTTAGTATGCTATTATATTGCAAATAACATGGTAAAACAATGAGATATGAAAATTGACTAGTTAGAAGCAGCTTCATTTGTCGGCTTCAATGATATTTGGGTCTGACTTTGAAAATCCGCCAATTTAAATTTATAGACTAGATAAATCTATATAAATAAAACAGTAGATGTATGTCTGTGTAAATATTTAACTGATAAACTCTTAAACTACTGGTCACATAACACTGAAATTAACAGGAAATAGTCATCATACACCAAAGATGGTTTATAACAAGTAAAATCTTTTAAATGCAAAAATGTTCATTTCAATTTACTGACATATTTCTATTACTTTTGTGCATGCGCAAATTCATTCATAGTATGAAGTGGTTTAGTTTGAAATCTTTCTAATCTATCTTTCGATAGCTCAAACGCTAGGGAACACTAAATATTTTGGCTTCCAATCTAGCTGATACCTCCCAAGTTAATTATTATATTTTTAAACTTTTGAAATCAGTATTATGTATATATAATATTCAATAGAAAATTGGTTCTCTCATAATAAATACGAAATTTGCTTAAATTAAAATATACTTAAGCATATTTTACGGTCAGGCAAAACTTTGTGCCCTTGCTAATTTATTGAATCAATATTAAAAATGACATTAAAATTGGATAAATCTGATTTTTACTGCTTAAAAAAAAAAAAATAGTCTTTAAAAAGAATTGTCTCTTAGGTTCCGTACCATAGATTGGAGGAGCGTTATTGGAATTCCTAGTGTTCGCACTCATTAAATTGATGTCTTTATGAGTAATTTTAAGATTTATTAACATTTTTCAAATTCTTCAGCCAAGCACCGTAGATGTTTGGGAATTTCATTTTGGGAACTATCTTGTAAAGACATTACAAGTGTCTTATTTCCGGATGTGTACATTTGCTTTACATCGATAACACAAGTTTACATCAATGAAAACATTCCAAAAAATTCTAAAATCTTTATCTATTTTTTTCTTTAGTATTAAACAATTTGTTCAGCTTCTTGTTAAAGTTCAGAAATAAAGACACAAAACAAGAATTTAGTAAACAAATATATTAGCATTGGTCAGTAGTAAAAAACACACACGAATGAGAGGTTCACTGGTAAAAATGTTCGGTTCGACTGTCAGAGTTGTCTGCTGGAATACAAACTTCTTCTAAAAGCAGTACTTGCTACTATTTATAGCTCGGAGAGTTCATGTGTGTTTGAGTAAATTATCATAACAATAAAAAATATTAGAAAATATAACAAACTAGAAGAATACCCGTCCCAAGAAAGGTAAAAGAAAATTTTTTGCACCGCTTTTATTGTCTCTTAAGAAGATTAAAATTAACATATGATGCTATTAATGTCTAGAATCCTTATTCTAATTTTGGATCAAAATCCATTACATAGTTTTGATTCTAGAAAATGTCTACAATTTAAGGCTTAAGTGATATGAATAAACTGAAAATCAGGAAATCTTGCTTAATTGGTTTCGAATGATTATGGACCAAATTCAATGCGAATCTGAAATATTTGAATTTTCAAATCACTCCTAAAAACCCTTTAAATATTTTAAAGGAACTGAAATTTGAAAAATAATTAATAATTGTTCTTTGATGTCAATTGTTAAAATTTCATCAAAATCGGAGGCATCTGAATTTTCACGAAAAGTTTCCACCCCTATTTTTTCTTACCTCTTTTGTATAGAACTAAATAAAACTTAATATAGCCCACATTACATTCCGTTACACATCTATCCTGTACACACAAATCTATTAACATAACTAACTTTATATATAGATACAGATGTTTGTTTGTAAAGAGCCTTTTTTTGTTTTGTTTCTTACTAGGGGGTTACCGCTTATCAAGGCCCAAAGATTATTTGAGGATTAAGGTTAATGAGTGTTAAGTAGACAACACTGATGATCGGTAATGGTAGAACTTGAGTAAGATGTGATTATTTAAAAAGAAGGCTTAACAAGAACTTATTTACATTAGACTTGAAAACGACTATGTTATAGTCAGCTGGGAATCAGCCCTATGGTATTGTGCTCAACAGACGGACAGCCTGTAACTACTAGTAGTGCAACATTTGAATTGTATGGAGTCAGTGTTAGTGAATTGGATATAATTGGGAAGAATACGTTGAATGATCTTTTCACACTACATCCACCTGCTCACTGTCTCCATCTTCATCACTTTATATGCCTTATTAATATGTACTTGTAAATCAGAATTCAATTCTGTATTTGCTCAGTTGAGAAAGTTATGAGTGTACATACAAACACACAAACGTTGTATATTTATTTAGGTAGATATCCTATTTCTTATCTATTATACAAAGATCAGTTGTCTGTGTGCATGTGTGTATGTTTGTATGTTCAACTAAAAGACCAAAACTACTAAACAAAGACCCACAAAATATACAGGGTGTTCCAAAAGTCTTGGGCACATTAAGCAGATATGAGGACTTGAAATGTGCCCAAGACTTTTGGAACACCCTGTATATGCTATTGATTAGCATTGCCTCGGATGTATAATATTTCAAAAGTAAAACAAAATTATTCATTCTTTGGGTATCAACTTGACCAGGTGGAGTTGTATTTTTTTTTTTATCCATTTTCAATTTTATCTTTTATATAAGTAGGAGGTGAAGGAGGATGGAGAGAGGGATGTAGGAAAATGGGAAGGAGGAAAGAGAGAAGATAGGGGGATGGATTGAAAGAGATAGGAAGTAGAAATATGTTACACACACTTTTAAACCTCTTCTATTTTGTTTGTTTTTTTAATGGCCTGGGCAATGCTAAGTATCCATACTAGCTAAATAGTAGTCTCTTGACGCCTCATATCATCAATTGGGGAGGAAAGGTTTATCATCATCATCATCATCATCGAATCAAATTGACACAGATATAAGAACTCTCAATATTTGTTAGGAAAATTTGTATGTTTCTAAATTTTTTAAATGAGGATTGACAATTCATATTATTTGAACTACTGTTCTTATCTTGAGTGTTATTTTCACGCTTCGATCAATGTAATCTATGGATTATCTTGTCGACCTCGAGAATCTTCCTGTAGAACTCGGGAATTTCGAACAGAACCCTTTATTTAATCCACAGGTTAGCATGATCTTGTTTCATCAGCTATGGGTGGGTAGTAGTCCTAAGTAATTCGTAAATGTATTGTGAGTGTCACCTACATTGAGGATTGGACCTTCAATCTCCAGAAGAGTGTAACTTACAACTAAATTTTAACAATTATTTTATCCACTATGTCACGGTTCCCTGCAGAAGAAAATTTGTATATAGTGTTGATCAAAGTTGTGTAACACTGATCATTTCGGCTGATACATGAATGTAATCAGGTAACAAGATTGTATCATTGTCTCTAATCCGTCATAGTTTGGTGAGTTGCAAATTCAACCATGACATCTATTTTTGTCTGAGAGATGGATGTTTTGAGATGAGGAGTGTGTGAAGAATGATTTAAGGGCATCTCTTGTAGTGATTTGATTATGGGAAACTGGCACAAGAATTGTATCCAATATTTGAAGCAGTCATGTCAGTAAATGTCAATTTGATTCTTCAAAGCAATAACAACAACAAAAATAATAATAACGACAACAATAATAGTAACAACCACAACAATCAGCATAATAAGCATCATCATCATCATCATCATCATCATCATTGTTTTATGTCTGTTTTACACACTGGAATGTATTAGAGCGCTTTTATTGACTTCCAAATTAATATCTCTGCCCAGATCCTCATTCATTCCTATTTCTCTCAAATCTGTCCTTTTCACTTTTTACCCAAGGTTTTCCTTGGACTTCCTCTGTCAACATACTTTGCTATCTCAACTCTTCTCCATCTACTAACTCATGTGCTCTCATCATTTTAATGTGTTCAAACCAGCGGTTTCCTGTTCTGCACATATCTTCCTTGCAACCAATATCCTTAATTCTCATTAACCGGGTTTCATTTACCTACACCATCACATTGCATATAAATACCTGACAGATTTTTCCTTTGCTCAACATCAACAATCCTCTGCTGGTTAGTAATAGCAGAAATTCCTTGAACATACACCAACTACACCTAACTATTGCAATCACACTAGCTGCTGTTCTACCCTGTACCCCAATTGTATCACCAAGATAGCAAAACTTCTGGCGATCTCCTTGTTCACGATTGTTCGTGATTGACAAGATTGTTCACAAACCCACCCATGTGCCCAACACTGACGGCCAGTATGAAAGTCTTCTAGACCTTTTTCTCACAATTTGTCCTGAACTATGTTCAGTTTCCGTTCTGTCTCCTCTTGGATCTTCCGACCACTCTGTTGTATCAATTAAGATAAAATAAAATGTAATAAGTCCTCAGACGTACCTCTCCATTATACAGTATATTGATACACTATGGCTAACTGGGATAGCTTCCGTACATTTATATCAGATCTACCTCTGCATTTCATGTTTAAAAAGGATGTGTCCTCTATAATATCAGACCTGGCGGAATGGTTAATTGTAGGTATAGACCGTTTCATACTCTCGAAAAAGTTCCAGCAAAACCTAACAGCCAGCCATGGTTCTCTCCAGAATGTGCTGCTGCCATTGCGCACAGAAATCACTTTTTCCATTGCTTCAAACGTAATAGATGTATGGAGACTAAAGCCACTTTCAGGACTGCCAGCGACCATTGTAAGAAAGTAATAAAGAACGCAAGAGAGTTGTATGCTCAGTCCATCAAGTCCAAAGTAGCTGAGCAGTGGCTTGGTTCCCACCAGTTTTGGCAAATAGCAAACAGAATCCTGAACAGAAGTGTGTGCTCTATCCCAACTATCATCAATGGACCTAATGTCAGCATTAGACAAAGCTAAACTCTTTGCCAAGAACTTTGCAGCTAATTCTACCCTTTGCGACCAAGGCCACCAACCCCCAATATTTCCTCCTGTATCAGAAAACACACTATGTGATATACAATACCTGTACGTGATGTTGCAAGCTAATCAAAAACCTTGATTCGAGTAAAGCAACCGGCCCTGACGGTATTCCAATTATAGTACTCAAAAAACTTCAACCAGAACAAGCGCCCATACTTACAAAACTGTTTAAACGTTGTCTAAGGAAAATTGCTTCCCATCACCCTGGAAAATCTCATCAGTATATCCTGTATTTAAGAATTCAGGTGATTGCTCATCTCCCTTTCAGTACAGGCCAATAAGTCTCCTGAGCATCATGAGTAAGTTGCTGGAATCTGTGTTAGATAGAGAAGTAATCAACCATCTCAGCAAAAATAAACTTATTAGTGGCACACAATATGGTTTCCGTTCTGCTAGATCTACAGCTAATGTGCTTACAATTACATCTCATAGGATTAGCAAATCTCTCGACAGAGGCAATCTTTCTAGGGCAATTGCTCTTGACATATCAAAAGTCTTTGATAGGGTATGGCATAAAGGTTTACCTCACAAGATCTCCAGCTATGGTATAGCTGGTAATGTCTTAAGTATTAAATCATTTCTTTCTGATAGGTTCATAAGAGTAGTGGTTGATGGGCAAAAATCAGAAGCTCACAGTATTAATGTTGGAGTCCCTCAGGAGTCCATCCTGGACCTAACTCTTTTCCTGATCTACATTAATGATCTTCCAAATCACATCCTTACATCATTCGTAGACATTTATGCTGATAACACTACCATCTATGGTAGCACATCTAAGACCATAAACGACCAAGTTCTCTCCAATTCTCTCTCCTCTGATCTTGAGCACGTAGTACAATGGGATAGGAGTGGCTGGTTACTTTTAATGCATCTAAAACCAAGCTTCTATCTTTACATCATCCACGTTAATAGCTCTCGTCTTGGGGAGGCCTCATATTTTGACAAGCTTCTAGGCTTGACCTTTACTCCTGATCTTAAATGGAACACGTACATCAAATCTGTTGCTAAAGCTGCTGGAAAAATGGTGAGATTCTTCTATCGATCCAGTAGATATCTCACTGCTGATGCAATTCTCTATCTATATAAGAGCCAGGTACGTCCAAGGATGGAGTACTGTTGCCACATCTGGGCAGGAGCTGCTAGAAAGGACTTGTCCTACCTTGATAGAGTTCAAAATAGACTTTGTAGCCTCGTAGGAAATGTCCTTTTCTCTTCCCTGCAACCTCTATCCCACAGAAGAGATGTTGCGAGTTTGTCTCTGTTTTATCATTATTTTCATGGAAAGTGCTCGACTGAGCTTCAATCTATGGTCCTCCCCCTCGCCAAACTTTCACAAAAAACACTCCTCTAGCTGAAAACACTATCAATAATTCCCCCCCCCCACTCTTTATCTATGCCTAAACCTAAACGTACATTCCATGAACAAAGCTTCTTTCTTAGAACTGCATGCCTGTGTAACTGTTTTCTGTTTTCCTGTTTTCCAGCTGACCACAATATGGTTGTCTTCAAGTCTAACGTAAACAAGTTCTTGATAAGCTGTTCCACTTAAGTTTACAAATTTACCGAATTTCCATTACTAACGATTACTATATTGTCCAATTGACTACTGTACACTCTTACCCCTTATCCTCGAGTGGTCTTTGGTCCTTGATAAGTGGTTATGACTATGTTAAAAAAAAAAATCTCAATAGCTTTTCTCATCCAAAAACGATCTCAGCAGTGTTTAACGCTTTAAAATTCTTGCGCACAAACTAGTTATCCTCTTTCAACCTACCATTAATTCAAATCCTTTTCATATGTACTCAATACTTGGAAATATTACAAAAAAAAAAAAATAGTGTTGCTCCCAAATTTCTTCCCATAAACTGAGCAAGGAGAACAGTTTTCCTCAGAATTTTCCAGCACTACAACCACTGATCGTCATCTTGGTAACATTTACTTTAGAGAATTTAGATAATATATATATATATATATATATATATATATATATATATATATATATATGGAATATACAAGCTGTATATACCCAACGTTGCCAGGTTGAAACATATTGGTAGGCAGAGGGTTTAGTCACATACTATTTAAGATACATTGAATATCCTAACTTGTTACGATTTTCCTGAAAGTGGACCACATGTTGGATTTATGGAAGCATAAAACATAACCATTTTCGTCTATGAAAATTAAATGGGAAATAACTTTCATAGCTTAAAAGTAAAATAACTATCACTGCTTAAATAAATAAATTTACTTCTTTTTTTAAAGGCAAATGGTGTTAGTTAATAATAATTGAAATTAAATTTAATATAAATTAAATTAAAAATAAATTAAATAAATTAACTTTAAATAATATTTTTAAATACTACAATTAAAACAATTCTGTTACAATAAACAATTAATAACATGGAGCTAATTATTAAAATAGATTTTCTTTAATGTAATAAATGGAAATGAGATTATTTCTTGAATTTAGATTTTCTTTTGAATAAATAGTATATATAGAAATTATGTTGGAATGAAAGTATTTAAACCTCCAGTATTTGCCACTCTCCTACTACAAGAGGATGTGACACAAGGTCGGAAGCCGGGAAAATGGGTCATCCTACTCTGACTCTGCAAATGTCTGAGTAGCCTTATCGGCATTCCTTGGTGAGGTCGCCTCAGACAACAAGCAAAAAACTTACTCTTCCTGGAGGCAAGGCCTGGGAGGATGGACCTCTTAGAGCTACACAGACATTTTGCATAAGTCTTGACAGTAAAAAGGCCATCGAAATGGCCCAGTTTTTGTCTGACTGATTGTCGAGGATGAAACGTCGACTTACGTGTACTATGTTCGTTTTCAGTATGAAATTTATTTTGTGAAACAGAGTACGTTTTGTACATATTAATCAAATTGTGAACAAATAGACAGGAATACGACTTCATTATAATCGATAATATATATAATAGAAGCTTCGAACGCTTATAAATAACGTGCACACTACAACAGTAGCAGAATGTCCCCTGATAATTGTTTGACATAAAGCTGTCATTTCTCTGTTAAATAAAATTAGCTTTTATGAAACTGTTGCGGTTATGACATTGCAACTGTTGCTTTTCATCTGATTCATTTATTCGCATCAGAAAAACATTCCTCAAGTTTTGTTTATTTTATTTTTTTACTTATTCCTCAGTGGCATGTGAAAGTGCTGATTATCTGGGATTTTTAAAGGTATGCTTTTTTTTTTAATGAAAATAATTATTTGTATTGAAAAATAGTAAATACTTAGAACGTCGTCGTCGTCATCATCATCATCCTCACTGTCGTCGTCGTCGTCGTCGTCATCATAATCGACTTCATTATCATGGTCGTCTTCATCATCATCAGCAGCATTATTGTCGTCGTCTTCACCATCATCGTCTGCTTCTTCTTCATCATCATTATCATTGTCATCGTCATCATCACCATCATCATAGGTTTAACACCTGTTTTACATGTTGGCATGTATTAGACAAATTTGAGCAATTGACTTCCAAATAAACGTATCTATGTCTAGCTTTTTATTTATCCCATTTTATTTCAAATCCATTTTTATCACTTTCTTCCATATTTCCCTACTAACGCAAGAACTCTGATCCAGTCTTTCAATATGACCATTCATGAATTGTTTTGATTTTGAATATTAAGCAGAAACGACATGTTTTGTTTGTTTCTCTCTCTTTTTTTTTTTTTTTTTTTTTAAGTTTTCTGAAAATGTAACAAAGCGCGGACACACATATGCAAATGCATGCGAAATGACATCACCGATAGGGAAAAAGAAAGACTTTAGAAAGAGCATGATAACATTAGAGATGGAAGTGACGTCACAGTCGTAATGAGAAGTCATGCGTGGTAGGATAATGAGGAAATAAATGTTGTTGTTAAAAAAAAGTAGTCGAGTTATTACTTGTCCTATGTTCCTTGCGACATAAATTGCATGCAATGTGTGAGTCTGTGTAAACGTGAAAGTTGCTTCAGTCTTTTCTTTTTTTATTCAAATTTTGTATGAAGTTCAGAAATTACCTGAGCAGAATTATTTGGGCAAAAGCTCCACTTTATCCCAAAGGGGGAATGGAAATCGGCTCCTAAATTTGATAAATCGTTATTCAAACGTGATTTAAATAATGGCAACCTTAGGAAACTACTTACTCATCAGGGGAAATACCCCCCCACACACACACCAAACCAAAAGAGAATATTTTTTTACAATGATGAAATTCTTTTCATTACTTTGAATTATACTTACTATGCACTACCATTGTATCTGCACTACCATTGCTGATTTTGTATTATTAAACTTGGCTAATGTTCAGCGAAAATGGAGCAAAATAATATTTTATTTGTGACTATAAAAGTGAGATATTCATAAATAAATGAATAAGTATGAATTAAATGCAGTTTGGTTTTATTGCTTTGTGTATCCTTTATTATTATTATTATTATTATTATTATTATTATTATTATTAGAATACGAATTTATATTTTGATTTTGTTATCTGGAGAGTATAGTAAGATGTCTGCAGAAAAAAAGGCTTTGTTAGCTTGGCCTCATTGAAAGAATCAATGATAATGCTTGGTTTAGTAGACGCAAAACAGTTGAGATAGCAGGGGCAGTTGACGGGGAAAGGTCAAGGTAAATATGGTAGGAAATAACAAGGAAGGGTTGAAGAGAAGAGGGGATAAATATAAATAGGTTAATTTGTAGCAGTTAACAAACTATTTACTGTAAGCAGATCAATGCCCGGTGCCAAAGTGATTCGGCCGCACTGACCAATCGGTTGGCAGGGCGCATTGATTTGGGCTGTCCCCTTAAGAACTATTTTTAGCCCTTTGGGATCTCAGCTGTGATCGACAGAGGGACGCCAGCAAGCCACCTATACAGATCTCTCTCACTCACTCCTCCCACTGCTACTTGTTGAGGACTGAAAAAACAGACATTTATACTTTCTTTCTTTCTCTTCAGTCTGAGATACAATCTCGCCTTTTCTAAATAAACCCTTTGTTGGTGTTTTGTTAAAAGAAATGTCGTTTGGCCTTGTGTTAATTTAAGCAACTATTCACCTAAAAGTTTGGAAGATGTTTTTTTAAAAGCCGTCCAACACATGCCAGTATATAAAATGGACGTTAAACCGAATCTGATATAAATCAAACAACAAATTTCTTTGTTTTTCAAAGCAATATGTTTCAGCATCATTGTTATATTGAAACATCACCCTAGTCACACTTTGCATTATCACAATGTGCGCACATTCTTGTAATCACAATAGAACCTGCCCCTTCTTGTGCTCCAATCGTATCATACATGTAACAATAATTCTGAATAATCTTAGTGGCTTCGTCATCCAAATATACTTTCTCCACATTTGAGTTCTCATCCATCTCCACCGTCTTATACTTTTTTGTGACCTTGAAGGGCCGACGATAAATAAGACAACAAGGTGGTATATTTACAATATTGTGTATTTTACAGAAATACAGAATAACATATTACAGAAAGACTGCTCTCCAGAATATTATTTACTTCTTTTTCATCACAGGAAAATTTTATACAAAGTCAGAAGGTGAGGAGAATCAAGTCAGTGCTCCTAAATGCCTAGTAAAAAATTGCCTGAGTAGTCTTATCAACATTCCACGGTTGGATGCCTCAGGCAGTTAGCAATAAGATAACTCTACTACAAAGAGGAGGATGTGAGACCTGGGAGGGTAGATCTCCTAGGACTACCAAGGACCAATTCCTCACCCTGACAGATAAAAGGCCACCAAAATGGCTTAGTTTCTATTGGACTGATTGTTGAGAACAGATCCTAAACTGGTATGTATGTATCATGAATCTCTAACAGAAGCTGCTCTCTGAAACTTCATTGAAACTTCGTTTTTGCTTATACATAGTCTCTGAAAGAGTCCATATATTCCTGAAATAGAATAGATTATCATCACACCATACCATACTTCTTACACACAAACTGGTTAATGGTTACTATCTCACAACCTACCAGTAATTTTACTGCACCTCTTGTGTATCAAATACTTGCAAATATCATAAAGAATTGAATCCTAGACCTCGGAATTCATCATTAAAAGACTCAAAATGGGTTGATATCCCACAAAACAAAAACAAACAAACCAAAGAAAAAGTTGTTAATGAGAAGTACAATTAAAGTATATTAAAAAATCGCTTCTGATAGAAGAAAAACACTAAAATACATAAAAGTGTGTTACTGCACTTGTACGTCTTAACCTAAATACACCCGACCCACTCAACTAGAACCATAAACATCCACCACCATTCAACATAAAGGTCTTTAAGTGCTGGAAGATTTTTTAGTGTAATAGTTTCTTTCCCTATATCACCTGCCTTTGGAATTACTTCCTAGTTTCTTTGACCAACATGTAGAAATTTAAATGTAATATGGACAAATATGTTGCCGCTCAATTTTTCACCAAAGATTGCCGCTTGTAGCAGAAACAACTCCCTAAACGATCCTCCCTTCTAAATCAGACCCCTCCCCATCACAGTACTCACTTCTGCTTCAGTGGCAGAAAAAAAGTAAAAGGAAGTGAAAAAAAACGTATATCATGGCGAGCAGTTGAGTTTTGTTTGAAATCATATTACAAACGACTGTCATAACATTGTTTCAATTGTGACGTTTCACATCATAATAAACTGGCCTTTAATGTTACAACTGTTGATTTGCATTACTTAGCGTGAAAATTACAGCTGCTTCTTTATTGTATGCAACTAAACTGTGTCTTAAACGCAAATTCAATGAACAAAGCTTCTTTCCCCAAACTGGCCACCTAAATAATCAAATTCTACTCAATTTACACCATTAACAGTTACTACCTTACATTCATTAACACTTATCCTCGAGTGACCTTCGGGCCTTGATAAGTGGTAACTCCGAAATAAAAACAAACAAAAAAACAAACAGTTTTAGACACTTTGAACAACTTTATATTTCCGTAGTTTAAACCTTGTTGTAAGATGCCGAATGTTACTAGCTTTCGATCTTGCAGATGTACAGCAATACAGCATCTAGTAAGTGAGAGTCTGATGCAATGTTTCACAGGTAAGTTCCTGGGCTTAATCCTTCCTGCACGTAGTAGGTAAGGTCTATGCGTATACATCTGTGTAAGCCTGGCTGTAACACAAACACTATAACATGGCTGATACTAGGATCCAAATTAAAATTCTTTCGGCTCAAAGTTATCCAATGGAAACATAATCATATCTGAAAGATAAAAAAGAAAACGTTATCATTTTTGTTATAATAATTTTATTAAAATCAATATTCATATCAGGGTTGTGAAAACTCCTACATAGATATAGCAATCTTATTCACTTTATTCTTTTAACAATGACGAGGCTACACTTATCCTATTATATAAAAGACAGTTTGTGTGTGTGTGTGTGTGTGTGTGTGTGTGTGTGTGTGTGTGTGTGTGTGTGTGTGTGTGTGCGCGCACGCGCGTGTATGTAAAAAAGACAAAAGAAAAACAAATTAAACACATGGATGAATCATCAAAAAGCAAGAGATATACCAGTTTCGGACTGATAAATAAACGTCAAACAGGTAAAGTTTTTGATGAGTTATTCGTGTATTTAATTTATATTTCCTCTTGTTTGTTTGTTTTTTTTCACACATCTTGTCTCCTTAGCACTGTGCATGTGATCGGCATTGTTCTTGATGAATAATATCCAAAATAATTTTTTAAATTATTTATTTTTCCAGGGCCAACTTGGCCAGGTTCCATCAGGGGAAGTCAGTTTTTCTGCCCCTTTCAGTGTTCTAATGTGCTAATTTGGAAAGAAAATGTTGATACATTCTTTGAGGAATCTATGTAAGGAAGAGTTGTTTGCAAGTATATCTAGAGATAGGAAGGGATTGGGAAGATGGAGGGGGAAAATGGGAGAGGAGAAAAAGATAGAAAGAAGAATAAGGAGTAGAGAAAGAAATTTTAATAAAAAAAATTATACTTTTGTTCTGGAAAATGCTGAGTAGTCCCGCTAGTATATATATATATATATATATATATATATATATATATATATATATATATATATATATATATATATATATATTTATATTTTCGTTTTATTTTACTTCAGTCGAAGTTCTCAGAAATTAAGGGGCCCACAACCAGGGGCTAACACTTGAACTCTATATGAGATACATAGATATTCGAATGTTCTATTAAAGTTCTTTATCTCTCAAGCACTGAGTTAATAAAGAATTGAGAACATAATTTTCCTCTCCCCAATTAACCATTTTTATACCTTGTAGTATATCTTTCATGTTGGTCTCATGGTCTTACTGAATTCAAGGACAAGAATTTATCTAGTCTGGTGGAGTATCCAGCTTCGTGCTATTACTTGAGGTAATATCACTTGGAGAAGGTGCACTATTCCTTGAAAAAGCTGTGAGGTAGCCGTAGTGAGGAGATCTTATTTGGGCTGCGAATACTATGTGATTTTGAATATTTGGTCAGGGTTTACTTCTATGGAAAAAGTATCCTCATGCCAGATTGTTCTGACAAACCCCTGTACAGAGAGACCTTAGACACTCGAGGATAGTGTCTAGTAGGCATTCAAGTTCTCTCTCTCTCTATATATGTGTGTGTGTTCTCTATATATATATGTATGTGTGTTATAGCAATGTACATTAATAGCACCTGTTAAACTTTACATACCTTAATAAACTTAAAGAAGCTTTCTATACTTCTTTAACCCTTTTCTATCATTTTCTATCTATCTATCTATCTATCTCTCACTATATATATATATATGTATATATATATATATATATATATGAAGCATGAATGAATTTTAAACAATAAGTTGCTGAAACCTAAACTATATATATATATATATATATATATATATATATATAGTTAAGAACGGTTTTCATAATAGACCCTCCCGATGGTAAGAGCGACTGTCGGAATAGACACCCCTAACTTCTGCAAGTGAATTACGGTGCAGAATGCAAGTATTTATATCTTGAAAAGTACACCAAATATTAATGACCTTGTTTTAATGATTATACTGGATAACTTCTAAAACTCGTCATTCTCAAGAAAATTGAGGAGTTGGATTTAATGTAAAAATTCTCTCGCCCTGCCAACAAAAAAAATTAAAAAGAAAACGTTGTAGAAGCTGAAAAGTGGAAAACGTTGTAGAAGCTGAAAAGTGGAAAACGTTGTAGAAGCTGAAAAGTGGAAAACGTTGTAGAAGCTGAAAAGTGGAAAAAGTTGTAGAAGCTGAAAAGTGGGAAAAGGTCCAAGAAAAACAGGTTCCCTTAAACTTAAATATGCATTATTTCCTCCCCCCCTCCCTTCTCCCTAAAGGAATCCTGAGCGGACGGTATAGAAATCACCCCCCCCTAAAATGAATAACGTGAAAATGGTGTTGTTTTACGTTCTTCCTTGGTAGTGGTCAATGTTTGTTACTTTCAATGTATATAAGGAAACGCACTTTATGATTGTTGAGAGAGAGAGTGAGATAAAGAGAAAAGTTTTTTTTTAATTGCCTCTCGACGAGGACAGAGTTAGACACATGAGGTCGGTTTTTAATCATGGGGAATATAAGCCAGCTTCCCAAAAAGGGGCACTCTGATTAGTAAAAAAATTTTTAAAAATGTATCAGTCATGAAAGATTTCTCGTCCATTAACTGAGACCAAAAAAATGAGCACAATGCAACCACCCCATTGTCTCAAATACATAATTTAAAAAAAAGACTTGAAACACGATTTGTGTATGTATGTAGTTCATAATAACCGTAACTTAAAGAAAAAGTACTTCTACAGTTTAATCAAAACATAAAAAAATGCAAATATTTGAAAAAAAAGTTATATTGCACGTACACGTATGGAATATAGTTCTAAAAGAAAATCACTTAATTTGATTGCGGTATCATAACCAATGTTTTTTTTTTGCTGGAAAAGAAATAAATAAATAAACTACGCCAATATTTTTTTCAGAGAACTTTCTTCCAAAATGGCTAAGTACAATATAACTTTTATTCGACATTTTCATTTAAGTATGTCACATTTATTTTTTTTTATAGCAGTTATTGAAAAAATCAAACGCCCCACTCTCTAAAATAAAAAAAGTAGTGAGAGAGAGAGACAGACAGACAGAGACAGAGAGAGGAACAGTACGTTGTATGTTTTTGTTATCGCAGTTAGTGAAGAAATCAAACGCACCACTCTCTAAAAAAAATAGTGTGAGAGAGAGAGGGGGGTAGATAGAGAGAGATAGAGAGAGTAACAGTTATCGAAAAAATCAAACGTTGTGTTATTTTATAGCAGTTATCGAAAAAATCAAACGCCCCAGTCTCTAAAATAAAATAGTAGTGACAGATAAAGAGAGAGAGAGAGAGAGAGGAACAGTACGTCGAAGACAAAGTAAATGCAAAGTGAACTTTAGTCAATCAATAATTTTTTTACTTGGGGTTTTGATTAAATATATGCTAACAATCACCAGAGAATCGTTATATTGTATGTGAACAGTGTGCGTTCATTATTTGTGTAAGGTGTAAATTCTGGATTAAGAGAATGACAGCTGACAGCCAATGAGAAAGGGTGGAATTTACGGAGGGAGAAATCAGTATATTTGAATCACCGAATTGGAAGTGAGTTTCTGAATCAGTTTATTAGGGTGAAGGGGAAATATAATGCTACTGTGGGTAATTTTATGTGGTGCAGAGTGGTGGCAGTGAGGGCAGTTATGAAGTAGAGGGAAAAATTGGAACTACTTCCTCTAATAGTAATTGTCTGTATTTTTGAGATGAGGTGTATTCATTTATTGAGATTGTTGGACTGACTTCCTCATCTTGGGTTTTATAGTCACAACGGTTCGGCCGTTTTGCCCTCCGGCCTTTATCAGATGTTTTGTATCGAACTGGGGAACCGTTTGTTAGGAGTCTCGAACCCAACCCTTTATTATTATTATTATTACGAGGGTACCGTGTTCGGACTCCAGCTAGGCTCTGGGACATAGTTGCTGATTCTCTGTTTTGAATGTTACTTTTCACTGCCTTCATTCAGGATTGAACTCAGCACCTTTGGGTAACCGTAAACTTTGATACAACGTCTAGGACCACTCGGCCATATATCACGTCAATTCTTAGTTGGTTTTTGTTACTGTTAAACCTATGTTGTTATTCAAGGTTTTCTCTCTCTATTATTGTCCAAATTGCATTCAGCTCTACGCTTGGTTTGCTCAGTAGGTTGTTATGTCCGAGCATGTAAGCTGTTTCTTTAAGTTTTCTCACTTTCCAGTGGGTCTCTCTATTTATTATTTTTACTTCATCTCATAGGGGGCGATGGGCTCCCTCTCCATTCAGACATGGTTGGCTATACTCGATTTTTCCGTCTCCCCTTTAGTTACCGCTTTTCGGTGTTCTTCCACCCTTACTTTAAGGGGGCTGCATGTTTCACCCTTGTAAACCTTTCTGCAACTGCATGGGATGGAGTATATGCAGTTCTTGGTCATGTTCTCCTCCATGCGGGGCTTCACTCATACCAGGTGTCGTCTGAGTGCTGACTCACTCTTCAATACCGTCCTGATGTTGTAGGGGACACATATTCTCTGAATCTTTTCGGAGATGCCTCGTATGTATGGTAGGCAGACTGTTGGTGGGTTTTGGGTTTCATTCTCCTCTGTTATACTATTAACACGTCTGGTGGATAGTATGCTATCGGGGTAGTTGTTACGACGGAGGGTATTCTTCAACCTGACCATTTCTTGGTGGTATGTAATGGTGTCGCTACTTATTGTCTCTGCTCGATGTTGTAGGCAGCGTGCGATTCCATGTTTCATACTGTACGGGTGATGGGAGTTGAAGTTAAGGTATTGTCCGGTGAAGGTAAGCTTGCGACATACGGATGTCTTAAACCCATGCTCTGTGTGTGATATGAGTATATCAAGGAAGGCCAGTTGGTTATCTTTTTCTTTCTCCATTATGAACTTTATCGATGGTCTTATTGAGTTCACATGATCTAGGAGAGCCTGGATGTTTTCCTGATGGGGCCAGAGTATGAAAGTGTCATCAACGTATCTTAGCCACATGCTTGGCTTTAAGGGAGCTGAACCTAAGGCCATGTCTTTGAAGTATTCCATGTATATGTTCGCCATCACTGGTGATAATAGCAAGCCCATAGCTAGCCCCTCCTCTTGTCAATATAGGTCAGTACCCATTCTGAAGTAGGTTGTTTCTATGCAATGTCAGCATTTTCATTAAGTTTGGCAATGGTACACATGTGCGCTCTTCTATGGAGAGGTCCGCAGCTAGTTTGTCTTGAATTACTGCTAGTGCCTCACTAGTTGGGACTTTAGTGAACAGGCTAACCACATCTAGGCTTACCATTTGGTTTGTACTGATGGTTGCTCCCTTGATCAGTTCCGTGAAGTGGGCAGAATTCTTTACATGTGTTGCTGACTTGCCTGCTAATGGGTTTATTATATCCACAAGTTACCTTCTCAGTGGGTGGCATGCTGAGCCTTGGCAGCTCACTATGGGTCTGAGTGGAATACCGTTTTTGTGTATCTTGGGGAGACCGTACATATGTGGTAGCTTACTGTAATGCTGGACCAGCTGTCTATATCTCATCGGAGCGATGTGTTCCTTGTTTTTGGTAAGGATTTGTAACAGCTTTCTTTCGATTTTCAAAGTTGGGTCCTTCTTTATTTTACCATAGCTACCATCTGCGATTAGGCCTGCCATTTTTTCAGAGTACTTCGACATGTCCATCACCACAGTAGCATTGCCTTTGTCTGTTCCCCAGTTCGATACAAAACACTCGATGAAGGCCGGAGGGCAAAACGGCCGAAACGTTGTGACTATAACAACCAAGATGAGGAAGTCATTCCGACAATCTCAATAAATAGTTCCTCTAATTCTAATGGCGATAGTGATGATGTCACTCATAGGATAAAATCTAGGGTTTTATTATAATGAATGAATGTATCAAAAATGTCGTTCTATAGTTACATAAGATAGTGCCTAATAGTATAGACATAATGAATTTGTATATGGCGTCTACTGTTGTAAATCTATTTTATTTTGGTCCAGAGGGGAAAAATGCGCCTCTTTTATTATTATATATAGGGATAGGGATTAAATGTATATAAAAAATTAATGTGATTAATTAAATTAAATTAAAAAATGAGGAATAAAAATTGCATACAACTTTATTATATTTGTTTCAGATGGATGGTGAAACAAACATCTTTAGGATTTCAGACTATGGTTGGATCTGGAAATAATTTGATTACTTAAAGGGACAGCTCAACAAAAATTTGTTAACATTGTACTTGAAAATGAGCATGCTGTTATGAGCTTTGAAGTATTCCCATGTGCTCCACAGACGGATTGTTCTTGGAAAGAAACTTTGCTCATGGAAGTTCCATTTAGCCCCAGTTACATATAGAACATTTTTTCATATTGGTTACAGCTAGACGAGTTCTTACTGTAAATGTTTTACAGGGAAAAACCGTTCGTTTTAAAAGCTAATTGTTTTTCTTTATGTATTTATCAAAATTCTAGGTCAATGCTTTGGAATACAGACAGCGAATTTTTTTTTGGAAATTAGTCTAGTAATTTTGTTTTTATTTATGAAATTCTGCTTTTATCCATAGTCAGAATTTCACTTGCGTCGTCATTATGAATTTAGCCAATGTCTTCCTTAATATACTTTTTCTTAAATCAACATTTAAAATCGTGTTAAACCAGAAAAAAATGATATTAACAAATAATTCCTTTTTTATTAATAAACATTTACTAAACAATTTTTCTGTAAATTTTGATGTACGCTAATATTTTTTCAATAGAAAGTAGGTATTCATATTATTAGGATTCTTTTCGCATCTGGAGTGTTATTTTCACAACGTATCAATTGATGTAACTTCCTACTTTCTTCAGGTGCATCATGTCGAACTCAGGAATCTTTCTGTCAAACTCGAAAATCTGCATGGAATTTTGAACAGAGCCCTTAACATTGATCAAAACGTTGTAAAAATAACACACAAGATGAGAATAGTCCGAAGAATCCAAATAATCAATCCCCATCTCAAACATTCAGAAACAGGAAGTAGGTGTTTCATAAAATTATCCGGTTTCAATATTTCATATGGGTGTAACCACACCCTTTAGGTTAAGACGATTCATCTAGTGTGTTTGTACAGTCATAGGTTATTTATATTTTCTGTGTTAATTTATGCTATCATCCCTCTATTACTTCAGCTTTTATGAAATCATAAACGATTTCTTCCCGGTGTTTTCAATCTGTTTTTTTTTTGCTGATGTCATCTCTTTGTGACGATATAAAAGATTTGTTTTGCTTTGTTCCTATTTACTTTGCCTTGCCACGAGGGCAGAGTTAGACACCAGGGTCGTTCTTTTAACATGGAGAAAAGGACAAGAATAAAAATTGTCTCAGTCGTGAAGGAGTTCTTCTCCACTAACCGAGAACAAAAAATTGAAGTGTAAAATCAGAACAGATACTGCACTTTGATCTTAGCCCACTTGTTGTCTTCCAACATTACTTAAGTGAATGACGTCATCTGTTTGTGATGTCATCCAATGTGCATATTGTCATTGTGGCATAAGGGTCTAGTATGGTCAGGATCCTAATTTAAGACAGTGGCAAGTTATGTATGAAGATATTTGTTCGCATTATATTTAAATTTTTGCATATTGGTACAGTCGAGGAAACAAAGAATATAGAAGGAATTCTAAAGGCAAGCAATCTGAAGAAAGAAGTTATTAGAGTAGAAAGTTTTGCAGCATCTGAAGATCTCTACAGTGAATGGGTAGGGTTTTGTTACTGGTCAGATGTGTCGAGAGTATTTATGTTGAGAGGATACGAGATCCATGGAGTTTTAGTTGTATATAGATTTTTGCACTTTCAGTTACACTTGCTATAAAATAAGAGTCCATTTTACAATAAAAGCATTATAGCAAAGTGACTCTTCTTCCTCTTTCAAGCATGAAAATATTTTTTTCTATTAACCGTGCTCTAAATGCAAGTACTTACGATAATGTACAAATTTTTTTCTTTTTAAAATTTTTATTTAAATTGCCCTCCAAAAATGATAGCACCTTTAGTCCAGTTTTTGTCTATAACTAATTTGTGTTATCCAATTTAAAGTCATTTTCGCCAAATTCTTAACAATGTTATCTTATAAAGAATAAAAAACGAAGTTGTTTTTTTTTAATAGTTAAGCCAACTTGTTTAGTTACAACTGCTACACAGTGATCCGTGTATGTGGCAGTGTTCCGTAATATATTTCGAGATAAAACCTCTTTACAAAAACACTTCACTTTTGTCCTCCTTCTTAACACATTTCCATTCCTTCTATTGTGATACCCTACTATGACTCCACTATATAAACAGTGTTTACGGCAAATTACATCACTTCTTAATTGAGCAAGACAGAGTTTGCAACAACCAACATGTTTTTATTAATAACAGTTATTTATTTATTTATTTTTGCTAATACCTTGCAGGTGTGAGGCTCTGGATATTTTCTGCATTGAAAATTTTCAACTGTCTTTTAAGATAGATATGTCTAATGGAATCATAGAAGTCTATCACAATGCAAAAAAATAGAAATATGTTGGTGTTGAGAAAGAGGACAAAAACGAAGTGATTTTTAATTTATTTTTGATATAATAAATCTTACTTCTACAGAGTGATTTAATTCATTAACTATGTTCCATGATATATTTTGAGGTAATATCTCTTTATCAAATGGTGGATATTTCAAATTTCTTGAAATTACGGCCACATTGAAAGAATCTTTGAGCAATAAATAAACGCCTGGCCACAAAAAAGTTAGTTTAGAAGTCAATATCTACAACTCTCCAACACACACCAATATCTAAAACAGACGTTGTTGTTATTGTTGATTAAGATAATAATGCTGGTTGTGGTTGTTGGTTCTGTATAGAACACATGAAGATCGTGTCTCAAAATTGTCTGATCTGCATGAAGTCCTTTTCATTGGTTACATCTATTCATTAACTTGCAGGATTGCAGATTTTACCCACGACACAGATAACAACAAAGAGAAAGATTTAACCTGAAACACACAAGGTAATGGCACAGAAGAAACATTGCCACTTTCACTCTATTGATTTGTGGTTCCAGTCGGGTAACTCTGAAAATATCACGTTACTATTACTCCTACCACAGTGACGAAAGGTTGAAACTACCGCGTTGCCATTACCTTACCACAGTGAGGAAAGATTCAACTTGAATGGACGTATAGATGGCTAGATGGATGATGATTATGATGATGATGATGATCATCATCATCATCATGATCATGATGATTTCTATTGTCACATATTGTGTTTGAGTGTTGTTATTGCTGATTTGATGCTGATAGGCATAACAAATAACAAACGACCATCAGCATCTTCTTTTCTCAGGCTTCCAGTAAGTCTGGCAAAATTCTGGTGCTTCCCAACAAAGCAGTCTTCTGAAGCACTTCGACATTGCAATGGATTCCAATTTACCCAATGTACTTGTCAAATCCTCTTGTCACACTCCCAAGGGCTCCCATCAGAGCAGATACAATTTCTACCTTCTTTAACTTCCACAAGTTCTTTCTCAAGTCTTTGTATTTTTCGATCTTCTCTTTTTCTTTTTTCTCCACATTCACATCAGCTGGTACTGCTGTATCAATGGTTATTGCCTAGTGTTCCTTTTTTTCTAACAAGACTTAATCTGGTCTCCTTTTTTCAATCAAATTGTCACATTGAATATTCACATTCCACAATAATTTTACATTATCACTCTCCACCACCATTTCTGGAACATGCTTGAACCATTTTTCACTGGATTATAACCCTCTTTTCTTAAATATATCCTAATTAATGTTTCTCACAATATTGTCATGACGCCTCTTGTATTCCTTTTGAGCTAACTTTTTAAACCAATGATAAGGTGTTGTATATTTTCACCTTTCTGGCCACGCTCACACAGTTAATACAGGGGGCTTACAGCCGTTTCATCAATATAATACTTAAGATAATTTGTTCTGAACTCATGCTCCTGGGCAGCACACATTAGGATTTCTATCCCAACCTTCAAGTCACATTTTGCCAATCATCACAAGGTGTTTTACTTGCCTACTACCTCTAGTAGATCCCTACTAAATTGACCATGCTTTTTCTTCTCAAACAACTAGTTTCGCTTTTTGTTCATTTATTGCCTTAAATTCTTTGCTCCTTACTAGTTGCTCACTTGCAATTTTTTTCAAATTTCGACTTATTCTTTATAAGCTTTTCCTTACAGTTTGAGATGTAAACTTTCAAACTATTTTCATCTTCTTTTATGCACCGTTCTACACCTATTAGTCCTCATCCCCTTTCTTTTCTTTTTACATATAACCTATCGACATCACTCTTTGGATGAAAAACTCCATTTATTGTCATTATTTTCCAAGGAAAATTATTATTATTATTATTATTATTATTATTATTATTATTATTATTATTATTATTATTATTATTTACTTATATATTTATCTTTTTATTCTTAATTATGTTATACACAGATGAATTTTAAAAATGTCAGCATATTTTTCTCACCTTGACTTTTTCTTTTCCTTCCTTTTTTCAGTAAAAACATTTTTTTTTTTAATTTCCGTTTTTATGCATTAGCTAATAAAAAAATTTTTTTGCAAAATTCCATTTTTTTATGTATTAGTTAAAAAACAAACACGTTTTTTAGAATTCCATTTTTTATGTATTAGTTATCCGAAAGCGTGTGTTCAAAATCTGGAGCAATAACATTTGGTGAATTTTATAAACTGGAATGGCTGGTCCTTAAATTTCATAAAGTAAGTGTTTACAAGATCGTATGAAGTAACGAGTACATTGCTCATAATTTAAACGTGTTCTTTGTTTAATGTCTAATGTCTATATATTGTATAGAATAGGAAGACTCGATATTGTTCAGGATTGAATGAGAGATCACTACCATGTACATTTTTACTATGCTCACAACACCAGATTACTTTTTCTGAACCTTCCTTCCCCTTGTTTTGCTTCCTAATATGGTCAAAAGAATTTGAAATCTTTGAAAACTGTCTGAATTGTTTTCTATATATAGTTTAAATTTCATTAAAATAAGATATAAGTATTTGAAGTTTTAAGAGGATTGTGTTCTCATGGGTCACTTAGAATGAGGGTACATAAATATTTGATACATAGATTCAAAACCACTTCCATTGTCTTCCCTGGAGAATTTTATACATATGATGTAATTTTCACCAAAATACGATATATTTGAAGTTTTAATGGAGATTCGACCTCCATAACTCCCTTAGGTCAGGAGGGCACTTAGATTTGAGAATACTTCCATTGTCTTTTTTGGTCAATTTTATTGAAGAATATATTTTTAGATTCTATGTAGATTCTCTAACCGTTCTTTCAATAGACAACATACAAACATCACACACACATGCACATACATACAGACATTGAGTTTTATATTTAGAGATTGATTTATTTATGTATTAATGAGTCGCCACTTGTCAAGGCTAAAATCCACTCAAAGATAAGGGTTAATGAAATGAATAACTTGTCAGTTGAATTGTGAAGAATATTATGAGAGAATTGAAAATGAATAAAATGAACAAAATTTGATTACTTATAAAGACGATTTTTACAAATATTTGTTGACATTTGATTTGAAGACGACCATGTTATAGTCTGCAGGGAATTAATATTGTGATAATATATTTCACAAATGAGAAGTTCTTGGAAAGAAATTCTGTTTATAAAAATTACGTTTGATGTTAGGTATGCAGAGTTCTTTGTAGTTGTTGTAGGAAAATGAGTTCTTGCCATGAAAGTAGGAATCAGTTGAGTAACTTTCATGGTAATGATGATGGAGCAGAAAGAGACTATCAATTTCTCTTCTGTGAGAAATGAGCTGTAGAGAATAGAAGAAGTTACCCTCCACTAGATTGCAAAGTTGATGTTGTACTCTGTTAAGTAAAGAAAGGGTGCTCTGAGCAGCACCTCCCCACATGTAAATGTGAAGAAGCTGAAGCAAAACAAAATGCTAGTGAATTTGACTTGATGTTGTGTTTATCTAAAAACGAAACTCGAATTTTCAGCAAAATTTGTAAATATCTACAATTTGGGGAGACAAATTTTTGTTCCTATTCTTGAGAGAAGTGCCAAATCTTAAATCTATCAAATTATTTTCGTTATTTCTTTTGTCTTTATCTAAAATAAGATTGTTTTTCTTACAGATTCTTTCCATGCTTGAAAGCAAAACGGTCAGCCATGTTGATTTTATTTTTCTCTTACTTAGAAAAGTGTCCGTGTTAACAATGGTTACTGACACAAACTAAGAGGTCGGCATGCTATGTCCGAATGCAACACTCACATAATCGTTCCTGTGGGTAACTGATGCTAAAATAGAAAATGACTGTCAACACCTAATTAAAATTATTTGTTTTTATTAGCGAAGAACATTTTTTTTTTAAGTTTAATGTTTTTTATTTATTATTTATTTATTTATTTATTTGCGAACTGTTATCCTCATTATCATAGTTGTTGTTTCACAACGTTTCAGCCAACAATTCCTCTGGCCGTCGTCAGGGGGTTAACCGCAACGAGATAGGAATGCTGTCTCTAAACTGTATCCTCAGTAATAACTGCCTTCCATAGTTGTTGTCATCTCACCACGTTTTAGCCGGCTTTGGGTAGGATTAAAACCGCTATCTTCAGACAATGCTTACCTGGAATGTAGAGATTCAACGTTTAGATTTATAAGACCAAAAAATCCAACCATGATTGTTCTTTGGGGTCTGTGGCGCAGTGGATAGGGGCATTGAATCTCTACGGTGTCAGGTGAGCATTAGCTGAAAATAGCAGTTTTAATCCTAACCAAAGCTGGCCAAAGGATTAGTTGGCCAAAACGTTGGGGGGGGGGCGACAATTATGGAAGACAGTAATTATTGAGGATTCAGTTAAGAGACTCAGCATTCCTATCCACCTGACAAAGGCCAGAGGAATAGTTGGCTGAAACGTTGTGAAATAAAAACTATGAAGATGAGAATAACAGTTTGTAAATAAATAAATATACAAATTACTCATCCCAAAGGATTCCAATAATAAAATATTTATTGTTCTTATATTATTTGGATTATTCAAATTATTATTCTCATATTTTTCGAGTGCATCAGTTAAAATTCGGGAATCTATATGGAATTTCGAATTAAACCTTTTATTTTAATCAGCAGGTGTAGATTGTTCTCATTCCATCAGCAGCAGGTCAATGTTCATGGAAGGTCACGGCCATGGAAGAATGTGAGAAAGATTCTGTTTAGTCATTAATAAATAAAAATAATAAGTAATATATTAGAAAATAAAATAAAATGATAAATTAAAAATAAAAATTATCTCGTTATATACTGACATTTCTGAAACGTACATAAGCCGAGATGATTGCAGATTATATTATAAGGGCCAAAACAACAGCAAATTCATTAAAAATGTCTGGCGAATTTTTTAGCAACAGTCTGTTAATCTCCATGGTCCTTAACGGGTTGCCTAGTGATTTGGAATAAAATTCAGAATTGCAGTAAAGAATATTTTTCTATACTTTCACTGACTATAAATATAACCACAATCAGAATTTTATTGCAAATCGAATCAAATGGACGTAAAAAATGCTTATTTAAATGTCCCAATAGACTGAAATTTATATTACCCCTCAAAAGTTGAATGTGGAGGCTTAACAAATCACTGCACGGTCTGAGGCAGAACGGCCAGTGCTGGAATTTCATGATTATATGATTGAACAACAATTCAAACAATACCCAGTGGACTCCTGTTTGTATACCCAAAACAAAGATAAACTACTGATTTTAGTTGTATGGGTCGGTGACATTTTAATCGCATCAAATTGTGACATAATGTTAACAGAATTCAGAACAGATTGAATAAAAAAAAAATTCAAAATAACTAATCCTGGCAAGATATCATGGTTTCTGGGCATACAATTTACTCATGAAAAAGGAATTATTAAAATGAATCAATCGAGGTACATTGATAAAATGCTTTTAGTTTTGAATGCAAGAATGCAAGAAATGCTCTACACCTGTCGAAAAATGATATCAATAAAAATACAGACATCATCAACGCTCTGATCCCCATCTGGCATCAATTGTGATGGATGGCTCTCGTCTGGGTGAGGCCCCGTGTTTTGACAAGCTTCTGGGTTTGACCTTTACTCCTAATCTGAAATGGAACACGTACATCAAGTCTGTTGCCATGGTCGCTGGAAAGATGGTGGGATCCTTCTACCGCTCCAGAAGATATCTCGCTACTGATGCAATTCTCTATCTATATAAAAGCCAAGTACGTCCAAGGATGGAATACTGTTGCCATATCTGGGCAGGAGCTGCTAAAAACAGCCTATCCTGCCTTGACAGAGTACAAAATAGACTTTGTGGCTTAGTGGGGGATGCCCTTTTCTCTACCCTACAACCTCTCTCCCACAGAAGAGACGTTGCGAGCCTATCCTTGTTTTATCATTATTTCCATGGCAGGTGCTCATCTGAACTCCAATCTCTGGTCCCCCCTCGCCAATCTTTCACGAAAAACACCCGTCTTGCTGAATCCACTGAAAAATTTCCCCCACTCTATATCTGTGCCTAAATCAAAATGCGGATTCCATGAACAAAGCTTCTTTCTTAGAACTGCACGCCTGTGGAACTCTGTTCCGTCTGCCTGCTTCCCACCGGACTACAACTTGGATGTCTTCAAGTCCAATGTTAACAAATTCCTAATGAACCGCCCCCTTAAGTAAACACTTCATCAAATCTCCACACTAACGTAATGTACTTGCAATAACCCTTATCCCTGAGTGGCTTCCGGGCCTTGATAAGTGGTGATCACCGTGTAAAAAAAAAAAAAAAAAAAAAGATACAGAATCTGAAATAATTGATGATAAACTCTACCGAGAGGTAATAGGAAACCTTATATACTTATGACTGCTACGAGAGCTGACATATGTTACACAGTAACAAAACTATCACAAAAATTATCAAGACCGACAATGAAGGATTTAAACAGAGCTAAACAAGTTCCTCATTAAAGACTCGCTAAGGAACAGCATTTAGTATTTAAAAAATCAACAAGTCCCCTAAAATTAGAAGGGTTTTCAGATTCAGATTGGAAAAATAATAAAGATTGAAAAAGTATATCTGGATATTGTTTTAGACTATCAAAAAATTGGCCTATTATTTCATGGAAATCTAAAAAGTGGCAGATTGTATCTCTCTCTCTACATGTGAGGCGAAATGCATTGCGTTTACACATACTGCGCAAGAAGAACTATACCTAAAAGCTATTCTAAAGACTATTTTAGAACCAGAATTAACTAAAACTCCCATAGTAATCGTGATAATGAAGCCAGCATGGTCTTAGCACAAAGCACAGTAATTCACCAAAGATGTAAGCCTATAGATATTAGATATCACTTCATAAGAAATTAAGTAAAAAAGGAATCCATTATTGTAAATTACATAGCATCAGAACAAAATAGTGCAGATATATTTACAAAACCGGCGACACAAATAAAATTGAAACGTCTTGCTTCTAAAGTTGTCGGAATTTGGTTTTAAATAACTTTTCACAAGCCCAGATATGTATTGAGAAAGAGAAGATTGCCCTGACATACTAATGTGTAACAAATGTTTAAACTTTTACTAAATAAAAAAATAAATAAATGAAAAAAAGTAATTTAAAACAATTACTTTTCAAAATTTTTTTCTTTGTATCATTTTTTTTACAAATATTTTTTACATGCTTATTTTAAGGCGTGCTTAAATTAAAATTTACTTTGTTTTACTTTTATTTTGTGCACAATACTCTCTAACAATACTCTCTAACAATACTCTCTAATATACCATAAATTTGACATGTCTTTATTTTCTCCTTTTGTTTCGTTTTAATTATACTTTTTTACGGATACATATTACATGTATATGTGTGTGTTTGTGTGTGTGTGTGTGTGTGTGTGTGTGTGTGCGTTTGTATGTGTGTGCGCGCGATTGTGTTTTAGAACGAGAATGCATAATTAAAATTAAAAATGGTTTCAGTTTCACATGGTCACCTTTTCAAGGTAAAAAATAAAAATCAATTTCTTATAATTTCGCTTTTTTTTTACATACATATTTTTCTTTGTCTTTTGAACAAAACCAAAAAATGGCTTCCTTTTTTACATGCACAAATTGTAAGATCTAAATGAATTCGGTTTTTATTTTACATGTTGTAACTTTTATTTCACATATTTGAATATATTTATTTATTCATTTATTTTTGAACAGAGTTAAACATGAACTGAATGGCACCAACTGCTAATATCACCTATGAAAACTTTGTTTGATCACACCAAGAAGCAGCAAAGAAGTGTATACCTCTGAAGCCCAAGCTAAAACGAAAAGTACCGTGGGAAAATGACAAAATAATATCAAATCGAGAAGAGTTAAAAAAAAAAACATAATCAAAAAGCAACATAAATACCCTACTGAACAGAATACAAAACTAAGGAAGCAGGCCCTTCAAGAAGTATGTTCAAGAACAAATACATCGAATTCAAAATGCTGTGGGTAACAAACAATCACATCTGGCTTGGCAAGTAGTAAATGTGATATCTGGGCGCAAGGAACCTGCCAAAGCTAAGTTAAAGGCAAACACCCCAGAAAATTCATGTTCGAAATTGAAAGCACATTTTGAAAAACTACTTGGAAACAAACCAGAAGTGACTGACCAACCAATTCAGCCGATTGTTGTACAGGAACTCGATATTAAGAAGGGTGATTTTACAATGGAGAAACTTCTAACTGTATTAAAGAAGACCACCGATATTAAAGCTGCAGGTTTAGATAGCATACCTCCTGAAGTATGGAAGATAGGTGGCTTCAATGACATCCTTTTTGATTTATGCAATGCTGTATATAATCAAAAAGTTATTCATATATGGAGGGAAGGATGCATACTTCCCTTCCCCAACAAGGGTGACCTAAGCATACCAAGCAACTACATCTCAAAAGCATGGGCCGCATTGGATGGGCTGCGTTCAGTATGGACTTCAAGGCTAATTGACAAACTGAAAAGGTAGTTCTTCAGGGCAGTGGTAAAGTCTGTCCTTGTTTACGGTGCTACAACCTGGACAAGAAAACTAGATGGCACTTACACCCATATGCTGCAAACAGTATTAAATATATCTTGGCAAAATTATCCCATAAAGCAGCAACTTTATGGCATCCTACCTGCCATATCTAATACCATCAGGGAGAGATGCCTATGATTTGCCAGTCACTGTCTGAGGAGCATGCATGAATTGGTGAGTGGTGTATTGCTATGGATTTTACAATATGGACGGGCAAGCAAAGGACGATAGGAACTGACAAATCAAATTAATTCACGTTCTGTTATCAACCAATCAGAAACCAGAATTGTTCCATAAAAATTTAATCTTTTAGCATTCCAGCACAATTTTCTCATGTCAACGCGAGAAAGATCTTTTGCTCTTTGCTTGCAAAATTATAAAATCCACGACCTGTACAGAACAGCTAGCCACTGAAAATTCTTCATCTCCAGGACTTGTATAGAATAGCTACCCATTGGAAACTCTTCTGAAAGTAAACATAGCTTCCAATTCAAGATATTATATACTTATATTATTATTAATAAATATTATTAAATGAAGAATTATTCTGAGTGAAAATTTGAGTTTCCTTTATAGATAAGCTCAACATCAGTTCAAATTCGGTAGCCATTTTGTTTTGCCTTTGTTTTTTCACATAATTTTGGCAGATTTCAAGCATACGTTTCTCAATTTTACATGCATAATATGAACTGGATTTAAAATGAAAGAGTTTCCTTATTTAACAATACATAATAAAAACAAAAACATAAAACTATTTTAAATGCTTATACAGCATTTTTATCACGTTCTTTTCCTGGCTGCGATCTTTATAAATTACCCCATTAAACATGATTCCTGAGTTCAATATAAATATTCTCGAGTTTGAAAACACGCACCTGAAGAAAGTCAGAAATTACATCAGCCAAAACATGTAAAAATGATAACCAAAATGAAAATAATAGTTCAACTAATCTAAACAATAGTACTTTTCAATCCTCATCTAAAAAAATTCTGGTTCAAACAAAACAATTTACGCATACATACACCATAGTTTTATTTATATACTTTTTTTTAAAACTCTTTTTCAACCCTAACAAGGCATATTGCCATTTGGAACATAAATGATTACTATTTGGGATCGTGTTTAACAGGGGACTGTGGGGAATTGGGCAACAAGATGTCTGTTCACATTATATTTAAACTTTTTCAAGTAAGTACAGTAGTGATGGGATGATTTCAATATTTTTACCAATTACAATACAATTACCGATTACATGCTAAATTCATGATTCTGATACAATTACTGATTCCGATTTCGATTCTTTATAAATCTCTAATTATTTAACTATAAGTTTATTATTTTCCCCGATTTTCATAAAAACATGCAGATATTTTCCTAAATGTCAAAAATACGCTTGTGGAGGATGATCTATCGAGTTTAGCTTTACTGGTAATTTAAAATCAATAAATATTTATTATTTTATCATTATTAACAGCAATGGAAGATTTGGGTTTAAACAAAATCAAATAAAAAAAAGACAATTAAAGGAATCGTTTTGGTATCGGAAAATAGGCATTTTTCTGATTACGATACCGATTCTGATGCCCCCAAATCTTCCGATTTTTCCGATTCCGATTAATCGGCCCAACACTAAAGTATAGTCAGAGAAGCAGGAAACAGGGAAGAAATTCCAAAGTCTATTAGTCCGAGAGCAGAAACTATTCAAGTAGAGAAAGTATGGATAAAGTAAAAGGGAATATTTTTCTATTTTTCATGCAAAATATTGTCTTTGGATTGTTTGCGCACTTCTAATTGTTTATCATGAATGATGACTGGAACAACAAATGGGTGTGGGATATTGTACATCTCAGGATATGATCATTCGAAAATGGGTGTGGTGTTTCAGGATATGGTCAACTTGAAAACATAATAGCAGTATAAGTATTATCGGTTTCTTAATAGTTCTTATGCATAAACAAAGACATAAATAACAAAGAACTATAACTAGGGACACGCAATGAAAGTGAAAATATTTTTTTAACCAAAAAATGAAAACATCTGATTAAAAAAAAAAAAAAATCCAACAAAAATCGAAGAAAATTATTGGATCTTAATAAAGTTTTCAGTATTTATTAATTTATAAATAAACGTTAATATGAAATAATTATTTTATTAAAAAAAACAAAAAAACTTGTGGAGTTTTTAGGCCACTTAAATATTTTTTACCCTTCTCCCTTTATTTTAAGGATGAAATACTTTTTATTATACCAATAGTAGAAATTCAGTGACTACTTTTAAAAAAGGATAGAATTCTAAAGCTGCAAATAAAAAAATTAAGGCAATTAACATTTAAAGCTTTCAAGTCATCATCATCATCATCATCATCATCGGTTTACATGCTAGGATGGGACGACTTACAGAAATTGTCTACCAAACTAACTTATCTCCAGCCAGATCTTTATGCCTCCTTCTCTAAAGTCCATCGTTATCATTTCCTTTCCTTGGACTTTTCTGTGAGCTGACCCCGCTTTTTCAATTGTTTTATATCTACTAGTCCAGGCACTCTCATCTACACTTTCAAAGTATTCTGTGTGTATTTTCATATGTTGTTCAGATTTAATCTTCCTCTTAACTCATCAGACCTTAGTCTTTCTTTAAGACCTGCATTACACATCCAATGAATCATTCTCATATCACTTTTCTCGATGCCTCACTAACCAAATTTCAGTTCCATACTCAATCAGGCTCCTTCAGTCTTTGACAGACTATGGATACCAACGTAAGGGTGCCTGCGCATGAAATTTTTGTGGCAGGAGGTGCACAATCTCTAACCACACCTCTCCTGAGTCGACATTGTTAAATACCAGTGGCAAGTAAAGTGTATGTACAGAACGACTGGAAACAAATGCTGAGATAAGTGGAGAGCACATACAGCAACTAAAATTCCCAAATGGCCACCCATCTGGTACCAACCAGGCTCAACGTTGCTTAACTTCGTGATCTGATGAGAACTGGTGTGTCAACACGATTATCCTGTATACATACTTGATCACACTGCATATATATATATATATATATATATATATATATATATATATATATATATATATATATATATATACCTTATAGACTCTTCTCTTAGTTAACAGAGGCAGCACTCTGCTGGTTAATAATGGAAAAAGTTCCCTGAACTTACTACACCCATTCCTAATTCTTGCCATTACACTAGTACCCGATCCTCCCTGTGCTTCAGTGATATTACGAAGTTAACATGATGATGATGATGATGATGACACTTGTAGAGTAATTAGACTTGATAAATGTTTAATCTTTTTATTTGTTTTTATTTCAGCGATCTCCCAGGCAGAGAAATATCATTGTGCAATTGTTCATTGTTTCAAATTGAAGATGTCACAGAAACAAAGACAAATTTTCACATCCACTCCCCATAAACGAACCTACTTATATAACACAGGACAGGGCATTTTGAAAAGTCAACAGAGCCAAACAAGAAACCTTTCAGACTCTGTGAATCCCGCAGCTTCTCGTATTTACAGAGTCGTCCTGTGGTCTTCTGAAAACACTGGACATACCTCTAAGAAAACTAAGAAAAAAGGGACAACAACAAATAAACAGCAAATGGAAAGCCAATGTGCCAGCAGCCAAAATCCAGATAAAGAGGATTCTTTGAATTCTGGAACTTGTGATAAGAGTCAACTGAAAATAGGTGACCATTTTGTCGAGGGGGAGCAGGAGGAGGAGAATAAAAAGCCAAAGTTGTCTCGTCGTGAGCGAAGGGATAAATATAAGTTGGAAGTCAATAAAGAGATACAAAAATGGTTTTCCCAAAATTTTAATGACAACAACAGAAAAGATCCACATCATCCACGGAATCAGGGACGGGTAACCGAAAAGATAAAACGTTTGGATACAAAAGCACTCAAAGTTTGTCAGAAGAATTATAAACGTTCAAGTAGAGATGTAAGAATGAAGAATAAAGATAAATGTGAGGATGATCCGTTTTTAAAGTCAGGTGATCAGATTGATGAAGATGCTAAAGATTGTCATCATACCAACGACAGCAGCACTGATGAAGATGATAGCAGTAAGAATAATGAAACTGGTGACTTATTTGATATTTGGGATTTGTCTGAAGATAAGAATCCTGACTCTTTAAATCTTTCAAAAGCCAAAAACACTAAAACGAAAAATAAATCTCATTTCAATAAAACCCAACGAGGGGCTAAAAATGCAAAAACAGTTCCAAGCTTGCCTCCTCTAGATCCATCACAGATCTATGAATTTCCACAATCTCCAAATGCTGACAAATCCAAAGCAACTGATAACAAATCCAAGGCAACTCATAAAAAATCCAGAACAACTCATAAAAAATCCAAGACAACTCATAACAAATCAAAGTCAACTCCTGGCAAATCCAATGCAAAAGGTGAGAAGAAAAGTTCAAAGAAGAAAAATCTTAAAGATGTAAGATATTTTTCTTATTTTTCATAATAGTTAGCAGTAGCTTTTCAAAGGATATTTTTGCAAAACTTTTTTCGAGAGGTAGTAGTAACTCAGCACTATATAATGTTTTTTTTTTTTTTTTTTTTTTTTTTTACACAGTGATCACCACTTATCAAGGCCCAGAAGCCACTCAGGGATAAGGGTTATTGCAAGTACATTACGTTAGTGAGGAGATTTGCTGAAATGTTTATTTAAGGGGGCGGTTCATTAGGAATTTGTTAACATTGGACTTGAAGACAACCAAGTTTTAGTCCGGAGGGAAGCAGGCAGACGGAACAGAGTTCCACAGGCGTGCAGCTCTAAGAAAGAAGCTTTGTTCATGGAATCCGCGTTTTGATTTAGGCACAGATATAGAGTGGGGGAAATTTTTCACAGTGGATTCAGCTAGACGGGTGTTTTTCGTGAAAGATTGGCAAGGGGGGACCAGAGATTGGAGTTCAGACGAGCATCTGCCATGGAAATAACGATAAAACAAGGACAAGCTCGCAACGTCTCTTCTGTGGGAGAGAGGTTGCAGGGTAGAGAAAAGGGCATCCCCCACTAAGCCACGAAGTCTATTTTGTACTCTGTTTTCGAAAGCATTAATATTTTAAACGAAAAATACCCGTTGTAAGGCAGGTAAAGTTCATTCCCTGAACAAAACAATTGTTCAGCACTTTTGTTTCTCCTTATGAAAATTAAAATCAAGATACATATGCTATTAGACCATATGTTTAGAATCCTTATTATAATTTTCATCAAATGTCCGAAACTTAAGGCTTAAGTATAAGCAGTATTAAGACGAAATTGATTTTCAGGGAATCTTGTTTAATTGGTGTCTAATGAGCATGAATCAAATTTAATGCAAATCTGAAATATTTAAATTTTCAAATAGAAGGTGGTGCCCATATTATGCTCCCTAAAAACACTTTAAAATATTCCCAAAAAAACTTAAATTTGAGGAATATTTTATTAAATGATGTCTTCTGCTTACTGTTAAAAGTTTACAAACATCGGAAGCATCTAATATTTCTAAGAGTTGCCAGCTCCCTATTTATTTTTTATGAATAAAATTAAAGTAAACTAAGTATAGACCACATTTAGATCCCTTAACAGTTGTATTCAAAATTGTTCCAATTCCAATTTAATTGGATTTATTACTGTTTGATAAGTTTTAAAAGTTCACCTCTGTGTTACAAAATTGTCACAAAAGAAGATAACAAATAGATCTAAATAAGTCATCATATTGGCAAGGCAGGTGTGAATTACAATTTAACATAAACTTATGTAAAGTATATTGAATCCAGGTATATTAAAGTTGAATATATATAAAGCAACAGATGATTTTTTTCATAAAAATCGCTTCAGACAAGGCGTGAAACCACTTGATGTAAGAAGCTAACAAGAATGAAACTTAAAGTACACTTTCTCTCCAAGATTTATTTTTTATTGTTACCATAGAGGTTCTTCCTATGAGTGGCTTGTCTTTGTAGCAACTTCTCAAATACTGATCTGATTTTACAGCCTAACATAACCTCTGCTGGTGATTTGTCTGCTGGGGTGTTAGGGTTTGCCAGAATCCTGTATACTTGAAGAAACTGCAGTCAAGCTTTTTCCTTGGGTGATCCATAAACCTTCCTTAAGTGGGAAAAGGAACAATATTTCGTTTTCTTTAATAACTTTGCAAACGAATAGTGAACATACAGTTTTAAATTCCTTGGAAAGAATATTTCTTCCAAAAAGAATGTCTTTTTCATAGACGATAAAAAAAATATATATGGCGACAAAAATATTCAGTATTTTTTCCAAAGTAAATGTCTTCTCCCATAGAACAGAAAAAAAATGTTGACTGTGACAGAAACGGACGAAAACCCAATTTACTTTTTTTTTTTTTGGTAAGTAAAAAAATGTTTGCTGACCCACTTATTTAATGACACAAGAAAAAAGAAATGAATAATTCGTATTTTCTTTCTTTTGTATTTACGGGTGCCCAAGATGTTGTGAGAGGAAGAAGAAAAAAATGAAAATATTCTTATTTTCCACGAGTTTGCAATTCAAACTTTTATGTCCACGCACGCATTTGATTTTTGTGAGTTTCTTTTTTTTCTTTCATCAGTGTTTTCTGAACTTGCTTGGTGTAATTCAGGTTTCCATCGCAAGTTTTTATGAATGCTGGATGGTATTTTAAATTCGAGTGACCTCTGTAAGTTTGAAATACAACGTTGTCACTGTTATGGCCCTGTTAAAGGGTTACAAAGAAAAACAGAACGCCAAAATAAGTAACAACATGTATTGCAAAGCATACAATAGGTGGGTTGTTCGTCATAGCTGACGAACAACTTAGGTTAGTCCACTGGATATCGACTGACACCTTACAGCTTAGTCTTCCAGTATTTATTGAGGCTGGAATAGTCTATTAGCAGATAACATAGGTTAGTTCCACCACAACACATCATAAGAATCTCAGGAAAAAAAGGGACACACCTATGATTGAAAGACATTAATTAAAATGTAAATGAAGAATGTTATTTGATAGTTGTTAATACATTTAAAGCTAACAATCACCAAGGATGTGAGTTCATATATATGTGAACTCACATCCTTGACGTTATTCTCGCATTGCCTACGCACAGTTCAAACATTTCAAAACACAATCGCTGAGATACAACGCGCGGCTCTTTACAAACAGACTTTTGTTTCTCCAACTTTACAACATGGCAAGGAAGAAAAAAAGAAGAAAAACAAACAAACAAAACAATACACTGAAGATGGAGTACATCTCTGAAATATATTTGTTATAAATTTCAAACAAGTAAAAATATTTGTTTATTTTCCTCATATTACGTTATGATTTGGCTTTCAAGCACACTTGATGCATATTTTTTTTTAATTCTAACAATCAGGTTTTATCTGTTATATTAAGGAAAAATGGAATGATCGAATGGATGATTAGAAATATTATTTTAAGGGAAACACATGTAATTTTCCAAATAATTAAGACTAATGAGTTTACCTATCTTTCTAACGTAGTTTGGAAACCAACACGTTGTGGCCTCAGTCGCAAAGTAGACAAAGAATAGAAAAGAATTTCAATTTCTTTTTTTTTATTGTACGCCATTTATTTCCTCGTGGTTCATGACGTCACCCACATGATTGCGAACGTTTTCCATGCCTCTCGTGTGATCTTGAACATTCTCTTCATTTCTAACATGATTTCCTTTTCAAAGTCTTTATTTTTCTCTACCAGTGACGTCATTTCGGATGTATTTGCATATAGCCGTCCACACTATGTTGCATCTTGACAGTGAAGTTGCAAAGGAAAATTGGTTGGTTTTGGATATAACAGCATTTATCTGGTGTGGGCTGAGTTGGCATCAAGTGAATTCACCTAAAAGTTGAATCCTCAGCATACTTCAGGCATTACCAGTTTCAGTGATGAATAGCAAAGTATTATAAATGAACCAGAAGAATACCCGTCCCAAGACAGTTAAAATTAATTCCATAGACAGAACAGTTTTTCACCACTCCTACCAAAGTATTCATCGTTGGTTGAAGTATGACGAGGATTCAACTGTCCTTAATACAATAAATCAAATATGATTGTTAACTTTAAATGTATTTCAACTCACAAATCATATTTTTCATTTACCTTTTTTAATTGATCCATTACTTTATATATATACATATTTTTTTTGTGTGGGTTAGGAAGGTTCCTAAGAAAGACTTGGACACGAATATAGTTTAGAAAATATATTTGTATTTAAAAGATAGAATACATATAGTACAAAAGGTTGTAGTACTTAATGCAAATATAGTGTACTACGAATGATTCTCTAGAGCTGTACCTCTCGGTATGTTTATACCGTTATGAGAGTTTATATAGGGTGTATGGATGAGCCTGCACAACAATATTGAACTTTAATATAACTGGATCCAATATACTCTCTTGTTATGAAGACCAAAATGTTAAACAACGCGGTGATTGAATAAATATCGTCACCATGCGTAAGAGTTCCGACTTGTTTCTTTTCATATAATATTTGCGTTTATGTATTTATATATTGACTAGTGGCGGAAGCACCTGGCTTTGCCCGGGTGTAAAATATGTTTAAATATGATATTTTAAATTTTCCAAATTTCGTATATATTATTCAAGAGCCGTAATTTCAAAAGTAAAAAAAAAAAAAAAAAAGTATTTGGGTGCCATCAGCTAGAATCGCATATAAAACCGATGAAAAATTAAAAAAATTAAAAATAAACTAAGATGAATGTACAAAATGTTTAACGATTTTTTTCAATTTTGACGCATTTTTGACCCTTAAAAACTATTTTAACCGACTAAAGACCCATTAATGAACGGCCTGTTAAAAAAAATCCAATCGTTGAGATCCCTAACGCCACTCTGCGACTTTTAGTTTCAGAGGAGATAGAATTTGAAAATATGGTGACAAACAGACATATATCCTTTTATATCTTGAAAATAAATATAATTGATAATTTTTTCTGACTTTTCTCTTTTAAGTGATATGTTTATCTACTTTATTTATTTATATATTGAAATTAAATATAATAGATAATTTTATTGTTTTATTATTTTTATCCTATACTAGCAGTTCATCCAGCCTTTGTTCATAACTTTCCCTTTGTGTGAATACACTTTATGTAAGATTTCAAATGTTTGGACCAAAATTTGTCTGAGTAATTTCGTAGAGACCCAAGAAATTAATTCTTTTCGACTTTGACCCCAATTTTGACCCCTTAACATTTATTACTTTGGTCTCAAATAAAAATACTAAATTTTACCCATGTCCAAGTTACCTACATATAAAATTTCAAGTCTTTAGACCCAAAATTGGCGGAGGAATTTGGTAGAATCTGCAAAGGTCAACTCTTTCAACTTTGACCTTTTGACAGCTAAGTTTTCGCCCCAAAATTGATTAAAATGCTTGCCGACTGTCTGATTACCCGTTATGTATAAATTTCAAATGTTTAGACCCATAATTGGCTGAGTAGTTTGCTAGAGACCGCAAAGGTCAAATCTTTTAAACTTTGGCCCCTTGACAGCTGAAATTTTCGACCCAAACCGATTAAAAAGCTTGCTCTATCTCTGAATACCCTTTATGTAAAATTTCAAATATTTAGACCAAAAACTGTCTGAGTAATTTGGTAGAGACCGCAGAGGTCAAATTTTTTTTTAACTTTGACCCCAATTTTGCCCCCTTAACATTTATTTTTTGGGACTCAAATCAATTAAAAAGTTAGATCCATGTCCAACTTACATTTAAAATTTCAAGTGTTTCGACCCAAAATTGGCGGAGGAGTTTGGTAGAGTTTTCAAAGGTCAAATCGTTGAACTTTGATCCCTTGACAGCCAAATTTCTGTCCCAAAACTGATTAAAAGATTTTCCCAAATCTCAATACCTGTTATGTCAAATCTCAAGTCTCTAGACCGAAAATTGACAGTTATTTGGTAGGGAAATGTACACGTACACACACACACATATTTTCATTTTTATAGATATATAGATTGCAAATAGATATTATTGTTTCATAATTATTTCTGTTAATTTTTTCTAATAAATAGTTTCTTTTTGTACGATTTTTAAGTCGGAATTTTACACATGGTAACGGTATTCATTCAATCACCATGTTGTTCAACTTTTTTGTCTTCATAACAGGAGAGTACAATGAGTGAAACTGCCAAATTATTTTAAGCACTTTACATGTTTTTATATTAGATTTTAATTTACATGCACCTTCTCAATATGATGACTTATTTAGATCCATCTGTTATTTTCTTTTCTTTTTTGTGACAATTTTGTAAGCATATCGTATTATATGGAGCATATCATTGGACGGTAATAAAGCAACAAGGTGTTGGACATTCCTGAATAAAACTTGGTGGACAAATCAAACATAGACTGAAGTTTATTTGTATCAAAAGTAATTAGATTGCATAAAGGTTGTGGATTTTATTAACGATTCAATGGAGAGCATTTTTAGAGGCAGGGGGGGGGTCATTGCATTACTCTCCTTCATCACATGTCTCTATTTTTTTTTCCTTTGAAGATTGTAATGCTGGGTATGGGTCACCCAAACCAGCTGCCAACATTGCCCTGATTTTATTGAAACCAACCGAGAGCTCTTTTTAGTATCATCGTTGTTCCCTTACGTGCAAGTGTCTAGATCACTTTTGCACTTGATTCACCAGGAATATTAGTTAGATAGGACTAAGTTCTTCTTCATAAGCCCTGTGGGAAATATAATAACTTCTGTGATTGATATCTCCCTAAGATTCCAGTTTCTTTTCATATAATACATGATACCTTGATATTTGATCTATGTCTTCCTTTCAGCTCTATTCAGACCCTCCATCATTAGGGACACCCACTTCAACCAAGGTTGCAACTCTTACTTATTCCATATAACTATGCCAGGTTTTCTATCTGTATAAAGTTAGGTATGTGTTATATGTTTGTATGCAGATGCTAATCATCAACTGCATGTCTGTCTTCACTGTTTTAATCCATGTTTTCAGTTGACCGTTTCTGTGCTTCCTCCAGTCAGTAAGTGTTTTTGGGACTATCAATGTTAAATCAAATGATTGGATGGATGGTTTGAAATATTATTTCAATAGAAAAAAAAACGTTGTTTTCAAAATAGGCAATGATCCATGTAGAATCTTGCAATCAGGCCATAGCTTGAAGATGAATTGCAATCAGGCCATAGCTATGAAGATTGGTATGTAATGTTAAGATTGGAAGGCATACAAAGAAGATTAACTAAACTATTAAGTTGGCCCAAAAGTTCATAAACGCTTGCAAAAAATTGAATTTTTATGCAATTTTTAATTGTTTTTTTGCTTTTGCGTTTATATTATTTTAGTGATTTTCATCTTTCTATTCCAAATGGCAATTGATAAAACTGAGCTGAGAGTTTTGATTTATTACTGCTGAAACCAGGAAAGCTGCAGAAAAGATTTGTGCTGCCGAAGATGAAGGAACAATTGCATTTGCAGCGATCTCAAAGTAGTGTAAACGTTTCGATTCTGGTGACATGAGTCTTGAAGATACGCCTCGTTTGGGACGGCCGTTAAAGTTGGATGATGGAGACTTGCAAACCGGGTTGGACATTACGCTTTCACCAAGCACTCGAGAATTGGCTGATGAGCTTGGAGTTGGCAAATTGATAATTCTTCAACACTTAAAGCAACTTGATTTTGTTCACAAAAAAGCCGCTCAAGGCAAGACTTTCTGAAGGACTGCCGATGTCTTGCAAGTGTTTACGAACTTTTGGGACAATCTGATAATAAACAGAATAACAGATTACAGTTATACAGGGAGATTGGAAAAATTAGGATTAACTACTTTACTATGAAGAGAAGAATCAAGAGATGATTCAATTGAAACTTTCAAAATAATTAATGACATCATTAATAATGATGAACATACATACCTCTGACAAGGATGTTATGTTTTTGATCAATTTTGTTGGTTTTGCCTATTTGTTTGTTTGTGTACAGGCTAGCATCCACATCACTTGATCAAAATTTATAATGATCGTATGTTTCTGAATTTTGAGACAAATTTATTCATATTATTTGGATTCTTCAGACTAATATACTCATCTTGACTCTTATTTTCACATTTCAGTCGATGTAACCTCCGACGTGGCATAGCGGATAAAGGACTTGGAAAAATTCAGTTGTAAAAGTTACACTATTTTAAAAGTTGAAGGTTCAATCCTCGTTACAGGAGAGACACTCAAAATACAGTTGCAAATTACTTAGGACTTTTACCCAGTCATGGCTAACAGAACGACAGCATGCTACTCCCGTGGGTTAAATAATGGGTCTTGTTCGAAATTCTGTGCAGATTCCAAAGTTTGACAGAAAGAATTCCTGAATTGGACGAGATACACATGAAGAAGATCGGAGGTTACATCAATTGAAATGTTGTGAAAATAACACTCAAGATGAGAATAATAATGTGAGAAATCTAAATATTAAGTTATAATGATCGGTTAATTAGTTTATGAGTAAATGCGATGCATATAGACATAAATATATAAACATACTTAACTTTATATAAATAAAGATAATAGGTCAATTTAAAAAAATAAATGAAGAATATGATTTAGGAGTTGATTTTGATAATACATTTAATGCTATGAATCATATTTTATCTATTGTATTAAAAAGCAATAACGAAACTGGAATTTGGATGATGTCTATCAATTGATGTCTAATACTTATTTATTAAAATTTCATAAACAATTGGAGGTATCTGAATTTTCACAAAAACTTTCGCCCACTTTTTACGTCTTTTGTATAAAGCTAAATTAAACTAAATATTACCCACTCTTTCACCTAGCAGCTATGTTACAAAATTCATTAATGATGGGTTAATTAGCTTAGGAATGTATTTTTTTTTTTACATGGGGGTCACCACTTATCAAGGCCCAGGAGCCACTCGGGGATAAGGGTTATTGTGTGTACAGTAATCACTGGGATAGTATCGTAGTAATAGTTAGTATTGGGGATTTGATAAGGTGGCATTACTTAAGGGGGCGGTTCATCAGGAATTTGTTTGTGTTGGGACTTGAAGACATCCAAGTTGAATTCGGGGGGGGGGAACAGGCAAGCGGTAGAGAGTTCCACAGCCGTGCAGTTCTAAGAAAGAAGTTTTGTTCATGGAATCTACGTTTTGATTTAGGCACGGATAAAGATCCTGTACATGCAAATATATAAACATATAAACATAATTAACTTAAAAAAAAAAAAAAAAAAACTAAACATGCAATGTAAGCGGTAAGGCATGCGAACACGCATATATTGACGTCAGACAAGATAATGCCATAAAAAACTTTCAATACTTTTTTCGTCAAAAACAGAAAATGGCGGCATCAGGCATAGGAAAACCTGGATCATAAACTGTTGTGGACCGGTAAGGGTGTAGAAGAAAGATACTATTTGGTATTTAGCGGAAACAAAATATATGGAACAGAAAAGCAAATGCAAGAGTGTGTTCATATGCCAGTCCGACGATTTAAATGTGCATAACTTTATCATAATGTAGAGAGACATATTCTTCCAGTCTTCATAATAAATTGAAGAGTTTATTATTGTCTGTAAGGCCACAACATAAACCATGAATGTTGAAGTCATTTATTTACAAAATTTCATTCCAGCTCAGTTTAATTCCACTCTGTTTTTACATAGAGCTGTACTTCCGGTCTGTTAGACTCCATTTTGTAACCGTTAGACTCAATATTTGAAGCATATTTACACATTTGAAACATGTTTTTCTTCCGATTATATGTATAATATGATAAACCCATTACGTTTTAAGGATAAAGACCATATTAAATTCGGTCAACCTCCGGAATAAACAAATTTATCATGACACCATATCTGATATTACTCAGATATAAACAAGATGTAAACGTCTATTTTGTTTTCAATTAACGGAGGGGGGGGGTCGTAAAATACACTTAGATGTGATATTTTAATTTATTTAATTCATATTTATTATGACAGTGCCAATACTCTATTGAAATTATGTTGTACCTGATATATAGTTAAAGTATTCTACCTCTACTATCCCAATAACTCTTATCCATTCTTTCAATGTGACCATACCATCCAAGTCTTCTGTTTTACACCCATTTTCCTATACTGTAATCTTAAACACAGGTCAATATATAACTTCTTGCAAGAAACTCAACAATCTCACTCTACTTTTCATGTAGTTTTTCAACATTTAAACTACATTTTCTGAAATGTGACCGATTTCCTTTGAAAGTCATTTTCTGCAGTTGAGATAAATTTTTATAGACCAGATTCCCTTCCTGACAATAAACTCAGTGAGGTGATGGAGACCAGTGTTTTTACCAAGATACTATCTCTAGGTAATTATTGCCGACCAAGATTACATTTCAGAAATAGTGGTGTTTGTGTGATGTTAAATATGGTGTTATGCTAAACTCGTTCCTTTCAGAGATTTATTTAATCTGTGTGCTGAACGCACCTATAATTCAAAGTAAAATATATTTTTATTTTGTGGCTCGTACATTTGATGCTTGAACAAGGTGTTTTATTTTTATTATAGGACTTGGTAGTCAACGAGATTTTAAACATTATAAGTAAAACAAAGATCGAAATAGAATCTATGAAAGCAAAAATACTGAAACAGAAAACCAAATATAAGTAATTAAGGTAAGCAATTACGTTTCATATTTCACTGACAATATTTATGACTAGCCATACCCGGCCACGTATTGCTGTGGCTCAGTTTGTATAAATGAAAACGCCTCACCACAAAAAAGACAAAATTCCTTTTTTTTTAAGGAGGAATTAGTGTGACAAACTGTTTTTTTTATTATAAAAAAATACACGTAAGTTAATTAATAAAGAAAATAGTTTATGTATTTATTTATTTGCGGACTGTTATCCTCATCTCCTATAGCTGTTGTTTCGCAACAATCTGTGAATACATAAGTAAAGGCGGAATGAAAAGTAGGTAGATGATTTTTTTTTGCTTTTGTGATAGCAATTTATTGTAGCGAGCTGAATTGCAAAACACACGGATACAGAAACTCGCAATAGAAATAATAATTGGAGTGAGAAAAGAAAGAGTGTGTGTGTGTGTGTGTGTGTGAGAGAGAGAGAGAGAGAGGAAATAAAAACTGTTGTAGATAGTGTTGACGTTGTAAAATGTTTTTTTTTCAGCATAAGAATAAATGTAAAAAGCGAGCGGGAGAGAGAGAGAGGAAGAGGGAGAAATACTTTATTATCTCCCTTTCATGCTTTCATTCTCTCTGTTTCACTTGTTACTTCTCTTTTCATGAGAGCGATGAATTAGTAGCACCAGTAGTCGCTATGGTTGCTATGAAATTCAGTCATAAAAAAACATCGCTCACCTCCTTACGTTTTTTACGATTTTGAACACAAGTAAATTCATCATAACTTTTGTTTTACTAAAAGAAAATTGAATTTTTTTTCACAATATAGCTGAGGAGGGGATTTATAAACTGTAATAATTGTTTGAAATTTAGTCGAAAAATGAGTTCTAAATGACTAAAACTGTCACTTAACCATATATTCAAACACTGTAGTATTTGAATGATACAGTAGCGGCCATAATATAAGGAACGGAAACGACAGACACATAAATATGTGTATTATTTAAAAAGTAATGCATGATTAGCAATGAAATTTTTAACCAACTAATACATAAATATTATGCAAAATGACCATATTTTACATACTAGCTTTTTTGCAAATAAATATTAAATGCAACAAAGGAAAAAAGTGACTGGACAAAAGTTAAGAAACAATGTTAATAATTTTCACACAAAAAAAAAAAAAATCATACATATTGCTAAAAGCAACATGACGGAGCTTTTTAACAATAAGTAAAAGTTCATTAATTATTAAAACTTTATTTTTAAGCAGTATAGTAAATTCTACATGCAAAACACCTTTTCTGTAAGAAAAAAAAAACTCATTATCACTAACTGTCAAGAGCGAAAGTGTAAAATGTTTTTGATGTGGGTATGAGACGAATGGATTCGCCAATCGTTTTTATAACCAACGGCTGTGCTAAACAACCAATCAAAACGAAAATCGTCGAATTTTGGATTCAATCAGTTCGCCATTTGCTACGTCACCGACCGCATTTAATTCTTCGCCACCATCTTGGTTACTGATCTGAACTACGCCGCCATCTTCGTTACTGATCTGAATTACGCCGCCATCTTTGTTCAACATAATATCTCAGAACTTAAGAGGTTACCTACGCGACGGACCGCATTTGATTCTTGGTCGCCATATTGGTTACTGATCTGAACTACGCCGCCATCTGTGTTCAACACAATGTCTCAGAACTTAACAGAAAGTAAATTTAAGAAATTTCTAATATTGTTCATAGGTTTAAAAGTGTTGTTTATTGTGTAAACACGTGTATACATATACAAACGTTAATAAAACGATAGATACAAAGCCAAAAACTGGCAGACTTCCAAAAAGATTGCAAAGAGAAGATCAAAGAATTGTTAGAACGTCTACAAATACTGTTTTGAAACTGTTATATCAATTGTCCGTGAATTACATGGTGGGAAAGATAATAAGATATCAAGGAAAACTGTTGCTCACAGGTTAAAAAATACTGGAGTACATGTCTATATTGCAGCTTTGATGTCTCTCATTTTAAAGCAAAACCAAAGGGCTTGCCTGGAATATTCACACGAACATGTTTGGGCTGGTACACAATAAGATACAATTTATTTCACTGACGAGTTCACGATTTATATATTTGCTTTTGATAACAAAACTTATGTACGTCATAGAACAGGTGAAATACTGTCTTTTAATGTGTCAATAAAACTGTTATGTTTGGTCACGATAGTATGATAATGTGGGGAATGATTTCATCTGCTTGAATTTTTCCTGTCATCCACATACATAGCAACATCAATGATGAGATTTATAAAACGCTTCTTCATCATCATGTAGCACCAAGATTATACCATAATCCTCACGAATTTATTGTTATGCAAGACATTGCACCTTGTCTCAAGACTCAGAAAGTTGTGACTTTATTTGAAGAAAAAGAAATCGTTCTAATAAAGTGCCAGCTCAAAGCCCGAGTTGAATCCAATAGAAAATGTTTTAAATAAAATTAGAAAAAGGGCCTGGAATAAAAAAAATAATAAATAAATAAATAAAAAACGAAAAAAGCAGGATCATCTGCTGATTTTTGCAAGAAATTAGTTATATCATGTGCTTGACGATGCTGCAGAAAAGTCATTGAAAATAAAGGGATGCTTACCAAATATTAAATTTTGTTGATATTTTGTTCACAATCAAGTATTAACAAGATCATTCCTTAACTAGTAGTTTATTTCCTTTGCTCCATTTAATTTTTAATTCTAAGAAAACTATTATGTAAAATTTTGTAACTTTGTATAATATTTATGCATTACACCCTAATTTTTATTAGGTAAAACTTCCTTGCAAATCATGCATTACTTTTTAATTAATACACGTATTTGTGTCTTTGTTGCTTTCATTCCTTATATTATAGTCGCTACACTATATAGCACATCACTCAATAAGTCCCAGGCATCACTAAAAAAACAATATTTTGGTAAAATTTTACTAGTCTACTTCTAGCTTGATTTGCTGATTCAAATACCTCTCTAACAAATTTGGTACTCTTTTTTTTGTAAAATAGTTTGTTTTTGGCTTCAAAATATGCTTCTGTTTCCAATATTGCTTCTTTGTTGGAACCAAATCTTTTTCCATAAAAACCTCCATTTGATGTCGTGAAACCATTCGTAAAACACAAGTTATTTTTTTTTTCTGTTGAAAGAAAAGGTATTTATTGCTGCTGACAGGTATTTTCAAAACTAACAGAGTCTGATCGCATTCCTGCTTATCCCTCGCAAAGACATTTAAAAGTTTCTTAATCTGCAGTTATAACCGGTTCACGGTCGTCCGACAATCTTACAAAGGGTTAAAGGATTAGCAAGTCTTTCACATCGACATGCGCTTTCTCTCCTCTTTCTTCTTTTTTTTTTCTTCCTCCAATATCCCAATATCTATATATCCATTTATTTCTGTAACGTCACGCTAGCACCTCAGCTTGATCATTTACATAGGTGTCAGTAACTTCATTACAAGAGTCCGAATAACACATATGAAGCGATTACTTTGCTTAAACTGTATTTTTTTCCATCAGAAAGCATTCAGATATTTCTATTATTTTGAAAAATTACAACAGTAGTGTCACTTAAATAACTGTATTTTGTAAACTAATAACCTGATTGGGTTAAAATTTGAACGTGTACTATTTGAAGGTTAGTACTTTATAAAACTCATATGAACTTTTTTATTTGTGGCATTACCTAAATGTGAGGTTCTGGACTTGCTGAGGTATGTGTCATATAAATAAGAATTCAACCAGTAAAATATTAATTTCTTTTGCATTTGTCAACTTTTCATCTATTTTCCACACATCTTCAATCTCAGACTTTTCAATTTGCTACTTTGGAATGGATCAGTCATTTTGATATTTAATATCTGTTTTATATGCTGGCATGTGTTGGACAGCTTTAGAAATTGACTTCAAAATTTATTTATCTCTAGCCAAGTTTTTATGTATCCCTCTTTCTCTTAAATTTATCCGTATCAATTCCTACCATATTTTCCTATATTTTCTTCTATCAAATGACACTACTACCTTAACTGTTCACTCTCAGACTTTTACTCTCTATGGAATTCTTCCAGTATAAGACACATCTAAGTCCATTTTTTTTAAGCTCTAAAAAGTCAGCAATATAGCCTTCCCAGTTTGAAAACTTTGGAGACCTCTGCTCTAATAGGTAAAGCAAAATAATTCATTTCCATGAATAATTACTGTTATAAATGTTTTGATGGGGGAAAAGTTTCTTTTTCTTTTTGGTAGCATTTATTATTGAAATAATTTTATTATTGAAATAATTAAAGTATTGAAATAATTTTAGTATTAAAATAATTTTAGTATTGAAATAATTTTAGTCACATTACTGTTCTCATAACTGTTATTATCACGTTTTGGTGACATGACTTCCTTTTTTCATTTTGAACTCGAGAATCTGTGTGAGTTTTTGTGGAACGAACTGGATTCGAACTTGAGACACCACTGAATCACTATCACCTCCCAGCCAAAATGATAATTGCTTCCTACCAAAAATACTCTTGATTCACAGATCACTGACACTTTTCACATACTATAAACATAAGTTAACACATTATTGTTTGTTCATTTTCTGCATATATCCTGCATTAACGATTCATTTTTGTGATCTTCTCTTTCTGTTTTCAGTGATCATGTTTAGGTTCCTCACGGCTGGATACAGCTTCCCATTCGAATTTGTTCCATCTTAATTAAAAATTAGTAATTTGATCCATAGTAATTAAGCAAGATTCCCTGAATTTTAATTTTTTATTAAAACTCCTTAAGCTTAATCTTTAAATTGTAAGCACTTTCTAGAATCAGAATCATGTAATGCATTTTAATCAAAATTAAAATAGTATATAACAGCAAAAAAAGTAATGATCTATTTTCTCTTGTGAATCAATACCTCCCCTCTCTCCCTGCTGAGTGATTCGGCCATGCACTGACCAATTAGCTGATGGGGCGCATTGATTCATCTGTATTCTAAGAAACTTTTTTAACCCCTTTTGGGAACTACAGTTAGCCAGCAGAGAGAACTCAACTTGCGAGCAATACAGATCTCTCTCTCTCTCTCTCTCTCTCTCTCTCTCTCTCTCTCTCTCTCTCTCTCTCTCCCTCTCTTACCTGCCACTGTTCAGCCACAACAACTCGTCAACTTTTGCCATAGAAGCTGACGACCCACTGAGTGCTTTGGCATACCAGCCCTCATCGAAGAAAGGCCTTCTTTCTAGCCGATCTACTTTCTATATTGAACTAGTGGGGGTAGGGGGCACCCGGCGTTGCCCAGGTGTTTGGAGGTGTGTGTGTGGGGGTGGGGAGTAAATAAAAACAAAATGGAAAATAAAGAATAATTACCCTGTTTAAATATTATATTAAAAAAAAAACAGCGAACTAAAAGTAGTTCACTATCATTATATCGTGATTTCAATTTTGTAAAAGTACAAAAAAAAAAGAGTTCAAAGCCTTTTTTGTTTGTACAAATTAATCAAAATCGTCCTGAGAGGAGTATTCTTCTAGTGATAAGTAAAGGTGACTTTATCTTGAATTTATAAAACTACACACAGACATGCAAGAGAATCAAATCAAGCAAAGGTTTCAGTGGTCACATGGCTAGAATTACACCGGCAAAGATAAATAGTCACCGATGAAGGTTGAAAAAAAAAAACAACTAAACACTGAAAAAAACTGTTGTTTTAAGAACTTTGTGACGCATTCACTCTTATATCCAATTTCAAAACATAGGATTAATTATAAAGGTTTGTTTTGAAAAATGAACGAATTGGGAGTCTAGGAGGGGTACGGAGAAGAAGAAAAAGGATTTCCATTTGGTGCGAGTTAATCAAATATTGTTTGTGTTATTTTATTTATTTTTTATAGTTTTATTATCATACTAGCCTGGGTGCCCGGCGTTGTCTGGGTGTTTGGAGGTGTGTGTCGAGCAAAAAAAAAAAAAAACTTGTAGTAAGCAGACAGGCTCAGACCGTGACCATCGTCATAGATGGCCTGTCAGCTGAAAAATGACGTCATCGCCATAGGTCCTAGCAAGCAAGATAAGTGGAACACAGACTGTCGATAATGAGCAGACATTTTTTACAGAAAGCGTTAGAAAACTTCAAAATTGGATTAAAAAAGATAAACATGATACTTTGTACTGAAACTCATACAATATTAATAATAAAAATATTAATAATAAAAATATTAATAATAAAAAACGAATTGAAAGGGAGAAAAGTTGTTAAGAGGTTTAAAAAGAAAGGAATACGATTTGATTTGTATGAAACTGAAGTTTATTTAATAGAAATAAATAAAAATGAACAATAAATATTTTTTAAATCAAAAAACAATATTTTAAAAATCAAAACTGAAAAACAAACGATAAATTAGTTTAACTGAAAAACGAACAATAAATTAGTTTAACTGAAAAACGAACAATAAATTGGTTTAACTGAAAAACGAACGATAAATTAGTTTAACTGAAAAACGAACAATAAATTAGTTTAACTGAATAACGAACAATAAATTAGTTTAACTGAATAACAAACAATAAGTTAAAAATTAAATTCAAACAAATGTTAGTATAAACAAAGTTACTAAGGCAGAAATATTTCAAACATTGAATATTAAAACTTTTCAAAAATCTGTTGTAGAATTTAATTAAAAGTTTGAATTTTTCTTTTTCTGATATTTTTTTTTTACTAATATTGTCATTCTCTTTACAACAAAAATCATTTATAAGGGAATTCGATAATCTCCATATCAGCATTTTTTCAATTTGCTGAATAGTGTGACCATCATCACAAGAGTCAACATGAAATAATCGATTTTGATCAGCCAAAATATTTAAAGCTATGTACATGGCTAATTTTCTCTGATGAATCGAATGTAAAAAAGAATCGCATTTTGTAAGTTTGTTTATAATTATATAATTATATAAGACAAAATTATTAGTTATATCATTTGGGTATAGCAGAGAACCTCTGTTAATACCCTGAAAGTAACTGTTTAATTCAGCTATTTCTTCAACAGCCTCTCTCCCGGATATTAAATTTTTTCAGCTATTGCATTTCAGTTTTTTGAAAACTGCATGGCAGCAATAACCTGCTAAGTATAATATAACAGGAAGTACTTCCTTGCATTGATTAACATCATCTTCTATTACATCTATGTTAAATTTATAGACATGTAACTCTTGCTCCCTTGTCATTTCATCCCAGTTAGTTTCTTTTAAATTTTTCAATTCAATAATTCGATTATTAATTGGTAAGCTCAATTTTAAAACTGACAACATTCTGAGTTTTTTTTCACATTCATTCACCTGACGTATCGATATATTATACTGATCTCCACTAAGTTGTCGCGATACTGGCCAAACCTTGGCTCAAGGTTATCTGTCTGAAACTTTCCTGGTAATATATATGCCATGTTCAGTACATTTATACAATATTTAGTCAATTCTAAAATTGCGTAAGTAGTATGGTGCAAAGCAGTATATGTTTCCTTTGTTAACTTACCAGTTCTTCCAAGAATGCTATTCTAAGTTTCTAACCAGTCACAGAACACATTTAGGAAACTATAATTATCACTATTTAATGTAAGTGGATTAGCATATTTATTATGAAGTCGACAACCTTTATATGATGTTTTCACATTCAGTATTGTCCACCAAATATAAAATATTTGAATGTATTCTGCGATTTCTGCATAATTTGGCAAGCATTCCTGTTTTCCTAAGGTTAGCAAACCTTGAATAGTATATTCGTTGAAAATTTGCAAAACCAAATTAACATTTTGCCTTTCAAAAGTAGTCAGAGAAAGAGCGTTTGAAGTCAGCTTATAGCAATATTTCACAAGTGATTGAGATTCTAGGGCATAAAGTTTATGTAAACTAGAAAATGGAACACTTTGGATGTTATCTAATTCATGATTTCCATTATAACAAAACTTTGGGAACATCATGCATTTACGTTCATCTTTTTGGCCAAGCCAATTGTTTCTAATGCATTTTAATATATGCACTAAGTCGAATAAGAAGAAAAGAGGGCTAGACATTCTAACTGAATGGAGATATACAATTGAAAGCTTTGATGGGCTACAAAAGAAAGACATAGCTTTTTTATTTATTGCATTATTATCTGTTATAACAGATAATACCTTAAACCCTATATCTTCTAAGCCAATTATTACACGTTTAATTATGTCAAATAAGTTCTCAGCTAGAAGACATTTAGTTGGCATAACATGCACAACATCCTTATATTGTGAGAATACACTGTTAAGCATAAAAGCAAATGCACTTGTGTCAGGTTCATTGCTGTTGTTAGCTAAGCCAACAATATTACCACCTTTATAATCAAGATAAGGTTTCAGATGTATTTCATCAACAAGTAAAGATACTGTGATGTCATTCTGCATTAGTAACTTGAACTTACTTTTAATATACATGAGAAAATTGTTATCGTGTTATTCAATGACAGGATTCATAGAAGTTGATAAGGTTAATCTTCGAATGGTTGAATAGCATGGTAAAATTACATTTTTAGTGTCTCTTAACAGTCTGTATCCTCTAGGGGAGCAGTTATATAATAAGGAAGAAAATACCATCATTTCACTCGAATAATTAACCTTATTCATTGTCATTATTTTAATTTGTTCATATATGAACTTAATGGCATTAAAATATTGAAATGATTCATCTTGCACTAATAGCAAAAATGATAAGATTAATTTTAATAAAGAACTTATATTAGAAGATTTCATCTCCTGTTCTTCGATGTCCATTTTTTTTATGTTTTCCATCAAAATCTGAAGAGTATTTTCCTCCGTTACATGTTTAGGAATTCTATACTCCCCTATAGCACTCATTTCCACATCACTACAGAATATTCTAACGGGCAAGTCCGGTTCAATCACCATAGACATTTTTATTTTTGGGCATGGGCATCTCTTTATATGGCATATAATGATGGTATTGTCTTGCCTAAAAGAAATCCAATAATTTTTATCTATAAACGTTAATTTTTTTTTTTCTAAATCATCAATATTATGGAAAGTTTTACGTTTCCGTAACTCTAACTCGTCAGCAACACTTTCACATAATGCACGCTTAAGAGCAGAATTTTCTAAACGCATTTTCTTTGCGTTAGGAGACTCTCTAAAAGTGGTTGATGATGATAAATAGGAGGGACAGTTTGGTAATATTCGAGGAATAGCACCATCCTTAAGATAGGGATTTTTTAATTTAACACTAATTGTCTTTCCAGTCCTTTCATCAAATGCTGATGCCTCTCGCTGTATGTCTTCAGGTCGAAAATGAAGTTCACATACCTAAAGAAATAATTTAAAAGAAAATCGTACCATATTTGACTTAATACAAAAAAAAAAAAATAAAATAAAATTACATGACAAAAAACAATAAAATAAAAAAAATAAGGTAAATGTGCAGAATTAGTCCACCCTCGAAAAATCCTTTTAAATTACCACTTACACAGGTTTTCGGGGGTGCTGAAAACGAAAATAACATTGAAAATTACGGCAAACTAGTAGTTTCCAAGATATAAAGAGATGTTAGTTAAAAAAAAAGGGGGGGTGATAATTTAACATAAAACGACCACCCACTTTATGGCCAATTTTTAAAAAAATTTTTACATGGGCAACGAGCAATTTTTTTTTAAAATTACATTTTCACCTGAAACAAGGTGAAGTAGGAATGAACACAACTAAACGTAAAATGAGCACCTACAGTTGACCCCTCTCTCCCCGACAAAAATTCTGTGTACACTTTTTGAAAGGGGGTGCTCATTTTACGTTAAACTGTGTTCATTGTATGTTGACTCCCAACCCCCAACATAAAGGTGGCCATACTCATTTTTCTTCGCTTTTATTTGTTAAAAAGAAAGCGCTAAAAAAAAAAAGAAACGATGGCCATAAAATGGGTGCTCATTTTACGTTAAATTTTTATAGAAAAGTGATCCCCCATTTTTTAAAACTAACATTTCTTCATATCTTGGAAACTACTCGTTTGCCGCAATTTTAAACGTTATTTTCGTTTACAGCGCCACTAGCAGTATCAGAATTTGGGGGGAATTTTTGACAACCCTAACACAAAACTGCAAATAACATATACAAAACTCGTAATTTCTCTGTTTAAAGTGGGTTGTTTATTTTCTTTATGGAATATACTTCCAAAGTAAACTATTAAAATTGTTTAAAAAATAATAGAAATATTATTTTTTTTATTGCCGGCATTTTGTAAACACATTTTTTTAATAAAAAATAATATTTCTATTATTTTTTTAAACAATTTTAATAGTTTATTTTGGAAATATATTCTCCAAAATTCTGACACCTACAGGGCCACGACATTTACCACAAATAATTATTAATAAGCTTTTGGGATAACAAAAACGGTCATAAACTTAAAAAAAAAAAAGTTTAATCTATTTCATGCTGATATAAATATTGCACAGTAAAATAGTTGAACTAAAAAGATAAATGATTTTTATTATTTAAAATTATTTAAACAAGGAATTCTGTTTTCACGATATCGCTTTTATTAAATTGTTAGGTGAAAGTACATAATATTTTCACCATACTCCCCATTTTAAATAAGTTTCTAAATAATAATTTATTACATAACTTAAATTTCATGTAAAATTCATTTTTTATATACATACTTTCATGTTCTAAAAAAATAAATAAATAAAAATAAAAAAGGCACTTTTTCTTTTTCTTTTTTTTTTAAATATCTCAAACATTTTAACACTTACTCTGCTATATTTAGATGGAGTAAAATCCTTTCTTTTAATTGCATTAATCCACTGGTAAATTATTTCCCTTTTTTTTGAGAAATGAAAACACAGTAACTTTTGGTCCATTTTCGTAGTTACTTCGGCATTTTGGAACTATACATCTGGACAGCATGTTTAAATTTATTTAACCCTCCAAAACTTTAAACCAACTTCCGGTTTAGTCATGAGACACGTGACCAAATTTCAACAGACCGATGTTCATGACGTCACTAGACTAAATTATAGTCGTCGCTAGGCCATCATATTATGGTAACCACGCTCAAACCCGTACCGCAATGGAGGAAAGGAACGTGTAAAAAAAAAAAATGTGACGTGTTTACTGTTGCACCCATCGATAAACAGGAAGTGATGTAGGTTTGAATTAAGGCTAGACAAATGAAAAGAGGGTATGACATTTGAAAATATTGGCGAAAAAAACGACCTCTCTGTAGAAAAGTGTCCAGTTGAGGGTGAATGAATTAATGTTTTTGGCCAATTTTTCAATATTTGTCGTCCAAGGGGTTGAGCTTTAAAATGATACTGATCTTGTGAAAATCTGTCACCTCTATCGAAAGTTTTAGGCAAACATACATGATGATTGCAACGTCTTGTCAGATGAGTGCCACTCCCTCAGTCACTGAAAATCCATGAGCCCGAAGATGACCTTTTTTTAAAATTAAATATTTTACTTTTACTTTATATATAAAATGAATGTTAAGATTTGTATTATTTAAGCTACTGCTCTCATCTTTGATTTTATTCTCACAATGTTTCAACTGATGTAATATCCGTACTTCTTCCATGACCACATAGAAATCTAAGTAATTTGCAATTGTATCATCCTTACAAAGGTAGGCTTCTAGCAGGTCATGGCTGACGAAACAAGAGCAAACTACCTCCATCAACATCCCTCATGCATGTCACCATATAATCGGCATGGTGATAGTTATCTGATGACTGCCCAAAGACCACTGACGAAACCACCACCACCACCACCACTACAAGCGACGATTACTGCTATGGCAGGCTCTAGTGGAATGGGAAGAGACACCTTTCATAATACCGTGACGGTACTGGTCGCAATTCCAGCTTAGAGGCTTTTAGCCGTTATTGTGAGGAGGCAGTGTGGCACCACTGTCGAAAGTTTTGTGAGACATATGAACATACATGCATACATACATACATACATTTAAGCAGATTTTTGCCCTTTATATTATAGAAGATGGACAGAAAGAAGTGAATATGAGGACGATTTTTTATTTTTTTACTACACTATATACATATATAAAGCTGAGTTTTTTGTTGCACTTACATTGATATTAAACGCCTACTTTTTCTATTTAAAAATTATTAAAATAATATACTCAGTCATGGATATGCGAGCTACTAAAGAAAGGTTAACTAATTTGCAAATTACTTTCAAAAACGAATTTCATTAATTAATTCATTTTTTAAATATTCCTTATTGGATGATCGGTTTCATTTAACTACTATGCTCAATTTTATTTATGTATATTTTCTACATTCTGCATAATTGTGTAGAATTTAGGATAAAAAAGTTCTAGCAAACGCATATATATATATATCCCAAAACCTCTGGCCTTGATGGAGGGGGAGACTAAAACTTGGGGAAATATCTGATATTTTGTAATTCATATGCAAAACTATGGAAACAAATAACTATGATTGAAATATTTTATGACTGTAAAAAAGTGCGAAAAATAGGCTCCATATGATGGATGATCCCCTTAATGTTCAACCTCAAAAGCAAATGTCACATAGTCCACTACACAATCCAGGTCATTATCTTTCCAACGAGCCTTCATTTGTTAAATTCTGATCAATAGTTGAAATTTGAAACTTATAAAATTGCCAAATAAGGTGGTATAGTGGTATTAGTGGCCTGGCAAGGCCACAGGGGAGACAACCAAGCAAAGAAAAACCCTAAGCAAAATTCATCCTAAAGCAGCAAAACTGAAGATAGTCTCATATCTTCTATGGGATGAAACTACATGAAAATTTGCAGGCTTTTTGAAGATTATAATACTATTCTATGGTTAAAATTTATAGACAATTGGTAAAAAAAATCCTATATTTTCAAACCAATAAAATATGCCCAAATTTGCCTACATTTGTATATATAGTGTCCTGCAAGCCAGCTTCAGTTTTGCTGCTTCGGTTGTCTCCTCTGTGGCCTTGCCAGGCCACTAATATATATATATATATATATATATATATATATATATATATATATATATAAAAGGTGGAACAATAAAATTGTCTCCCTAGAAAAGACTACAGGATTCCATTTTCTGTTTGATGAAAACCTGTTTTCTATGTTTGTTACAGACTATCTACTAGTTGGCCAGTTGTGTACAAATCCCAAGAACGATAGGAGCCTTCCATTATGTCTGAAAGTGATACAATCTCAACAAGCATAATCGAAGATGTGCTGCTCTACAGCTTATGTTCTCTACCAATCCAAGTTATGACAACAGGACCATTTCCAGCATCCTCAATATGCATCACTGGATTGCCAGGAATAACAGGGACATGCCTGGGGTGATGAAAACAAAGTTTCCGGCCATGGTTATGGTCTTTGGTGTGGTTTTAAGTGAGGGCCGCATCATGCCACTTCTCATCTTCGAAGTCGGTTTGAAAGTCAGCACCAAAGTGTACCTGGATGTACTGAAGAGTGGGGTGATCCCCTGGTGCAATCAGATCACCGCTGGCAGACCCTGGATGTGTCAGCAGGACTTGGCGCCAGCCCATGTCCAAGGAGACCCAGGCTTGGCTTCAGAAGAAGTGCCACGACATTGTACTCTTCTCTCACTGCCCCTCCTCCTCCCCCTACCTGAAGCCATTGGACTACTTCGTTTGGTCATACATCAAGAACATCACCAACATGACCTCCCACAACACCAAAATCAGCCTGATCACTACCATCTGTTTAGTATTCACCGAGCTCCTGCCAGCGCTTGTGGAAAAGGCATGTTCCCAGTTCCAGACTCATATCAAGGCAGTGATTAAGACTGAAGGGGGCTTCATTGAATAGATGTCAGCTCTACTACATAATCAAGTTATCTGAATTGATTTTTTCAATAAAAGTTTTAAAATAAATCTGTAGTGTTGTTTTCTTTAGTATGACACTTTTATCATTCCACCCTGTATATATATATATATATAAAACTGACCTTATCTGTGTGTGTGCGGAAAGTTTCTACCAAACTTCTCTCTGAATTTTTGGTCTCCAGACTTGAAACTTAATATATAAGGGATTAGGACCTATGAAACAATTTCAATTTTGTTTTTAGCTTATAAAACTAGCTGCTAAGGAGTCAAAATTGAAAAAAAGAAAAAAAAAAGCAGTTCACCTTGGTAGGAGTAAATCGAATAAAACTGTTACTCTGCTGTTACTTTTTGACATACGCAAAATTAAACATTCATAGCTTAAATTCATTTAATTTTTAATCTTTCATACCTATTTTTCAGTATCTCAGATGGTAATGATGCTGGAGCGATGAATAATGACTAAGGCTAGAGAGCTAAATGTTTTGGCTTTAATTCCAATGGATGACACCCAAGTCATATTATTTTGTTTTATTACTTTTGAAATCATGACTATATATTGGATAATAATCAGTAGAGAATTGACTGTATGAATAAAAAATCTGCATCAATTAAAATATAATATTTATGCATACTTATGCATATTTAACGACCAAGTAATGCAGAGCAACTTCCAAGTATATATAAACTGCGTGTCAAATTATTAACGAGATAACATTGTTTTACCAGTTTCAGAAACTTAGCGGTAGTTTCGTATCAAAGGCTTCGGAAAAGGCTGTGGAATTGTCTTCCGTTTTCCTGCTTTCCGGCTGACTACAATATGGTTGTCTTCAAGTCTAACGTAAATAAGTTCTTGATGAGCCGTTCCATATAAGTTATCAAATTTAACAAATTTTCATTTCTAATGATTATTATATTGTCCAATTTCTACTGTACACTCTTTAATCCTTATCCTTGAGTGGCCTCTTGGCCTTGATAATGTGTTGATACCTATGAAAAAAAAAAAAAGAAAAAGTCCAATGTGAACAAGTTCTAATTGAATCGTCCCCCTAAGTAATCCAAGTTACAAAATTCCCACTGTTTACTATGCTAAAATCACAATGACTAATGTATACCTATTAACCCTTATCCTTGAGTGGCCTCTGGGCCTTGATAAGTGGTGACACCCATGTAAAAAAAAAAAAAAAAAAAAAATGTTGGCAAGGCTGAGCTGTGCGTACTGTGAAATTTTTGTATTGTTCTGTCCAATGTAAACAACTTGCCATAATAGTCGTTGAATCCATAGTATTTAGAGTATGTCAAATGATTAACAAGGCAGTTTGTTTCATCAATAAAATGGGTCGTAAAGGTGGTTTGAGTAATTCTGAAAAAAGTATTATTGCAGAACAACTAGCAAAAGGTAAAACTACCTTCGAAATATTGAAAATGATAGGAAGGTACCATCAAACTGTGAAGAACTTTGTCAATAACCCTAGAAAGATACGTAAGAGAGCTGATAAAGATAAATCTAGAGTTGTTTCACGTCGTTCTCTACTCCAAATTAAACGTGAAGTTGTTAAGAACCCTGGGCAGACAAGTCGAGAAGTCTTTTACTAAGCCGGATTGAAGAATGTCTTAAAAAGTACTCAATGTTGCCTTCTGAAAGAAGTGGCAAAGTTTGTTAAGCCTTGACAAAGCCTCTATTAAAGCAACATCACATACAAAACCTATTGAAAAGGGAAGAGGACAATAGTAAAACGGATTTTTCCAAAGTTTTGTTCACGGATGAAGTGCGTGTCACTCTTGATGGACCAAATGGCTGGAACAAGGGATGGGTCCTAGAAAAACGACATCGTCATCAGTGTTTAAGGCACCAACAAAATGACGGTGGGATAATGATTGGGGCTGGGATTATTGAAGGTACTTTAGTTGGCCCATGGAAAGTCTCAGAAGGTATAAAAAATAACGTCAAATGCTTACATAGCTTTTCTGAAAGAGCACTTTAATCCATGGCTGCAGAAGAAAAGGTTGACGTTCAGAAGAACCATTATTTTTATGCAGGATAATGCTTCTTTGCATGCAGCAAGAAAAAGCAAAGAGTATTTGCGACAACTACGGTTCTCTGGGTTACGGAAGATGGAGTGGCCTGCAAATTCTCCAGATTTGAACCCAAAGTGATGCCTCTATGCAAGTGGACGCCAATTTAAGAGCAAAGATGAGTTGTGGGATGCTCTCAAAGAGGTATCGCGAGGAATAACTGTTGATGAAATCACAAATTTGACTAATTCTGTGGACCAACGTCTTTTACAAGTCATTCACTAAAAAGGATCGCATATCCCCTACTAATTATGTCAATGTAAAAATTGCTATGTAGTTATTGTGTTCTAAACATTTTTCCTAGTTCATTAAATGTTTGAAAATTATTTCAATAAACAAGTTATGTGTATATTGTGTTTTTTCTCAACCTCGTTAATAACTTGACACACTGAAATTTATAGATATTCTTATCTTCTGCCATAGTTTCGCTAATACTGCTTTAAATACTTTTATTTTCTGACTGGAGTAGCTGAATAGTATTGTAAGCATTTTCTCAAAATTTCATGGATTTTTATTAACTCGTTCCTTAAATATTAAAAATGTAAACTCGTTAATAATTTGATACGCAGTGTATATATATATATATATATATATATATATATATATATATATATATATATATAAAGCTGTGTGTGTGTGTGTGTGTGGTCAGAAATAGGATCCTATATGGTTGACTATTTTAAAAAACTGATTAAATATAATGATAGAAGATGTATCGAGACACAGGAATGGGTATGTTTGATCCTGCAGAACAGTAGTTCATTAAAATTGTGGGGTCTGCGTTCGCACCTGGTTCACAAAGTATGGAAATAAAAAATTAAAAAATTAAAAAAAAACGTTTACAAGTGTTTTTGATATACATGTACATAAGAATACTTTGATAAGTATGCTTTAACTTAAATAGGGATGGTATAATAAAATTGTGGGGTCGCGTTCGTGCCTGGCCTCCATAGAATGGAAATAGACACAAACTTTAATAAAGACTTTTCATATCTATCTGCGTAAGTATACTTTGATAATTATGTTTAAGTTTGAAGAAATATGGTATAATAAAATTATGGAGCGTTCGTTCACGCCTGACCTCCATAGAATGGAAATATGTCACAAAGTTTAACAAGGTTTTTTAATATAGATCCACAGAATATTGTGATAAGTGTTTCAGTGTGAACAGGTATGGTATAATAAATTATGGGGTTTATTTATTTTATTTTTACTTTCATCATATTTTGCTTTGGTTTTGATACCCCCAAATTCGAAGCTATCTCTTTACAACCCTTTCTTTTCATAACCTATCATACTTTCATAAATCAGAGTCCATTTTCTGTAGGCTGTTTTTGAACCCAGTTAACGACGGGTACTTAAAATAAAAAATGGTCCTCATATTTACTTCAGGACGTTAAATACATCCCTGAAGAGAACAGTTAGCATATTCCTTATGAAGACAATGAGACTAAACCTTACATATAGAATCCTTATTGTAATTTTAATTAAAATTCATTGCATGATTTTGATTCAAGAAAATGTCTTAAATTTAAGGCTTAAGCTTAAGGAGTCTTAAGAAGAAATTGAAATTCAGAGAATCTTCCTTAATTGGTGTCTAATGATTATAGATCAAATTTAATGAAATCTGATATATTTGTATTTTCAAGTTCGCTCATATGCCCCCTAAAAACACTTGAAAATACTCTAAACTGGAATTTGTGGAATATTTATTAATTGATGCCTAAAATACCTATTGTTAAAATTTCACAAAAAATCAAAAGTATCTAAATTTTCACAAAAGGTTTCAAAATACTTTTTACCCCTTTTTCATAGAACTATATAGATCACATTATAATCCCTTATGCCTTTTATTTGTTTTTCTTTATTACGATACTCAAACGAAAACGAATTTAGCTATTCATATAGAAAAACATTTTATTAAAATGGGAATAATTCTTCCCTTCACCAATGTGATGCCCGTCTCGGTCATATTTTTTTTCTAATATAATTATTCATGAATATGTGTTTTGTTATCTCATGACTCATCAGCATGGCTAAAATTAGTAGAATCCAAGGCCAGGATTTCAGAGATTGAAACCCAATGTTTTTCCATTAAGTTAAGCCTCCTTAGTGGAAAGAGTGTATCACTTTTTAATAGATGTTATTGATTTTTTTTTTTACTTTATTTGTGATACGCAAACGAATTTGTCCATATGGAAAATCATTTTATCTTAATTCTATGTGGGAATAAATAATTCTTCCCTTCATCAATACCATATATATATATATATATATATATATATATATATATATATATATATATATATATATATATATATATAATAAGAATTACAGTAAAGTTTACCAAAATGATCCAAGATGGCAAAACTAAAGTATATTATAAATATTAAAGAATTAATATTCATAAAGTAATCTCAACCAGATGTAAAAGCTCGATAAAACCAAATAGGAGATAGCGCTTATAATAAGAACAAGTATTAATAAAACATGTTAAAAAAACACTTCGAAACTCCGTGGATTAAGGACTATCCACTTATTTAGTGTTTTCTTTTTTAAAATTAAATATGTTTTTAACTCTTTTTCAAAGTGTTTTTTAACATGTTTTATTAACTACTTGTTCTTTATATATATATATATATATATATATATATATATATATATATATATATATATATATATATATATATTAGGGATGATTCCAATATTTTTCCCGATTCCAATACAATTACGATTTCGTACTAAATTCCTGATTCCAATACAATTACAGATTCCGATTCTTTATAAATCTCCAAATATTTAACTATAGAGTTGTTATTTTTCTCGATTTCCATAAAAACACATGTTAAATGGGCATATATTTTCTCAAACGTAAAATTACACTTATGGAGGAGTGATCTGTAGATTTTAGTTTTACTAGTAATTTAAAATTAAATAATGTTTATTATTTTATAATTACTGCGTGCAATGGAAGATTTTGTTTTAAACAAAATCAAATTAAAAAGATTATTAAAAATTGTTTTATTGCCTCAGAAAATAGGTTCAAATTTTTCCGATTCCGATAAACTCAAAAGTTCTGATTTTTCCAATTCCCGATTCCGATTCCAATTAATCATCCCAATACTAATACTTTAAGCATAGAATAGTATTATAATCTTCAAAAAGTCTGCAAATTTTTATGTAGTTTCGTCCCATACTATAATTGCTATATATATATATATATATATATATATATATATATATATATATATATATATATATATATATATATATATATACACACACTGACTGCTAATGCTTTTCAGTAAGTTTGTCAATTTCGAAGCAGATTGCTTTGACTTTTTAGAATTGAAAGTTTCAAAAGGTCAGGTATTCACTGCAAATATGCACACACACGCGCGCACGCACACGCACACACACACACACACACAGTGCAGTGCTGTGAATGGTTCTAACATCACAGTCCTTGACACCAGAAAATATCATAGGTGAGAGTTTTATATTCAAACTCATAAAACAGCTACAAACAACGAATGACGTTACTCAAAACTATACTTGATCAGAATGTTATGGAAGCCTTAAGTGAAGATAACGGATCTAATGATTCAGTTTAGACGAAATTACTGATTATTGCATAGTGAAGCGTTTGTTTTTATGAAAACATCAAATGTTAGCCTATACATATAATCAATGTGGTTGTATGAAAATATATCTATGACAAGTAAGCTACACAGAAATGTTCATGTTTCATTCCTGCCGGAAATCATCAGGCTAAATACATGGATGTATTAACTCTGAGTACTTTTTTTTTTTAAATCTAAGCAGTGTTTACTCTTGTTCATGAACCAATTGTTGGCCAATGGCTAAACTTCTCTCAAAACCTATACCTTTATGTGAGAGTCATATTAGCGCTCGCCACTTTCACGTGGATCAAATTAGCACGTGGGGCCTGAAATAATTTTTCTATTCTATTCATAAAAGAATATATGTAATTAACTTGTTTAAAACAAACTAATGTTAAACGATAACATATTGAACAAAAATGGGCGATTTGCTAACTAGAATTATTAATTAAACATGCCATTATAATATATGTCTTATTCAAGAACAAATCAACCACCCTCTGTCTATCTGTCTGTCTGATGCCGGTCTGTCTGTCTGTCTGTCTGCCTGTCTGTCTGTCTGTCTGTCTCTCTCTCTCTCTCTCTCTCTCTCTCTATATATATATATATATATATATATATATATATATATATATATATATATATATATATATATATTTATATACATGTGCATGTACGTAATATATATGCATGCATGTACGTAGATTACTGTTTTTAAAAAATAATACATAAATAAAATATTATTTGTTTATGTCCAAATAAAAAATGGGCGATTTTCAAAAAAACACTCGATCTCCAAGGTGGAGATGCTAATCTTAATATCGTTTAAAAAATCAACAACAAAAACTATGTAAATATATAAACGATAAAAACTAAACAGTAAATTGTCTATGGCATCATAGTGTAATGGATTAAAACGCTGGACTGTTTAAAAATAATAATAAATAAATAAATAAATTAAATTAAATATTATTTGTTTACGTCCAAATAAATAATAGGCGATTTTCTAAAAAACGCTAACCTTAATATCGTTTAAAAAATCAATAACAAAATTTATAAATATATATATATATATATATATATATATATATATATATATATATATATATATATAAGACGTTAAAAACATTTCAAAATAAATGTTTAAATTTCAACGATATTTTTTGTGGTTGACAGTGGCCGAATGGATTTAGTCCTTGCTAATGAAATCAGAGATAGCTTCGTTGCCGAATTTGAATCTCTCGACTGACGTTAATCGTGACACCCTGCATTGATGATTCCTGAAAGGATTAAGCGCTAGTGTCTATAGGTATTTAATAATTATATATATATATATATATATATATATATATATATATATATATATATATATATATATATATATATTAGTATGAAAATATATTTATGTCAAGTAAGTTACTCAGAAACTTTCATATTTCATTTCTGCAGAAAACCATTAGGTTAAATGCTTGGATTTGTTGTTTGCGATTGTTTTTATATCTAAGTAGTGTTTACTCTAAGTAATCAATTATATTCGTTGATATCATTACTCCCAGTATCTAACAAAGACTTTTGTTTGGCAGCCATTTGTCTGAGAGGCATATTGGTGCTTCCCATTTTAAGTGAGTAAAATTTAAGAGGTGGCCTTACTCTAACATGTGAGGGGACTAAAATAATTTATCTCTTTTTATTTAAAAAGCAAATATATATATATATATATATATATATATATATATATATATATATATATATATATATATGATGAAAATAATGGAAATAGTATTCCGACAAAATAGAGAAAATAAAAAAGGAACAAACCGTATTATGTGTTCACCAACGTTTCGTCTTTATTTCGAGACTTCCTCTGGGTGAATGAGATTAAGAAACCAAAAAATATACCAGTACAAAATATTTGAAAAAGTTTCACGTGCACAGTGTGACGCAGTTCTATTTAAGAGAAACGGAAAATTGATGTTGGAAAATCAAAAAGGAAGAACTCCGGAGATTTACTGAACAAAATAAAAACATTAACGTGCAAAACAAAACTATTCACAGCTTAGATATAACATCATTATATACTAATGTCCCCATTAAAAAATGCTTGAATCTACTCCTTAAACATTTAAAAAAATCTAACATTAGCTTACCTTTTCCTCCCGACACTCTTATAAAAATCATTAGACTTATAACTAACATGACTTACTTTCATTTCAATAACAATTTCTATAAACAAAATTTTGGTCTTCCTATGGGTAACCCTCTTAGTGGAGTATTAGCTTGCCTTTTCTTAGAATTCCTAGAATCTGGTCCTTTCAAATTCAGATTACCTCCAAACACAGAGTATTTCAGATACATTGACGACATCTTAATTTTTCTTCCTGAAAATACGCGCATAAATATCATTACAGACAAATTAAACTCAGTCGAACCTTCCATAAAGTTTACCTATGAAACAGAAAACAATAACTCATTACCTTTTCTTGACATACTTATAATAAAATCCAATAATAAACTATCCTTCAAAGTTCACCGCAAAACTACACACAAAAACGATTACATGCATTTCTATTCACACCATAACAATAAAATAAAAACAGGGATGATAATTGGTTTCTTCTTACGCGCTTTCAGAATTTGCAGTCCTGAATATCTGGACGAAGAATTCAAATACCTTACAAACATTTTGAAAACCTTGCAATATCCGACATATTTCATATTGAATGCTAAGAGAAAAGCCACACAAATATTTTCCAGAATAAATAATAATAAAAAATCATACACACCAGACCTTTCTCTCATAAACAGACATCTTCTTTTACCTACACACACCAATAATACAATAATCTATAACACACTAAACAAACTAAAAATTCCTATCATACAAATCACATCACTAACCATAAGACATATATTAAAAACCACGAAACATCTCTATAACAAACCAGTTTCCGATGGAGGTATATATACTATTCCTTGCCATAATTGCCATCATAAATACGTTGGTGAAACTCAGCGTAAATTGGAAAAAAGGCTCAATGAACACAAAAGAGATATAAAAAATAGCAATTCTCTAAGTGCATTATTCTCTCATTCATTGCAACATAACCACACCTTTGATTTTAAACAAGCAAAAGTAGTTAAATTTATTTCAAATAAACCGCGCCGGAGACTCCTTGAATCTGCGCTTATCGCAATTTCAAGCACTATTAAACAACGTGGAGGTTTCTATAACATAGCGCCATTAATAAGTAAACTGTTATCAAAAGAACATTATTTAACTGTGGACACAGGTTAACTTTCTCACACCATTCAAACACCCCCTGTAATAATTAACACATAATCTCAATCAATAAATTACATAAAAAACACTCATTTCATTCCTGTTACAAACTTATACTTAAATTTCAACAGATATATCTTTTTCCCAATAAGAATATAAACTTGCGTTCATAGTTTTAAAATTAAATTAACGACTATATGACGTCACTAAAATTTCCTTCTCTTTAACAGCGCCAGCCCCCCTTCCTTTTTGATTTTCCAACATCAATTTTCCGTTTCTCTTAAATAGAACTGCGTCACACTGTGCACGTGAAACTTTTTCAAATATTTTGTACTGGTATATTTTTTGGTTTCTTAATCTCATGCACCCAGAGGAAGTCTCGAAATAAAGACGAAACGTTGGTGAACACATAATACGGTTTGTTCCTTTTTTATTTTCTCTCTCTCTCTCTCTCTCTCTCTCTCTCTCTCTCTCTCTCTCTATATATATATATATATATATATATATATATATATATATATATATATATATATAGAGAGAGAGAGAGAGAGAGAATTAACAGCTGTTTAATATTAGACTAGTGTTTCACAACTGGTATTCCCTAAGGTTCTGCAAAAGATTTCCACGGCAAGTCAGATAAGTTAATACAGTTTTTACTTCTTTAATTTCATAGACGTAATATTACTTAACATGTGTTCTTGGTTATTGTAATGTTGTAACATAGACATTATTATACTTAACAGTACTGTACAGTGATAGTGTGAAACCACCTTCAGTAGTCACTGTCCACTTAGCATGTTTCACTTTATAAAATGACACTGAAAGCAAAACTTTCTTAGCCCATTTATTAGTTTAGATGACATGTTTTGCCTTGATTTACTCTGTCTTTTCAACATTGCTAATGCTAGAAAACTACTCACACCTGTCAGGATCATGTAGCACTACAAAGCCACCATTCATCCATGCATTGTTGCCACACGTACATCAAACCAACAGTATATAAATGTGGGTCGATTCTTGGATCTTTATTAGTCCTGATATTCATAAATGGCCTCCCTGTTAAAATTGTCTTTGAGATGGATACATTTGCATCACACTATAACAGACTTGATGGGGAAAATGAATGAATACAAATCTAAGGAAATGGCTAAAACCGAGTCTGCGGCCATAAATGAATCATAACATTCAATACTGACAAGATTTAGCTTATTTCCTTTAATAATTACAAGAAGCCTTCTCAACCACTGATTGCCATGGCTAATGATACACTACCTGAAAACTCTTTGTTCAAACTCTTCAGCTTTGCATTCACAGGCAACATGAATTGGAACAAATACATTGAGGTCATTGCCAAGGCTGCTGCAAAGAAGGTGGGCTTTCTCTACCGTGCTAAAAGGTTACTCACACCTGAAAGTATCCTGTATCTCTACAAAGTCACTATTCGCCCATGCATGGATTATTGTTGTCACATTTGGGCTGCTGCATCTACCACTAGTCTCTCCCTCTTGAGCGGGGTCCAAAAAAGAGTCTCCAACCAAATAGATCCTGCACTATCAACCAAGCTCCAACCTTTGTCCCATCACCACAAAGTTGCATCTCTATGCCTGTTTTACAAGTACTTTAATGAAGTATGCTCTGGCAAACTTGTAGCACTTGTGCCACCTTGATGTAAATACCCTTAACTAATCCGACAAACAGCAAAATCTAACCTCTTCACTGTGGATGATGGAAAGCCTTCTATTTTAATAGTTTCTTCCCACAAACTGCTAGATTAGAATTCCCTCCCGGTCTCTTGCTTCCTTGACTGTATTAACTTGCAGAAATTTAAATGTAATGTGAACTAACATTTTACTGCTTAACTCCTTACATAGTGTCCCTGTAGATATGATCCCAAATAATAACCCCTTACGTTCAAGTGGCAATATGCTTTGTTCCGAGTGAATAAAATTAAAAAAAAATAAAATAAGTAAATAAACTGATGCAGTGATTATCTGTTTTTGTTCTATTTGAATTTCTATCATAGGTATTATACTAGCAAGTCACCCCGCATTTCCCGGTCGTAAAATACGCTTAAATATAATTTTTTAATTCATGCAGATTTCATATTTATTATTATAGAGCCAATTCTCTATTGATTATTATATTGTACCCGATATATAGTAGTGATTTCAAAAGTTTAAAAGAAAAAAATATCACTTGAGTGCCATCTGCTATAATCGAAATCAAAACATTTAATGATCCAACCTTAGTTTAGTCTGACCTAAATCTATATGCATATAAAAACTTTCAAACATAAACTTATTTAACCTATAAATGCATATTTGTGCATGTGTACAGAAGCACTTTAAGTTGACTTACATCTGCCAAGTTCCAATTTTTAAAAAATTTTGACCGGCTATTTTTACTGGCTAAAGATAAAATCGAATATTTTTCAAGGTCCAAATAGCCTATATATCAAGTTTCACGTCTGTAGACCAAAAATCGACAGAGGAGTTTGGTAGAGACCGATCCTAAAACAGACAAGGTCAATTTTATATATATATATATATATATATATATATATATATATATATATATATATATATGAGAGAGAGAGAGAGAGAGAGAGAATGAGATTATGATATTGGTTACTTATGTATATTTTTTTGTTTTAGTTTAGAATTATTTATTTTTTTGTGGATGAAAACTCCTTGATAAAGTATGATAAGAAGACGGTATAATTTTTATTTAGTACTAGCAGGCCGCCCAGTTGTAAGATACTCATAAATATTATATTTTAATAAATACAGAATGTTAATTTATTATAAACAAAAATACTGTAGGTATTAAACGTAATGTTAAAATTCCTTTAAAAAAAATGAAGTAAAAATAATGGAAAGAAACTGAGATATGTGCATGCGAGTATTATGATTTTTTTAAGCAGTTCACTTTTTGTAAGTAAAAAAATACTCGAGCTGAGAACGAAACCCAAATCTAAAGACAGTGAGTCAAATACGATATCCATTAGGCCAGCTTGACACGTTCTTTGAAAAGATTTTTTCAAATCTACTTATTCTTAACATAATGAATCTGTCACATGAACGATTCATACATGTGCATTTGTAAAACAGTTCGCAAACAGATAAAAATTCAATGACCCCTACGTACCAATTTTTCAATTTTGACACCTTAGCAACCTTTTTTCTGGATGAAAACCCCTTAAAAATTTTTTCACATGCCTGAATATCCTATATACCAAATTTCAAGTCTGTAGATCCAAAATTTGTTGAGTACGTAAGTTGAGAATTGTTCACACACACACACACACACACACACACACACACACACACACACACACAATTTATCATAATATATGACATAATATATATTTTTGATTATTCAAAAATATATATTATGTCATTTACCCACGTTAGTAGTTCATGTGACATATATCATTATAAAAAAAAACAAGAAGATTATGCTATTTTGTTTTGGCACAGTAGTTCCTTCATCATCATCATCATCATCATCATCATCATCATCATCATCATCATCATCATCATGTTTGGTTTTAATGCTCGTTTTACACACTCGCATTCATTTAACGTCTTTTAGAAATTGACTTCAAAACTAACCTATCTCTGGCCGTTTCTTTATTTATATCTTTTTCTCTCAAATTCATTTTTATTTCTTCCTCTCATTTTTTTCCTTGGTCTTCCAATATGGAGTGAGCCTGCTACCTTTGCTATTTTGCAACCATTAACCCAAGAACTCTCATTCCTTCTTTAGATATGACCATACTATCAAAGTCGACTCTTCCTGTACATATTGCTCTATACTGTTCTATATTATATTATGACATCATCGGATTTAAACCTATTAGAACTAAACCTGTTTAAAAGCTTGCATTACATATCGATTGTAACATTCTTATATCACTTCTCTTTATGCATCTTGTGTCCTCAACCCTCATTGGTCAAGTTTTAGTTCTACACAACATTACACTGCATACACACATTCTTCAGAGACTCTTCCCTTTTTCAACAATTATAGCACTTCTTGAGATATGTATTTTATTTGAAAGATTATGCAAGGGTATAAAGGTTGAAAAATGCTGTGTTACATATTTTAAAATAACTCCATAATAAACTGATTTGTATCTGATATTTTTAGTAACATTTATTTTGGAGTTAAAAAATAATTTAAAAAGAAACACAAAAGGTTTTTTTTTTTTTAAAATCTGACTTTGAAAAAAAAAGTGTACATTCCATTTATTTTTGTATTCATCTCAATAGCAAGGTGTCACATATTCTTTAATCTTTCAAGTTACAAAATTAATTTATGATATTTGAAGAAAAACTAAATAATATTTCATAATTTTGTAGATGAGGATTGATAATTTGTATTATTTGTATTATTCAGACTACTGTTCTCATCTTAGATGTTAATTTTACTGTTGCATAAAGAAAGCCATTGTTTGAATAGAAAAGTTTGAATGACGCCTAACGGTCACAGGTGACCCCAGAATGGAAGTCAATGAAGCTGCTTAACTTCTGGATGAAGATTTTCTATCTCTTTTTCTAGCGACACTTCAAGCAAAGAGTATCTGTTCAAGGTGTCGTATCCAATGTAGTTAGCTGCTGTGAGGCAAGCTATCCATCTATATATCAGTTTTTCTCTCTTATACCCAAGTAACCTGTCTCTCTGATTTTTTTTTTCTGTATTGTTCTCATTTTTAATAAACCTTTTTATAAATTAACTTTGGCGTCCAATTAGTTTTGTCATTGGATGATTTAGAACCTATATTCCCAACAGGCGCATCAGTAAGTAAGAACAAAGTGTCACAATATTTCGACCTATGTAACCTCTGACCTCCTTCAAGTGTGTCTTGTTGAACTCGGGAATCTTTATGTTGAACTTAGGAATCTGTATGGAATTTGGAATGGAACCCTTTCTTTAATTCAAAGAGTTAGCTTGCTCTTGTTCTATCAGCCATAACCGGGTAGAAATCTTAATTCGTAATTGTATTCTTAGTATCACTCAGAGTTAGGTTAGGTTAGAATTAGTTTAGGATTTAGATCGAAAAAAACAGTGCATTTTTTTTCTGGTTCAAAAGCTGGACTAGTACCAAAATAAATAAATAAATAAAAGTTGTTTCATCAATTCTTTCCATCAAAAAATAATTTTTCATAAAAGTAAAATTTAAGTAGAATTTATATTTGCTTTAAATATTTTATAATTTTTTTTTCTATTGGAACGATTTTGATACCGGTTTGTTTTCATTCAACTTTTCCCACCTTTTTTTTTTTAAATTTTAAGTTTTTACAAATGACTCATCATTTATCAAGACCCAAAGGCAACTCAAAGATAAGGGTTGATAAATGTAAGGTGGTAGTGTAGTAATCGTTAGTGGTGTAGATTGGGTTGAATTTGGATTATTTAAGGAGACAGTTCGACAAGAACTTGTTTACATTGGATTAAAGGCTACCATATTGTAATCAGCCGAGAAGCAGGCCAGTGGAACAGTGTTCCACAGGCAGGCAGTTCTAGGAAAGAAGCTTTGTTCATGGAATCTGTGTTTAGCTTTAGGCACAGATAGAGAGTGAGGGAGGGGTAATTGTTGATAGTGGTTCTAGCTAGGCGAGTGTTTTTGTGAAAGTTTAGCAAGGGGGGCATAGATTGGAGCTCAGACGGTTATGTAATTGTGCACTTGAAGTCGGTTTTGTCATGTTCAAAAGTTGTTGCAGTACAAGAAACATTTTTTTTTAAACATTTAAAAATTACGTTTGTCTGCAGAAAAATATCAAATTTTGGTGGTGATCAAACCATTTATTGAGTAGTGTCGCTTCTTTTCATTAAATATTTGTCTCGTTGCAGGCCTGCCGCCTATAGTATGCATATATGCACGTCACTAAACATGCAGCCTTGCACATGTTTACTCCTGTATCATAGATAAGAAAAGGACATGAGCTTCTAGTGCTGGCATGAATCATCACCACCTTGGAAGCCATGCACGAACGCTCATGGTTTGATCAGACGAAATTATCCAAGCACGAATGATTTACAAATGTACATTTAATTTTTTTTCTTTACTTTTATTTATCATTAACCCTTCCTAACCCTTTTCGCTAAAAACAAAGCGTAGTATCTGTGCTGATGCTACTCTTAATCTATTCTGTCCTAAATCAATGAAGGAGAAATCCTTCTAGGTTAAGGCAATTTACATGTTTGTTCCAATCCAGAGTGCCCCATTTAGGGGAGCTGGATGTTCCTCGTATTAAGATTTGATATTTAACTTTGTCATTGTAGAGAAACAAGTAAATAGGAATATTGCCACTGACATGTACAAGGTTATTGTGACTAGGGGCCAAATTTAAAGGGCGGTATCTGAAAAAATTCCATTTTTTTTTTTTAATTAATAATTATTATCCTGATGGGAAACTATATTCTATCGCATTCTGACTTGATCAGTTTCAAGATGAATATGCTGAGGTACCCGGTGTCTTAGCCAGTATCCATTTTGAATTTTTTCTTTTTTTTTCTTTTATTCACTCCAAACAAGGCACATTGTTACTGACATATGATCGTCTACTGTGATTAGGAGGCTATATTTATAGGGGCATCCTAAGTGAGGAGAGGTGCGGCAAGATGCTTGTTTGCATTACATTTAAATTTCTGCACGTTGGTAGAGTTGGGGGGAAAAAGGAGCAGGAGGAGAATTCGAAAAGCAAACGGTCCAAGGAAAGTAACTTTTAGAGGAGAGAAAGTTTTTGAATACCTCTAGGATGAGATTTTGCTGCTAGTTAAATTGGTCGAGAGTATTTATGTTGAAGGAGTGTGAGTACAGTTCGTGACGAGACAAAATATAAGATGCATTTTAATGAAAATAGAATTGGTCCAAATTTCAAGTATTTTTAATTATTTTGATTATTACTGTCATTGAACATCATTCATTTATTTCACATGAATCAAATGATTATCGTTGGCATGTGTTTCTCCGATATCTTTCTAGTTAGAATTTTTTCTAGAAAGACACCAGTTACTTAAGAGAGGGCCACGTTGAGTGAAAGTGTTTTCTGTGGAACGAACTAGATTTGAACTTGGCACATCCAAGATTACAGTGTAGTATCTGTTCTGATGCTACACTTCATCTTTTCTGTTCTCGGTCTGTGGACAATTTTTATTTTTGTTCCTTTTTGGGAAGCTGGATTTTCCCCACATTAAAAACTGATCTTGTGTCTAACTCTAGCATCGTGGGGAGGTAAGTAAACTACTTAGCCACCGTTGCTGTTATTGTTGTAGTAGTAGTAGTAAAGTGTGGGAACATGATGAGAATTAGCAGCGAACCGGATGTTAACGCATCCACCATGAGAGACAAAATGAAAAATCGTCTTTAGCACATGGCTCCACGCATCGCTTCCGCTTGGGAAGAAAAAAATAAGATAAACACAAAATAATTATCGACCAATGGCAGAGCTCCGCGCCTAAAATAAACACCTCAAATATCACAGTCACTGGGAGCCGGTTTGCCACTATAAAATGAGGGGACCAAAAAGGAGGGAAGGGGGAGATTCGCCCTGCTGCGTCAGTGAACACACGGACGGATTTTCCCACCCGACCTAAAGAGATGAAGAAGAAAAAGAAATAAGGCACCAGTGAACTGAAGCCGACTACGCTCTCATGTTATGGGCCAAAACGCCTTCAATTCTAAACAATGCCTAATTCACACAAACCAAAGAAAAGAGGAGAAAAACATAGGAGGCGAAGACGCCATGCTGCTAGCTGTTGATGAAAGAAGTCGCCGCTTCCAAGTTAAAAGCCAGGACACATATCACCCACAGTAGTACGACCGGCCACCCACTTACCACACTCATCGTCCAAAAAGATAAGTACGCTTACGAACATTCATTCCTTGTCAATTCATGCATACCTACAAACATTTTACGAATATTCATTCCTTGTCAATTCATACATACCTACAAACATTTTACGAACATTCATTCCTTGTCAATTCATACATACCTACAAACATTTTACGAACATTCATTCCTTGTCAATTCATACATACCTACAAACATTTTACGAACATTCATTCCTTGTCAATTCATGCATACCTACAAACATTTTACGAATATTCATTCCTTGTCAATTCATACATACCTACAAACATTTTACGAACATTCATTCCTTGTCAATTCATACATACCTACAAACATTTTACGAACATTCATTCCTTGTCAATTCATACATACCTACAAACATTTTACGAACATTCATTCCTTGTCAATTCCTACATACCTACCAACATTTTACGAACATTCATCTCCTTTGTTAAATCACATTCCATCCTATGAACACTTTGCCTCTTCTAATTAAAACTGTCATTAATAAACAAAACCCGGTTCTCAACCTTCAATACTCGTCTGTCTTTAATTGCATGGAGTCAGATTCTACATACTTCCAACGTTGTCAATTAAATGTATTCTTTGTTGTGACCTCTATGGCCTCATTTCCTTCACCCCTTCTCCATCTATAAACCAACCAAAAAAAACCTCCGGGCCATAAAAGCACCATTCATGATGATTTTGTTGGCATTCGTCCCGGATATCTTTCTATCAAGGATTCTTTCTAGAAGAATATCTGGTACTCAAAGGAAGTTGCCAATATCCCCACGTGAAAGTGTTTCTGTGGAGCGAACTGAATTCGAACTTGGCACACCCACTTAGCCACTGTCATCTCATTGTTATTGTTGGTCATTTGGTCAAAGTGTACAGAGTCAAAATGAGTGCTGACTCACTAACTTACTGTTTTTATATATATATATATATATATATATATATATATATATATATATATATATATATATATATATATATATATATATATATATATAACTTTTAATTAAAAATAAAAAAAAAGCTACCCTGATGACAGGCACATAATTGAACCAAGAAAGAATTAACCTACTTTGCTATATTTTTATGACTACTATACATTTAGTATACACTAACATGATTTCCTCAAATCCATCAATCTAAGACCTCAATTGCTGTTTGTTTGTGGGTGACTGAGTGCAAACTTTTAGTCGGTTGAAAATGATATTCCTTTGTTTATCTTCATATTTCATGCTTAAAAAATGGAGCATTCAGAATTAGTCAAGCTGATATCGATTGCTTATCAATAGCCATTATATGAGGATTGTCATCTACGTCATTGTTATATTTGGCTTCGATCGCAGTTAAAAAAAAAAAGATAGTAAAAACGTTTAGTCGTGTCACCTAGAAATATAAGTTACTAGAAGAAAAATGTGATCTGTTTGGTCACATATTCAGCTCTGGTTATATTGTTTGAATCAGTAAAAAGTGAGTTTGCAAAAGGAGTTAAATATTAAAAAAATAAAATCTAAGAGTCTGTCTGTCTGTCTGTCTGTCTGTCTGTCTGTCTGTCTCTCTCTCTCTCTGTGAGTAAACTAATATTACTATTACTATTCTATTTTTTAGATAATTATCTATTCTTTACGCTTGTAATTTTAACACACACACACACACACACACACACACACACACACACACACACACACACACACACACACACACACACACACACACACACACACATCTTAGCTAAAAATGCTGTCACAAAATGTTAAGAAAAACAGGCCTGTAGTTTTCTAGTTTATTTAAACTGAAAAACCAGAAGTTTCATTTTTATATATATATATATATATATATATATATATATATATATATATATATATATATACCTATAACTACTTCATTTACTCACATAAATTTAATATACGAAAGTATAGATTTATACGTAAACTTTAAGTATTTACTTCAAAAGTGCTCAATACGTAGGTAGAGCTAGTTAGTAATTTATAAAATATATATGGCAACTAAGCTACACTGAATATTCTGCGTTTCATCCACTGTAGGATTCGTCAGGCTTATCCTACAGTGGATGAAACGCAGAATATTCAGTGTAGCTTAGTTGCCATATATATTTTATAAATTACTATATATATATATATATATATATATAATTACATTTTCACTCCAAACAAAGCACATTGCCACTTTGATGTAGGGGGCTACTATCAGGGACATTAGCTGCAGGGGTACTATGTAGGGAGGTGGGCAGCAAGGTGTCGGTTCACGTTACATTTAAACTTCTGCATGTCAGTACAGTTAGGGAAGCAGGGACCTGGAAGGGAATTCCAAAGTCTAGCCGTTCTGGGGAAGAAACTACTGGAGTAGAAAGCTCTCTTACATCTAGGGATCTCTACTGTGAAGGGGTGGTATTTAGCTGATTGTCGGGTTTGGCAGGGGTATTTACGTTGAGGGGGTACAAGTGCTTGCAGTTTGTCGGAACATTCACTGTTAAAGTACTTGTAGAACAGGCAGAGGGATGCAGCATTTCGTCGATGGGACAGAGGCTGAAGCTTAGATGACAGTTCAGGACCTATCAGGTTGGCGACTCTCTTTTGAACCTTGTCTAGAAGCGAGAGACTAGTGTCAGATGCACCAGCTCATACATGGGCGAATGGTGGCCTTATAAGGGTACAAAATACTTTTGGGCTTTAGTAGCTTTCTAGCATGGTAGAGAGAACCTACCTTCTTTGCAGCGGTCCTGGCAATTCTCTCATTGTAATTGTTCCAACTCATGTTTCCTGTGAACATTAGGCTGAGGAGTTTAAAAGATGTACTTTCAGATAAAGAGTCTTACTATTAGTGGTAGAGAAGATTTCTTGTAATTATTGAAGGAAACAAGTTTAGTCTTAGCAGCATTGAATGTGACCATCCATTTATGTCCTCATTCCACTACAGATCGGAGGTCATCCTCTAGTGTTTCTGCCATTTCTTTAGATATGTGTTCATATGTTTTCCTGTTATGTCTGTTATAGAGCGTGGTGTCATCAGCATATATACCCATCTCACAGACAATTTTGTGAGGGAGGTCATTTATGAATATTAGGAATAATAGAGGTCCAAGGATAGATCCTTGAGGCACTCCCACATTTATATCATATTGTTTAGATGTACAACCATCGATGACAACCTGGATTTTTCTCTTATCTAAGAAGGATTTAATTATGTTATGTATTCTTCCAGTGATACCGTATGGTCTGGTTTTCCTGAGAAGACCTTCATGCCATACCCTATCTAAAGCCTTAGATATATCTAGAGCTACCGCTCTACCCTACGCTGTTTTGTCCAGTGAATTGTATATACGTTCAGAGATTACATATATATATATATATATATATATATATATATCTTTGTAATTTTACTACTTTTACTTACTTATACTACTTTTACTATGTATATATGTTTTGCTATATATTTTACTATATATATATATGCATGCATATATATATGCATATATATATGCATGCATATATATATATGCATATATGCATGCATATATATATATATGCATGCATATATATATATGCATGCATATATATATATGCATATATGCATGCATATATATATATGCATGCATATATATATATATATATATGCATGCATATATATATATATATATATATATATATATGCATGCATATATATGCATGCATATATATATATATGCATGCATATATATGCATGCATATATATATATATATGCATGCATATATATATATATGCATGCATATATATATATGCATGCATATATATATATATATGCATGCATATATATATATATGCATGCATATATATATATGCATGCATATATATATATATATGCATGCATATATATATGCATGCATATATATATGCATGCATATATATATATGCATGCATATATATATATATATGCATACATATATATATGCATGCATATATATATACATACATATATATATATGCATGCATATATATATATATATATATGCATGCATATATATCTGTAAAAAATGTACTGAAGTTTGGTATGTTGAAATAATGATTATTAAAATAAATAAAACCTTGGAAGTTGGAATATAGCGAAATTGTTATTCATAAATATATATATATATATATATATATATATATATATATATACTAGCAGGGATACCCGACGCTGCCAGAGATTGAATGATGATCAACGAATGTTTCACCATCCTATATTTTTATTGTCATTGAAATCGGTAAATCGCCTATTTTTCAATCCAATCGATTGATTTCCTGCTGTAGTTGGGGATCCATCACGGTGCACCTGAAGGACTTAGTCCACAATGAATTGTAGTCAACATTGCACTGTAGAGAACCTACTGTTGTTTTATAAAATTATTTTTTATATATATAATGGTTTGAATTAAAGTTTAGATTACAAAAGTCAAGTAAGCTTCAATTGTGTTCTAAACAGAAACATTCATTTCGAACGTACCCGTCATATATAAAAAAAACCTACTGTTGATTTTATATGTCGGGACTTTTGGCTTGTGTGGTAATAAAACTTCTCAAATGCGCTTGTGATGTTAGGCTGTGTAAGGTGTTAACTTTGGTCAAAATCGTCTGTTTTTTCTTTAATTGGATTATTTCGATTATCGATTATCGATACTTATTGAAGACATTCTGATACAAAACTAAGAACACTTCCAGACACATAAAGTATCTTTGTGCAAAGTTACATAAAAATCGGACCAGCCGTTTTTGAATCCATAAACACACAGAGAAACACAGAAAAAGTTTATGTAATAGTAGAGCTTGAGATATATTTGCTCAATGAATTGCTTTTATTTCTGTGAATGATTATGATTCTTTCATGACAAACACGTTTAGTAAGAATAGACATGAGAATTTCCCATGATTTTACAATCAATTTACAATAATTTTTTTTTTTTTTTTGCTTTCATCATTTTGTTGAAAACAAAAATCAAATAAAGTCGAAAAACAATCTAAATAAAGTAGAAATAAAAGCCAGGCTATATTTAAAAACAAACAGTCCATAAGAATGATGTATAAAAAATCTTTATTTAAAAATCTATTGTTGACCAACGAATGATTGAAGTTATTTTTGATGCAAACGATATTGAGATCATGTCGTTGTTTGCTAAAAGGAACTTTTTAAAATTATTTTTAGATGTTTGTGTAAGAATTCCATTATTTTCTCAGTAAAAGGATATTGACATCAGTTTTACATGTGCTGGATAGCTTTTAGAAATTGACTTCCAACCTATATCTGGCCAGGTCTTTATTTATAAGTCTATCCTTATCAGTTCCTCCCATTGTACCTAAGGACATGTGGTGCAACGGATAAAAGTGCTAAATTATAATCAGTTCTAAGTGATAGTTAAGGTTGAAAGTTTAATCTTCAGTACTAAAAATACAAGTACGAATTACTTAAGATTTCTACCTGGTTATGGCTGACGAAATGAGAGCAAGCCACCCCTGTGCGGGTAGGTATGTGAAGCTTCCTTTAGGTGCACTGCGATGGGACCCCAACTAGAGCAGAAAATCAATCGATTTGATTGAAAAATGGGCGATTTCACCGATTTCGATGATGAATAAAAATATAGAAGTGTGAAACATTCTTTGATCATCATTTAATCCCGAGCAATGTAGGGTATCCTTGCTAATATATATATATATATATATATATATATATATATATATGAATAACAATTTCGGTATATTCCAAGATCCAAGGTTTTATTTATTGTGGATAAAACAAATGTTAAAGTTCGAAATTCCATAAAGATTCTTGAGTTTGACAAGATTCACCAAAAAAGGTTTGGAGGTTACATTGGCTGAAACGTTGTTAAAATAGCATACGAGATGAGAACAATAATTCGAATAATACCAATAATACAAATCATCAATCCTCGTCCAAAAAAAAGTGAAAATCTATCACCAACTTTTAATGTCTTTTTTTTTCTAATAAAAAAAAACACATCTGATTTTGAAAGTAGAATCTCAATAATAACAATATGAACATCACCTCCTTTATTCTTTTTTATAAAAGTTGTATTGTTAAAAAGCAAAATACATTTTTACAGCTGTTGTATTGATTTCATTCTCTTTTTACTCAAATTCATTAAAAGTAATTGATATATTTTTTAATATACGGCCTTATCAATAGGAGTGAAGTACAGTCAAGGTTTAGTGTTGTAATCACAATTCATAGATTTACATTTGGAAAGACCAGCCAACACATTAGACACATCTACAACATAACAGAAATTAAACACAGACGCAGGAAGGAGCAGGTGTTTGTGTAATTGTAAGAGTTAGAAGTTGATAGAGTAAATTCAGAGAATTTCCGTCATTACTAACCAGCAGAGCATTACCATTGTCGACCAAGAAAAGAATTAGGCATGTGTACAAAGTGTAGTGATGCACAGAAGTGAAATCTGCCCAGTGTTGCATCGACGTAAATGATAATGGGATGACACGATGGATATGTGTCTTCAAGACACATATTTGAAGACCTCAGGAGAAGATTAAATTTGGACGATACAGAAAGATTTGTGCAGAACAGGAGACTAGTGTAGAAGAATAGGTGAGAATTCTTGAGCTTGTAGATATGGAACAGTTGAAGTAGTAGAATCATTTCACAGAGCCAAGGAAAACATGGGAGGTTGTGATAATTCACTAAAAGTAATTGAGATATATTTTTTTTGTAAATATCAGTTGAGGATATTATGATACTGCTATATGGTATGCTTCAGAGAATCTCTGTCCAAATCGTCATGTCATTTTGTGTTGTTGGTGATAATTCTCTTAACAGTTTTTACACTCTGCAGTTTAAATGACAATAAATCATTTAGGAATGTCTTAGTTGTAGCCACAGTGGATTCTGAACCAGGATTAATGGGTGACGAATATATGACGTAAGCATTTTATTAGGCTGTCTGACTATCAAAGGCTTGCTCAATAATGAATCAATTGAAATAACAGTCAAGATCACTAGATAATATCATCCTTGGTACTGAGATTAGTCAGTATAGATACACTGAAAGTAATAATTTGAGCTAATGGTAGGTATGGATGGTAACATTCTTGGGTAATACCTGGGTAGAATACAGAGTATTCTACTGTATTTGCTTGTGTGTGAAATGTAATGCTTGTAGAACCACTTTTCATAGTTGACAGATATGATGGAGATTACAAGGCATACTGAGATGAAGTAACCTGCGCTAGTGTTGCAATGGCATTACCTAGTTATCATCCTTTCAAGCATTTGGAAACCACTAGGGTGCTGTAACACAGAATCTCCTAATATGTGTAGAATGCTAGTGATATAGACCATCCTGAACCAATACCTCACTGTTTTCTCTTTAAGAGAACTTCTGCCATTGCTAACCAACAGAGCATTACCCTTGTCAACAAAGGGAAAAATCTACCAGGCATGTGTACACAGTGTGACAAATTATTGAAGTGAAACCTGCCTAGTAACATATGTTGGATTGAGAGAAATGATATGAGATTGATACAATGGATGTGTAATGTGAGTCTTAAAGGTTTTTATCTGATGATTTCAAAGGAAGATTAAATCTGGACGATATAGAAAAGTGTGTGCAGAGCAGGAGACTTTGATGGTATGAACCTGTTAAAAACATGGATGAGTGTTCTTGCATTAGTAGATGTAAAACAGTTAAGTTAGCAGGTTCAGGTCAGGGAAGGTCAAGGAAAACCTGGAAAGAAGTCATAAGAATGAATTTTAGAGAAATATGTATAAATAAAGACCTTATTTTATGTTGGATATTTTCTTTAAACGGTTGACTGTTTTTTTTTAATGTATGTCTATGAATTATGTTTAGGTTTAATGCTCATTTTATGTGTCAGTATGTTTTCAACTGCTTTTACAAATTGTCTTTAAAACTAACCCATCTCTGTCCAGGTCTCCCTCTTTCTCCCTCCTAATCACTTTCTTACATTTTTTCCTAGGCTTTCCCCACTAAACTGACCCTGCTACCTAAACTGTTCTACATCTATGCATCCAAGAACTCCCAGCCATTCTTTTAAAGTGTCCATATCATCAAAGTCTTCTGTTTATTTATTTGCTTCCCCACTGAGCAAATTAGGCACAAGGCCGTTTTTTAATGTGGGGAGAAAAAAACAGCTCCCCCAAGAGAGCACTCTGGCAGGGTCCAAAATTAGCAATTGTCTGATATGAAGAGTTGCCCCCACATTGACCAAACTAATTGACTTAAAAAGCAATTGTCCGATATGAAGTGTTGCCCCCATATTGACCAGAACTGATTACTTCCTTTTCTGCTCCTGGCCTGAAGGTCAAGAACAGCCTCCTGCACAAATCTTTCTATACTTCTCATATTTGATCTTTTTCTTAGTGCATCATTTTTATACAGTTCATAATAAATTAATGCTTGGTGTTACTCATTTGTAATTTAATTGTTCTATTCTCTCTCTCTCTCTCTCTCTCTCTCTCTCTCTCTCTCTCTCTCTCTCTCTTTATATATATATATATATATATATATATATATATATATATATATATAAAAAATAGTTTTGTGTCGATATTAAAAGTAATTGCTTAAAGTGATTTGATAAAATAAATGGGATAAATTACTAAAACCTTTCTTAAATTAAACTAAAATTGCTCAGAAAGAAATATATCAACAAGCCATAAGGAAGAAGAATTGATAGAAAAAAATGAATGGAGAGGGTGACTGACGGCTTTCTTGTGCTCTCTCTCTCTCTCTCTCTCTCTCCCCCTTTCTCTCTCTCTTTCCTTCCCCTCATTTTTAACGATGCCTCATTTTCTCTGATGAGTTTAAAATTTAATGATTGTTTTGATTCCGTAGACAAAATGCCTCGCATTTGTCTTTAAATATTCCTTTCTTGGCATTTAGGGGGGGCTGACTTGATTGCCAACAAGTTGTCATTCATTTCTAAATTATTAATAAAAAATAAAATCTCATACACATACCATCACCCAAACGAATGGAATTCTTCTGTTTTTATATTTCATTATGGTTTTATTTAAAAGATAAATAAAATCAAAATTGCCAAAACGTTAATGTTTATCTACTTACATGAATAAATGCAAAAGTTTTAGTCTTGTGTTTATAAGAAATGTAGGAATGAAATATTTTATTTAAAACTTTGGTTTCAAGTATTTGCAAAACGATAGCAATCCGCTAAAGCCTGCTAGTAATCTACCATATAAAACAATTTTTATTTTTATTTGGTTTTTATATATCTTTTGAATTTCACTGAAAAGATGTTGTTTTGATTCAACTTTTTGAAAGAACTGACCATGAAAGAAACTTGTTTTACCATCTCTGCTAGAAGATTATTAAGCATTCACATTCTTTTTTATGAAGAATCAGAAATAGACATTCGCATTCTCAGGGTGAACTTCTGACGCCGCTATGATTCCTTTGCCTTAAAGGCTCCGATATAAATAGACGCAAATCTTCCCACGGTACATTGGAATAAAATTAGAATGGACAGTGATATTTACGTCGGCGTCTTTAAATAGATTTGTATTTTTAAAATACAAATCTAGTTTTTACGTAGATTTCAGCGTGATATCAACACACCTTTTTTTTTATAGAAGAAATTGATGACGGCTTTATATATATATATATATATATATATATATATATATATATATATATATATATATATATATATATATATAAAAGTGTTGTTGATAAATGAAATTTGAAATATAAAAACAAAGTTGCTAGAAGGTTTGGTAAACTAGAATATACATATTTATTCATAAATATTTCATACAAAATATGAAATAAATAGACTTCGTAGCCTCGTAGGAAATGTCCTTTTCTCTTCCCTGCTACCTCTGTCTCACAGAAGAGATGTTGCGAGTTTGTCTCTGCTTTATCGTTATTTTCATGGAAAGTGTTCGACTGAGCTTCAGTCTATGGTCCCCCCTCGCCAAACTTTCACAAAAAATACTCGTTTAGCTGAAAACACTATTAATAATTCCCCCCACTCTTTATCTGTGCCTAAACCTAAACGTAGATTCCATGAACAAAGCTTTTTTCTTAGAACTGCACGCCTGTGGAATTTTCTTCCGTTTTCCTGCTTTCCGGCTGACTACAATATGGTTGTCTTCAAGTCTAACGTAAACAAATCCTTGATTAGCCGTTCCACTTGTTAACAAATTTACCGAATTTCCATTTACTAACGATTACTATATTGTCCAATTTCTACTGTATACTCCTTAACCCTTATCCTCGAGTGGCCTCTTGGCCTTGATAAGTGGTGATGCCTATGTAAAAAAAAAAAAAAGTATAAAATGTGGTACAAGACCCAAAAAGGGGAGTGGGAGAAACTGGATCTAACATACATTGAACTAGTCACAATCACCAAAACAAAGTTACTCAATAATTAATCTACTTTAAATCCAAAAACATCATATGGGGAGTTGGGGAGTAAAAATATGATACACAAAATGGATGAAATATATATACAATGGAAAAAAAAGCATGCGTTAGTATAAGACCACTTGTTTCCACAACGTGTGGCAAATAAGTAGTTTTGCCAGTTAAAAAAGTCGATGCAGGTCCCAAAATTTCATACAACTCTTTTATTACTAAGACCACAGATGGACTGTGGCCTTAATTTCTATCTAATTTCTTTCCAAATGAATAAGGACCAAAGCAGATGCTGAGTATCTTGCATGGCCCACATGTCTATGTAGCAATGCATAAGCCGACAGACTTGTCGCAGTGGATTTGAACCCATGTCATCTGTTCATATTATTTTCATTTTGAAGATTCTTATCTTGGTAATGCTCATTACAAACTCAATCATGATGCCGACATAGTACTTAATTGTGATGCAAGCACCAGACAAAGTAATCCCTTGAAGGACCAGATTTACCTTAAGTCAACGAAGGAAAGGTTTCAACACAAACACATAAAACATTGTTGAAAGCCAACCTCTTTAATAAAAATATTTGGACATATTGAAAGGTTTCAACTTGAAATTATTCACCTCTACCAGCACACCGAGGTTTGTAAATAAGACGTGAATACAGGCGTGAAACTGGGGACAAAATCCGGCTGAAAACAGGACAACCACCAAGTAACAATTATCGGCCCTATCAAATGCTTTGGACTGATCTAAATTGGTCAGTGCAGCTTTAGTATCGACTTTTTCTATGACCAGGTGTGCAATATACAAATTATCTTTTATTGTTCAGCCCTTAACAACACAAGTCTGTTCAAATGATTCAAGATAAGTTGCAAACGGTTAGTTAAAAATTTTAACTCTGTATTTAACATCATTAAGGACTGGAAATTATCTATACCACCCCTACCATTCTTGTTCTTGCAAACCAAGTTGATAATACCCCTTGAAAAATACTGGAAAATGAATCTGTTCTTAAATCAGGAGTTGAAGAACACAACTAGCAAGGGTATAAAATGAGCAAAAGCCTCATAATTTTTAGGATAAAAAATCAATCCCTGAAGTTTTATCCAGCCTGACCTGTTTTAGTACCTCCAGGACTTCTTCCTGTTTTATACACCCTTCATGCCCAACCACTTTGTTTGCTTCAAGATGAGAAAAAAGTTGGCTAAGTAGGCATCGAGCTGGGCCATTGTCAGACCACATTCTCTGGTAAAGGTTCCTGAAAGTGAGAGCAAAAACCCTTCAAAATTCTATTGTCAATCCGACAGTGTGACACTAGCGATATGAACCATCAATGTAATTTTGCATGCAGTGAAGCAGCCATGTTTGTTTCCTCGTGAAGCAGCCATGTTTGTTTCCTCGGGACATTCTTTTTAACCTACACCTAATTAAGATTCCCTAATCTTATGTGTTTTCTATGGAGTTCAGTTCAGTCTTAACTATAGCAACAATACTGCCATCCCCTGCTTCCACTTCTTGATTTAATATAGTTTGTAGTGTCACTTTTGATGGCCAGGATTTAAGATTGAGTCAGCAACTATAAACAGCAATGAAGGGTCTAATAACTTTCATAAGGTAACCCCATTACTTATTCCCAATTACAGCACCTATCAATTCCTGTTGTATGATTAGTAAAAATTATTCCTGGAAGTCCTTTATTTCGAACAACAATGTATTGGAGTTTCAGTACTCAGCAAGGTTTAGAACTATCTAAGTTGACCCAAACCTGGATAAGCCAATGATCCAAGTAAACTATGTTATAAAAACTTTGACAATCTAAAACAAAAATCTATGTCGATTCTCCTAATTAAGAACTGCAACTAGTAGTCCAAGTCAATACTACATCATAGAATTTATCGACAAGATCAAATTTTTTGATAAAATCCTGAAATAGCTTAACATCCCCGATTGTGTTAGTATTCCCAGAAAAAGTTTCATCTATGACTAAAATCAGGATCCAAGTCCAAGACCATGTTGCAGTTTCTCGCTAGAATTATATGACAAATTGTATTCAAAAAGGTTTGATCCGCCAAAAAAAAGGAGCCCGCTCAGTTTAGTCATTGAGTGCATTAATCCCAATAAGCCAAAATGCCACATCCTTTATGGTAACATCCAGAATGCATAGCTCACCTTCTAGATCTGCAAAACTCGTGTCACATAACGCATTCTAAGTACAATTTGCTAGATATAGCATTTTAAAGCAATAAAACTACTTTTAGTGCAAGAAAACACAATTGAAAAAATAAGCATGAGCGTTCAAATGATTCTCAACACTTTACAGAGTTAAGTAGAACTGAATTTCACAATAATATATTAAGCCAAGGTTTTTAAATGTTATCTAAAACTAGAAAAATACCTCGGCCAGGTAAAAGTAATTAAGCAAATAAAGCAGTTTTGCACTATTTGTTTTATGTCTTTTTATGATAATTAAAATCAAGATATAATAATACTAAACCTTATCTTTAGAATCCTTATTTCAATGTAGATCAAAATCCATTACATGGTTTACATTCTAGAAAATGTCGAAAATTTATTGCTGGAAAAAGTGAAATTCAGGGCATCTTGCTTAATTGGTGATTACAGGTTAAATTCAATGCAAATCTGAAATATTTGAATTTTCAAATGGGAGGTTGTGCCCATATTATACCCTCGGGAAACCCTTTCAAAAACTCCAACAAAGGAACTTAAATTTGAGAAACATTCATTATTTGATAGTTATTAATTGATGTCTAATATCTTTTTGCAAAAAAAAAAAAAAAAATCATAAAAAATTGCAACTAATGTGTTCCACACCATTTTTATGCCCTCTGCATAAAACTTAATTAAACTAAATACAACCCACATTACCTACCCTAACGATGATAGATTAGTGAGTTTAGGGTTGAATCCTGCATATATATTGGCATATACACATACTGACTTTATATTGGCGAAAATAAAGCAAAATGAGGAAGATATTTCAACAATACGTACTTTACAATAGATTTAACAGGACGAAAGCCGGTTTCCTGTTAGCAGTGAGTCAGAAATATACACTCGTGTGTTTGCATTTATTCGTATAGATTACAGATTCCAACGGTCATCGGCTGACGAAAATTTCTGCACCATTCTTACAAAAAAAAAAAAAAAATGGAAGAAGCAGCAAGAGTATGTTCTTTTATCGTTTGTGGTTTAAACCAAATGATGATGTATAATAGTATCTGATTTAGCAACTAGTTAAGTTTGCTCGAGCAATTCCAGCAGATTTACATGCACACAATACAACTCACCACCAGCAGCAGCAGCAGCAACAACAACCGTATAATTCTATTATTATTCTTATAAGAAGAATTTATACATGAAATAGGTTTAGCAAAGTAAAGCATACTATGCTGAAATCTAAACCAATCTCATTTACAAAACTTGTTGACATCGATGATGCATTCTGTTCTTTACCCTCTCTTTTTTTTCTTTCTTTCTTCATCCGCTTATTTTTCTTTCTTTCTTCCTCTTTTTCTTTTTTCTTTGCTTCTTCATCTTTCTTTTCTGTCTCTTTTTACACACACTCTTCTTTCCTTTCCTTCTTCCTCTTTCTTTTTTCTTTCTCTCTTAACCTGTTTTTATTTTCTCCTCTCTATTTTCTTTCTCCCCTTCTCTTTTCTTTCTCTTTTCTTTATTTCCCTCTCTCTTTTCTGTTTCTATCCCACTCTCTATCTACTCCTATCTATCTTATCTTTATTCCTTTCTATTTCTCTTTTCTTTTCTTCTTTCTCTTTCTTTCTCTCTATCTTATTTCTCTCTTTCCTCCACCCGCTTTTCTTTCTCCTTTCCTCTCTTTCTCTTTTCTTTCTTTCGTCTCCTCTCTATTTTCTTTCTCATTTTCTCTCTCTATCTTCATTCTCTCTTTTTCTTTTTCTTCCTTTTTCTTTTATTTATCCTTTCCTCTGTCTCTCCTGTCTTTCTTTCTTCCATTCTTTCTCTTTTCACCTTCTTTCTTTTCATTCTCCCTCCCTACCTTTCTTTTCTTTCCTTTATCATCTCTTTTTTTTCTATCTCTTTTCTTTTTCCTTTTTCCTTCTTGTTCTCTCTTCACCCTCTCTCTTTTTCTCTCTTCTCCTTTATATCTTCTCTCTCTCTCTCTCTCTCTCTCTCTCATCCCTTTTCTATTTTCCTTTGTATGTATCTCATCTCATAGGTGCTATGTTCGCTTTCTTGATTATATTTCAACTCAGCAGATTTTTCTACCCACTTGTTCTTCTGTTCTATTCTTACGCTTATTCATTGTGGCCTCAACAGAACGGGGTCACGCAACAACTCAGATACATTTTACAATAAAAACGAATCACATTTAACAGCAATAAGAATATCTATTTTTCAACTAACTGTACCAATCCAGGAATCATTGATATTATTTTAATTTTAAAATCCAAAGACAATAATAATGTGTAAATCATAAATAAATCAAAAACAGAACGCGAAAATGTAAAATGAAAATAAGAGTTATGTCCCTTACATTTTGAGGGGTTTTTTTTTTAGCTCATTATTTAAAATTGCTTCCATTTTAATAATTTTATTTGTCAGAATAATTGTTTTCAGAGAGATGAACATATTAATTAATTAATTTCATTGCTTTTTAAGTCTAACATGGAAAATCTTACCGACTTTATATATCTCTATAGATTAATATGTATATATGTTTATATTGGTCCCCTAACAAAAGGATAGCGGACCTGTAAATTCACCCTTGTCTGTTTGTCCGTTCGGCTGTCCACACTTTTCTCAATAACTACGCCTTGGAATTTTTTTAAATTTTGCACAAACATTAAATATGATATAAGTAAAAAAGTAACAGAACGGATTTTTCGGAAAAAAATTCCAGTTTCCCTCCTAGAGATGTCTTTTGGGTTAAAATGGCTAAAATTAACACTTTTGTGCTTATTAAAAAAAAATTGATGCCTTGGATTTTTATAAAACTTTCTGAAAAGTTGTAACTAACTGATTTCTATATAATTTTGTTTGTCTATACTTCGCGATAACTCTTGGGTGTGCCCCAGGGGCTCTTTTAGGGCTAATAAAAATACTTAATTTTTGGGACTATTTTACCATATTTGTCCAAAATTTTCTGTGTATGTCCATTTAGCAGTTTTGCATGGTGCTGAACTCAAATTTAAATATGTTAAGATCTTGGGGACCTGATCACTTCTTTTTTTGCATGGTGGAGAACTCAAATTTACATATGTTAAGGCCCAAAACTGCGCCGTTTGTTCATTTTCACCAGGATTTGACATCCCCTGGGGACTTTGGGACAACTGGAGGGGGGGGGGCTGAACTTAGTCATTTTTTTATGCCTCGTTCACTGTACACTCACAGGGGACCATGCATGCTTTACTTGTCGTTTATAGAATCCACTCCTAAACTTATTAACTGATCATGATTAATTTTAAAATGAGTAATATGTGCTATATATTAATATTATGCCAAGAAACCAAAGAGAGAATGGAAGTTTTTCATGAAAACCTAGATGCCTTCAATTTTTGTGAAATTTTAGCAATAGGCATTAGACATCAATTAATATCAATCAAATAAAAAAAAGAGGGTGGAAAATGGACTTTTGGTTTACTTTCGGCAGCCTCATAACCCTCGCTCCCCGTATTTTGTTCTTTAGTCCTCACATTCTATGAACGATGTTAATGGTGTAAAGGGGAGACAATTGCTGTTTTCTGGGTCAGAATCTATCCATCTAACACTGATCGTTGGATAGTTTTTAACCTTAAAGTATTTTTTTAGCTGCTTACATCAAGTGGTTTCATGTGTTGTCTGGAGCTATTTCCATTAAAAAATATTCCCAACTTGCAGTTTCTTTGGGGTATTTTAAGGGATTTTGAGAGACACAATATGGGCACAACCTTCCATTTAAAAATTTAAATATTTCAATTTTCCATTTTGTATTTGAATCATAGTTTTAATTAATAATTAATAATAGTTAGTTATTAATAATAGTTAATTAATAATTAAAAATAGTTAATTAATAATTAATAATAGTTAGTTAATTAATAATAGTTAAGCAAGATTTCCTGAATTTCAATTTCTTCTTAAGACTCCTTTAATTTTAAACATTTTCTAGAATCAAAATCATTCAGTGGATTTTAATAAAAATTGGAATGAGGATACTAGACATATTTTGTATTGATATTTAATGTTGGATCCAGTAATTTTGGAAAAAAAGTTTTAATATTCAAGTTCTTTAAATTTTTAAATATTTATTCATGGTGTTTGGTTTGATTGTCTTTCTAGAAAAGATTTTGTTTTTGACTTTGCAGAACATGATTGAGTTTTGCAAAGGGGAAGGAAAATAAAAAATATACTTAGCCAATTCTGTTGTCACTCGGTGAAGGAGAGATCTTTCTAAACTGAGGGAATTTTTAGTTTTGTTCCATTCCAGAGTGCCTAGTTTGGAGAAACTAGATTTCCGCCATATTAAAAATCCAAGTTTGTGTCTAAGTTTGCATATATGGGAGGCAACTAATTAGGAACACTTGATAATTCAATCTCAAAGAACTCGTAATACATGATATGATATTAGCTTTGGGCAGGTTAAGCCAGTTTCCTCTGAAGATGGAGGTTTACAGGAAATATTAAATTTATAAGCTGTATAATATCCAGGTCATTCTTATTCAGTGTAAACATTAGAATTAGCTAGAGGAAAACAAAAATAAATGACACTAAAATTATCAAACCCTAAACATTAGCTTTTGACCAATAGCAATATTGTACTGCTGGATGATGTAGCTTGATCTTGCAGCTGTGGAGACATCCACTCGATCTTCTCCAGCTGATTAACTGCTACAGGAGAAAAATTTTCTTTCCCAAACCTTTTGACTATAATTCTGTTGGGTGATTTTGGAAATGAATCGATCAGATGCTCTGGAACTGATAATGCTGATCAACAAACTGAGTGGAATACAAGATCCTACCATGTTTTGCCCAAATAATGTTTGCGGAGTTAAATTCTATTTCTTTGTTATCTTCATCAACAGTGTTTTCTGATTTATCATCAGTCAGTTTCTCATCTTCTTCATCCTAGAAATTGCCATCCTTCTCATCACTATGGTGATTGCCAGGAAATGATCTGGAGTTTTCATCACTCAGAACAAAAGATATAATTGTTTTTTTTTTGTTTTTGTTTTTTTGTTTTTGTGTGTGTGCATGTGTGTGTGTGAGGGGGAAATGGGTTGCTTTGTACATTGTGCCTCATGTTTATTGTGTTAAAATGGTCTGTATTGTCTGATTCAAATGCCTCAAGCATCTTCTGAGCAAAATGAGTGATGACATGATGCTGCACAAGACAAAATTTCAGTGTCACTAATTTCTATGATTATTCAAACATTTTAGCTACGGACAAAACAAATTCAATAGCTGTCTTTCTTGTGTTACCACGTACATTCTCATGTAAAGTTTCTGTCATAGTGATGCTGCTACTGATGATGATGACAACTATTTCAAATAGCCATGTTTTAAGAGCTGCTCTAATGTTGGGACATAGAGCTAGAGCTTATATTAGCCCACATGTAAATCCCAAGCTAAAAGATTTTTCATAAAAGATGTATAATCACTTTTAATTCATACTTACCTACCAAATGAACTCAAGTTATTTTTTTCTGTTTGCAAAGAGATTAATTTACAATTTATATAATGTATGCGTGTAGGTGGCAATGATAGTAGATCTGAGTATGAGAGTGAAATTTCCTCCTACGAGCAATATGGATTGGAACAAATACATTGAGGACATTACGAAGGATGCTGCAAATAAGGTGGGTCCCCCCCCCTCTCTCTCTCTCTCTCTCTCTCTCTCTATATATATATATATATATATATATATATATATATATATATATACACTAGAAGACTCCTAACACCTGAAAGTATTCTATACCTCTAAAAGGCCATTATTCGCTCATGCATGGAGTATTGTTGCCATATCTGGGTTAGTGCATTTACCACTAGCCCCTCTCTCTCAGATAGGATTCAAAAAAGAGGTTCCAATCTAATAGGTCATACTTTGTTAACTAAGCTCCCACCTCTGTCCCATCGCTGCAATGTTGCATCTCTGTGCCTGTTTTACAAATATGTTAATGCAATGTGCTTTGAGAAACTCGTTGCACTTGTGCCTTCTCGACGTACATATCCCGCTTAGCAACAAAATCTCACCCCTTCACTATTGAGGTGCCTAAATGGCAGAAAACTTTCTAATCAAGCAGTTTATTTCCTTGCTACACTTTGGAATCCCCTTCCTGCTACCTGTTTCTCTGACTGTACTGATATGCAGAAGTTTAAATATAATGTAAACCAACATCTTGTTAATCTTTCCTAGGCATGGTCCCAAATAGTAGCCCCTTACGTCCAAGTGGCGACATGCCTTGTTAGGGGTGAACGTAAGTAAAAAAACAAAAGAAAACTTCCTGTATTGATGACCATGTTAGGAGAAAATTTTGAGTCGCATAAAATGCAAATAACTAAAAGTTTGAAAGTGAACGAAATGAACATACTCGTATGTTTTCCAAAAACACACATCAAGAATTAGCCTAAATGGTTGCCACAAGTAGACTCACCTATGCAAGTTTTAGTTATAAAACTATACTTGTCAATGAAATAAAATATATAAAGATATTGTTAACTTCAAATAGCTAAATTTTGGGGACGCTCTGTAGTCCTGACACCTACCAAATAACCTCATGATGTTTTTTTTTTTTTCTTCTATTTACAAAGAGATGCATTTATAATCAAAAGAGCTCAACCTAGATTAGTTTTGTGTTTCCAACACCAGACTGTAAATGTTTGTCAAACTTGACATGCTCTTCAGCCTTTTAAAACAATTCTTTATTTACCTTCCCACATTTTCTGACTCCCCTCTCTCTCTCTCTCTCTCTCTCTCTCTCTCTCTCTCTCTCTCTCTCTCTCATCATAGACTTCAACAGCCAATAAAAGACGTTATGCATTTATTGTCTGTTTCTTTTCTTCCCAACTTTCGTTTCTCTAAACACCCTTTTCACCTCCTCCCTCTCCTCTACATTGTATTCATTTCTTTTCTCCATTTAGTTTTTTATTGTCTTTATTATGTGTCACGTAGCTGTGTAGGTGTTGGAAGTTGAAGTGGGTGTAAAATTAGTCACTTTCTCCAATAACCTTGGGAAAGGCATGGATTCATATTGCCTCTCCAGCTATGGGTAAAATGGGTAAAATAGTAGGGTGGACGGGGCTTGCTATGTAAACTAGTAAAACTCTGAAATAAAACTAGTTCTTATCAGTTTTAACCAGTATTTCTCCATCGTCTTGAATTAGTCCTTTTAACTGAATTAAACAATGCCAGGCCAAAAGGAATGCAATTGGTGATTGTGTAACCTTTGCTATATTATAAACTTCTCATTTGTGCAGAGGATATCCTTTGTCTCGAGAGACAGAAAAAGGCTAGTAGACTGAGGGAAGCGGAATGGTAATAAGTTCATTTGCATTCATTTCACTTTCTTCTTTTTCACAAGGAATTTCACACTAGCATAAACCTTTTTATTAGGTTTATGCTATATAATTTAGTTTCCAGGAGTTTTCTTGTTCTCCTGAGATATTCCTTTCCAATTCTGTCTTTCATTTCTGTTGCTTTGATGGTGTCTGCTTCCAGAACTCCCATGTATTTATAGGCGTCTTGTTCCCCTAGTGCCCCCATCTCCGTTTGGTTGGGTATTTTCATGCCTTCTGTCATCTCCAGTTTTCCCTTTCTTATAACTAGTAGTGCGCACTTTTCCATACCAAAACTCCATTTGGATATCCTAGCTGAAGATTCTGGTAGTGTTTATTAGTATCTCTATTTCCTTTTCGGTCCTTGCCAAATGTTTCAGATCGCCCATGTACATCAGTTGGTTTATTATTATTATTATTATTATTATTATTATTATTATTATTCCTCCTCCTTCTCCTCCTCCTCCATCAACTTTACAGTGTTGTGATGTTTTACACCGTTTTTTGCCCCTTCGAGAGCAGACTCTTACACCAAAATTAGTGAGGATAGTCAAAGAGTGAATTAGATGGAAAGCATCTAGCATAGGATGTTTGCTGAGCCAAGCAGAACTGACTTCTGGCGTACGGTGATGTTGTATCTGATTCCCAATGAGTGCAGCTGTTTCATAAGATCATCAGGAATTAAGCGAAGCAAACCTATGATGATTGGCACGATGGAAATTTTCTTATTCCACAACCTAGCAATCTCCACCCTCAGTTTCTGATAGTTCCGCAGTTTTTCATTCTTTCTGCCTGTTAAGTTGATGCCGTTTGGACAAGCCACATCAATAATTTGGCATTCATTGGTCTTTTTGTTCAAAACTACAATATCTGATTTCCTGTGAGCTATCTCTCAGCCACAATGAATCAAGGAATCCCAGAGAATCTTAATGTCCTCATTTTTCACTGTGTGATATTGGTAGCATTTGTCTGTCACTTGGTTTCCAATTATTATTATTATTATTATTATTATTATTATTATTATTATTATCATTATTATTATTATTATTATTATTATTATCTATATATTAATACGATAGCGTATGTGTTCTTTTGTGTGTTACGCTTACATCCGGATCGTTTAATTGTTATGTTCTTCCATTTCTTGTCATAAATAATTTTACCAAGAATTCTTCATAAGTTTTGGTTTGGGTTTCGATTATGCCTGAAGTAAGTCAAGTTATATATATACATGTATTTTTTTTTCATAAGTTTTTATTTCGGTTTCGATTCAAGCTAATGCACTCCAGTCATATGGATCTATTTTTTTATTTTTGAAATGGCACCTTTACAACATATAAAAACCGATAGAACATTAACTCTATAATAATATATACGAAATCTGCAAGAGTTAAAATATCATATTTAAGCGTACTTTACGACTGGGCCTTACCGGGCGTTCGTGCTCGCTTAGATAAATACTTTTTCAATTTTAACAAAAAAGCTGCTATAATATCAGAGTGTCTCCATTTACATTGGACATCTACAGAATGCCAACATTAATATATTACATATGAATGAGTCCCCTGTGGAATTTCTACAGGTCCCGCTAGTTATTATTATTATTATTATTATTATTATTAGTAGTAGTAGTAGTAGTAGTGAACATGCTATTAAATTGACAGCATACTTTTTCATTGCTTCTGTTCTGAAAGTATGGAAATGGAAGCTAGGGGAGACAACACAAGCAGAAAATGATCTAATAGAGAGAAAAAAAGGTTTTTGAAATATTAAGGGCATAGGAAGCTATATGAGACGTATAATAAAAACGAGCTAAAAGCTAGAATTAAATAGGACGCTCCGTCTTCCTTTAGAGGCAACAACTATATTTCTTCAGCATCAAAAGAACCCTTGCAATCGAGAAAAAGAAAAATCTCTGAAAAACTTAATTTCAAATTCACAATCAGCAATCCTTCTAGATGAGCAATGGAAGTCACAATGTTGATAAGAAATATGAAAAGAGACACATCAAAGTATGGAAGCCCAAATCTTTAAACAGAATTGAGAACATAATATTATTACTGAGGATATAGAGAATTTACCATATGGGATTCTTGAGGATGACTTGTTGAGTAGATCATTGTTATTTATTGCTGAAAAAAAAGTAAATTAACTTTATTTCCAACCACAAAACTCATTTGTATCTTTTCTCTAGTGAGCAATATTTGTATAACGGGTCTGAACTGCACCAACCACACTAAGTGTCTTTAACCTCGTTGAACTGCACCCGATATGACAGGTGCTCTTTCGATCGTACGTTGTCCCGTCACAAGTTGGCCTATTGATCGTCTTCACATGTTGTGTTTCCATGGTGGGGCGTTTGCCTCTCGACCAAATCATCTCCTATTCTGTGTAGTCTCCGGATACATTAATCCCTCTGCTGGTCCCTGCAGTTTGCTGCAAAATGAAAAGAGTCCTCACCACAAACAAACTGAACTCCGGTTTATAACCATTACAACTATTTATTAAGTTCATTACTTCATGACGGCTACTGTCTAAATTGAGGTGACTGACTATAGCAGTGAACGATGTATGGCCAGACAAGTAAAGTCACAGATTTCCCATTCACAGGCTAGTTAACATCATAACATCAGACTTTGAGGGCCCCCAAGTCGGTAGCGCTTAACTAGCCCAGCCATTCAGTTTGCTGTCTACGACTCTACTCATTTTAGAATTCCTTTATCTGAATCCAACCCTTTTTCCTCACCTCTCCCTCGGAGATTAGTTAAAAACACCCTTTCTCTGTTCCTCTCAGAGCCTTCCCTTGTCTCATCCACTCCACACTTCTCTCTCTATTTCCTGGGAGGGGGGGGGTGCTCACACTGACATCTATTGGCAGTCCCCTGGGTTTCTTTGCCCAGCACAGTGTGCGACCCTTATCATCTAATATCACTTCTAATACAAACATTTCCTTTGACATCTCAGAGATAATTCCAATTCTGTCCCCAATTTTGAGACACTATACCATCTGGTTTGCCTGTAACAAGCCCATAATGACAGCTCAGTGGTTGGTCCTATTTTTCTAGCTAAGTCTTTGCATTTCTCTGCGCTCCTCCACCCCACCCCGGCCGGTCAAACACCACACCTCACCGCAGTATGCACCTCACTGCATGCATTCATGACACCATAGTGTCACATTTGTTTAATTTAAGAAAAGTTTTAATAAATTAATAAATATTCTTTTTTATTATTAAATCACTTTAATTAATATCAACAAAATTATTGATTATATATTGAGAAAAATTAGAACTATAAAATTACAAATGATTAACACCAAACATTAATTTATTATGAACTGTTGAAAAAATATTTATGCAAATTGGGTACTCAAATAGCTTTTTGGGATCGTATGTCTATACTATATATAGAGAACTTAAAAAAATACTCTGTTGTTTTATTGATTTAAATAACAGTAAGCCGTTTTGATTGTAACATAGGTGTGATAAATGAAAAAAAAAAAAACTTTTGCTTTTATTCATTCAGATCAACTATTCCCGATTATTGTTTGTCTGTTTAAATCTAGACAGCATAAAGAGATGTGTGCAGAAGAGTAGACTTTGTGGGTATGGCCACATTGGAAGAATGTATAGTTCTTGGGTTAGTAGAAGTAAACAATTTAGAAAGCAGGTTCAGTTCACAAGAGAAGGACAGTGAAACATGGAAGGAAGGGATAGCAATTGGCTCCTAAATTTGACTCATGAATCAGAAATTCTAAAAATCTCGTCTTTGTCTAAGAGTGACTGATAAATAAAAATGACTCGCCTTCTCTATCATTCCCAGTTGATTAACTATCCTATTTCCAATTGCTTTTGTGTTTCTTGGTGAATCAATTCCCCCTATTTTCCTGAATTATTTGCTACCAACAACTGTTCCTCTTTTTCTTTTTTGTGAATCATTTCCTAACACTCTGGGGGGTGTACATAATATCACATTTATTATTTTTTATTTACCGTATATACTTGTGTATAAGTCGATGTGCATTTTAAGATTAGAAATTGTGTTATTTTAGGTATTACCTGTGTATAAATCGACTGTAGACTCTAGACAAGTTAAATGGTCTGTCTCATGGCTCTTTCTTGCACAGATTATTTCTTTTTTGGTGTTTTTGTGTAAGATATATAAATTGTTTCTTGGCATCCACAAGCGATAATATGTGCATTTACGCAAGTGTGGCCTATTCGATTTTCATATATAGAACCAACCCGCTGCACGCTTGCGACGAATGCAAAGGTTGCTAAGCAAACATTTTGATCAATGACATACCTTAAAATTGTCTCCCAGAAATTCGACTTATATACAAGTATATACGGTATGCAAGAAGAATGTCTAAACAGATATATCACACTTTATGAATATTCGAATGAAATCAAATTAGAATAAATAGTGGTAATGGTTGCGACCCAACGGGTCAGAGGTACGTCTAGTAACTTATAAATGCACTTTAAGTCTAAAAGATAAGAAAAAATAACAGAAAAATTAAGATGTACTATTTTCTTGCGAGTGATAACGCACAAATACAAAGCAATGAAAAAAAGAGAAAATGATTCTCTTTACGTAAGCAGTAATAAATTATTTATTAAGCAATTTACAACTGAAAGGAATTACTTTGAAAATAAGGCGGTTTGCTAAGCTGATGTCAGTAAACGTCCGTATTGAATTTTCCCTACTGTCGCCTGGTCAAATGCAGGGGCAGATAACTCTCTTACAAAATATCTTTGGCACGGGAGATAACTTTTAGATACAAAATTATTTTACTTCAAATAGAAAAAGAAATTTCCCTATAGAAATCGCTTCAGAGAAAGTATGAAACCACAATGTAAGGAGTTAATATATATATACGTTCCTTTTTATTTCTCTCTCTCTCTCTCTCTCTGTATATATATATATATATATATATATATATATATATATATATATATATATATATAATATTAAAATGAAAGATGGGGAATGTAAGTTACATAATATAACTTTATTATATCATCAGAACAATAAGGAAAAGTTGAAAATTAAGAAAAAAAACTATTTAGGGCCAGAATTATACAAAATGCAAATATAGAAAGACTGGCCTCATGACATTTAGATATGAAATGAGAATAAAGGAATAGGATAAAATGGTAAAAATTAATTAAAAGTAGGTACAACATAAAAAGGTAAAATGGGAGGGGGTAGTATATATGTTGGTAATACTACAAAAAATTTATAGTCCATTATGAAATAATGGGGAACATTAAAAAAGAGCCAATAATAGAAGAAGAAACGAAAAAATGGGGAAGATAGAAGAGAAAGTGGAAAAAAAGAGAGGAGACAGAAACAGCAAAAAGGGGATACAGAAATACATTATATATATATATATATATATATATATATATATATATATATATATATATATATATATATATATATATAGAGAGAGAGAGAGAGAGATAAATAGAAAAAATAAAAAATAAAACAATCCGAAAGTGGATAAAAATTGGATTAGAAAAATCTTTAAAAAAAGTGTTCAAAATACGTTAAAAAAATGAAATTCAAAAGTAAAATAATCTATAATATAAAGCTGTGTGTGTGTGTGTGTGGTCACGAATAGGCTCCTATATGGTTGACTTTTTTAAAAAACTGATTACATATAATGATAGAAGATGTATCGAAACACAGGAATGGGTATGTTTGATCTGGCAGAATGGTGGTTCATTAAAATTGTGGGGTCTGCGTTCGCGCCTGGTCCACGAAGTATGGAAATAAAAAATTTAAAAATTAAAAAAACAAACGTTTACAAGTGTTTTTGATAGAGATGTACATAAGAATACTTTGATAAGTATGTTTTAACTTAAATAGGGATGGTATAATAAAATGGTGGGGTCTGTGTTCGCACCTGGCCTCCATAGAATGGAAATAGGCACAAACTTTAATAAAGACTTTTCATATCTATCTGCGTAAGTATACTTTGATAATTATGTTTCAGTTTGAAGAAATATGGTATAATAAAATTATGGGGTGTTCATTCGCACCTGACCTCCATAGAATGGAAATATGTCACAAAGTTTAACAAGGTTTTTTTAATATAGATCCACAGAATATTGTGATAAGTGTTTCAGTGTGAACAGATATGGTATAATAAATTATGGAGTTTATCTATTTTATTTTTACTTTCATCATATTTTGCTTTGGTTTTGATACCCCCAAATTCAACACAAATTTACAACCCTTCCTTTTCATAACATATCATACGTTCATAAATCAGACTCCATTTTCTGGAGGCTGTTTTTGAACCCAGTCAACGACGGGTACTTTTGCTAGTATAATATAAAATAAAAGTAAAATAATATGGGTCCCAGTGAAGCTTTTAGTCTAGAGGTTCCTGAAAGCGGAGAATATGGCAACTATATATATAAATATATGGAAGTTTTAAAAGCTAAGAGCAATGTGGAAAGGACCGGAATCACGAGAGTAAAGAAAAACAAACAAACAAATAGACGGGTATATTCGAGTAGAGAAATGTCTAACTGTTTATTCATTTAAACAGTTAGACATTTCTCTACTCGAACATACCCGTCTATTTGTTTATTTGTTTTTCTCTTCTTTACTCTTGTGATTCCGGTCCTTTCTGCATTGCTTTTGGCTTTTAAAACTTCCATATATTCCTTTACCAGCAATGCTTCAAGCAAACTACCATTTACTTTTAACTATATATATATATATATATATATATATATATATATATATATATATATATATACATTAAATTGTGATTCAATGAATTTCAAAAAACCCTTATTGAAATAAAGTGGTTGAGTGTTATATATATATATATATATATATATATATATATATATATATATATATATATATATATATATAATTTTTTTAATAATCTGTGAGATACGTCAGAATCATCGTCATGATCAGCCAGAGCATGAGTGTTGTAAACAAGTTGTTGATTTAAAAATTTCGAGCCGTTTACAACACAAGCCTGGTGAATTCAGTCTTTGTTGAATATATTTGTTTATTCATTTTTAAAATAATCTGTGAGTTGCATCATCATCATTATGATCATCGTCATCAGCAACAGCGTGAGAGTTACAAACATACTTTTTTAAAAATTTCGAGCCGTTTACAATGTAAGCCTGATGAATTCTGTCTTTGTCGGATATATTTGTATATTAATTTTAAAAATAATCTGTGAGTTGCATCATCATTATCATCATCGTCATCAACAATAGTGTGAGTTTTGTAAACAAACTTTTCATTTAAAAATTTCGAGCCATTTACGATGCAAGCCTGATGAATTCTGTCTTTGTCGAATATATTAATATATATATATATATATATATATATATATATATATATATATATATATATATATATATATATATAACACTTAGAGTATTATATATTACAGCAGCATGAACAAATGTCTATGAAATAGGTTACATTACATTTTTCTTTCCAAATCCATGATGTGTCTGTCCAGCATCTGGTGGCTAGTGGTAGCCTTCCCTCTGTGACTGAAAATATCTTTCGACAAGTCAGTGCTTTTTTGAGTAAGGCACTGAAGAAAACCTGCGATTGATACTGTTACCAGTTTTCTTGCATTTGCTTGTCATTGGATTCTGACTGTGATACATGTGTTGAATGAGTATTCATCATTGAGATAATTTTGTACAGATATCTTTTCTTTACAAGTTCTGTGGCGATAGAGGCGATGCGACATGTACAGACCTAACAAGTTGGAAGTATGTAGTCACAAATCTGCACACAGGTGGCTGAAAGCTTATCTTTACATCGCTGCTAGTTTTGAGGGGCAGGAACTAGTTTTGGTGGGTCTTTTTTCTACTGAGCAGCCCCTTTAAGGGACAGCACTGCTCACCCAGATCATGGGAGAGGTTTAGAATGGGAGATCTAAAAATCGTCTGTTCCTATTTTCAGCTGGTCAGTTACCTGCGGCTGATGGTTGTTCATTTCTGCAGGGAAAACAAAACGATTTATTCTAAAAACAAAAACTAAATTGAATATTGCTACCTAGAATGGAAGGCTACTTCTTGATATGAAAGAGTTAGTGAATCCAAGGCGAAGAACAGCTGTTGTTGCCAGAGAATTAGCTAGATACAACATGGATATTGCTGCTCTATCTGAAACCCGTTTTAATTCTGAAGATCAACTTACTGAAATTAAGTAAGGGTATATGTTTATCTGGAAAGGCAAACCCAAGGGAGTAAAAAGGGAAGGAGTTGGTTTTGCTATCAGGACAAAGGTCATATCTCAGTTAGAACAACCTTGTGGAATTAGTGATCGAATCATATTACTGAGGATACCTTTACCTTGTAATCATTACATGTCAGTTATCTCAGTATATGCCCCTACTTTGGATAGTAGGCAGGATGTCAAAATGGGGTTTTATCAAGATCTACGGATTTGTATCAAAGAGATACCAAAAGCTAGTAAGATTTTGTTGCTTGGAGACTGTAATGCATGGGTCGGAAGAGATCACGACACCTGAGGTATCTTAGGAAAATATGGTTTTGGTAAGGCAAATGATAATGGGATTCTACTTTTGCAGTTGTGCACTGAACATAATCTTCTACCAATATATATATATATATATATATATATATATATATATATATATATATATATATATATATATATAATGTATGTATGCGAGATGATGCCACAAAAAATAGTGAAGAAATGATGAATGTGAGAAGTGTGAAGGGCCAACGTTGCCTTCACATTTTTACCAAGTTTCAGAAAAATCTAATGGATGGGGCAAAAGTTATGGGGTAAAAAGTGTCATTTTATGCAATTTTGGGGCATTTGTGACCCCTTTTGAGCTCCTGGAAATGCCGAATCCCAGTGAAAATGGACAAATGGTGCTGTTTCACGCTTTAACACAAGTATATTTTAGTTGATCACCATGAAAAAACACTATATAGTCAGACATATCAAGTTTTTGTTGAGAAATATGAAAAAAGAGCCACAAAAAGGGGCATTATTAGCACTAAAAGTTCCTAGAGACACAAACCAGAATTTTTCCAAGGTTACTCATACTAAATTTATATTAAGAACAATGGCCTCCATATTTTGGCCAAGTTTCAGAAAAATCTAATGGATGAATCAAAAGTTATGGGGAAAAATGTGTCATTTTTGGCCATTTTGGGTCATTTTTGACCTCTTTTGATCCCCTGGGAATGCAACGGGAATTTTTGCAAAAAAATTATTTTACTGTGCACATCTATTTAATGAAATACAATTTGTGGCAAAATTTCAGGAAAAACTAATGAACGGTTATCTGGCAATCGTCCGGAATAATGGACGTACGGATGCATGAACGGACGTATGGATGGATGCACGGGCGCCACTGAAAATATAGGCCCCTCTCCGATAAATCGGTGGAACAATATCCACTTTCTACTCTCCTATTTAAAATTATTATAGGTATGTGTCCAACTAACATTGACTGGTTCAGATATGCGCTTCTGCTTATCTCGGAATTGTTTCCCATCGTGCTGGACTTCTCCTTGCCACTGGACTCAAGCAGTGCTGATTCAGAAGAGTGGTTGTAAATTGTGCAACCTTTGCCTCACAATTACGCACGTACAACTATCCTTACAGGAAGTGCCCATTGTCTTTCAAAACTGGACGGATTCTTTTACTACTTGAGTTCCTTTTCTGTCAAAAATGAACAATTCAATCAAGCATTAAAAAATAGCCAAATTTTTATATCACAATAACATGTATTTCTTTTTAAACGATGACCTATTTACATTATAGTCATCAGAATTAGCCTTTATTGCTGCTTAGTGTTGTCGTCCGTCTCAGGTGTATATGATCTCATTGTACATAACCGTTGCTGGTACTCCATATGTTCACATCAATTCACATGAACGCATAAACATTTTGGAGTGTACGAGCCAAAAAGCTATGCTAATTATAGGAGGAGGAACAAACAGATTTGGCTACGTTTTCAAAGATGGAAAACAACGTTATAAAATATGTAAATGAATTTTCTCTGCATTTGAAGAAAAAAGTATTAAATATTATATGATTCTATTTAAACGATATGAATATAAAAAAAAGAAAATAAAAATAAATAAATAAATAAATAGGAGAGAAAAATTGATTTAGTTTGTTTATGTTTATATAGTGTCCTCTAAATTCACTTAAGGGCCGGATTTTTGCTGTGGGCTGGAGTTTGACGACCTCTGACATAAGGCATCTTTAAAATGGAGGATTTATTAGTATGAGGAACATAGTAATATGATTACAAAAGATCCAATAAAGAAAAAGATGTTCACTGAGAGAGAGAGAGAGATAGAGAGAGACAGAGAGAGAGAGAGAGAGAGAGAGAGGGGGGGAGAGTAAGATACGGAATTCAACTCATGGCTTGTCCCCATCTCATCCATATCAGAGCCAGGATAAGCTTATGTCAGCTTATCATTGCATCAGCTCAATCGCTCATTCTGTCTATCTGCATAACGTGGCCATTACTTTTAAATTGTGCTTTTACAGTTCAAACCTCTCGGACCCACACATTGTCTGGTAATTCATTGTAAAAGGAACAAACAAACAAAGGGAAAGAAATAAAAATCCGACTCTGCATTTTTTCTATGTGAAAATGAAATGCATTTATTTGTGATTCTTGACAATGCTTTTTCGCCCTCATATTTACATGCGCATTTTGCTTCTCTTTCGACTATGTGGAGCATTTCTCTCTCCTTTTCTTGCGATGCAAGTTCGTGCACACTTACTAATTTGTATATGTACTTTAATGACTGCTGCTACTAATATTTTCGCAAGCCAGCTATCCTACAGCTGCTGCTAATTTTCTCACACGTGCTTATATGTGCTCTGTTACATATTTTCCCCTCCCCCAAAAAATTCTTTACAAGAATTTAATTAAACCTGTCTGAGACAATAAAAGAAAACAAGAAAAGAAAACTCAAAATTTCACACAATTAAACGAATAATTAAATCCAAATAAAAATGTTTTAGTGTATAGTTTGTTCAATATTTCTATTTTATACTTTTTTCGTCAGAAATTCCATTCCTTATTTATTCCTTCTATTTTTTATTTGTAAAAATAAAGGAATCCCGACGTATTTTTCTGAATATTTAAAGGTATTAAAAGGGAAAAAACATCAGTTAACTGTTTAAATAGCAATGATGTATGTTGAATTTTTTCCATTTTAATAAAAGGCACTTATTACCGTTACTTTCCAAACAATACCTGCTTCTTTTTTTTCTACTGTTTATTTCGTTCGACATGAAATTAACAAAACCCTATTGCTAACAAGAGTAAAATTTTATTCTACTTACCCTGCCATGGTCAACTGTTTTTTTTTTTTTCAATTTTGACCCTTTAGTAACAATTTTTGCTGGTTAAAAACTAATTTGAAAATGTGCTACAAGTCCAAACACCTTATACATCAAATTTCAAATCAATGTAGATCAAATATTGAGAGAAGACTTTTGTAAAGACTTTCGGTACACACACTAAGGTCACTCATACATATATATATATCTATATATATATAAAAATGTAACTGTTGGTTCGTTCGGAGTTAATTGTCTAAAAAACCACTGGATGGATGGCTTCCACGTTTTGGTATAATATGTTTACTATATCCATGTGTGTTTTTATATATTCCTTTTTAATTATAACATTATACTTAATTTTTCTATGATAAATAGGTGGATTTCTTTGTACCGAGAGGCCATTTTTTTATTTAGGGACAATTATTTATTATCATTTCCTGTCACGCGACCAGTGTTACAATTTAGCGGTTTTCCTGCTAGATCTGGAGATTTCGTTTACAATCTAGCGGGAAATTCTAGAAAATCTGGAGGTATTTGGCACCCAGACACCCGCATTAGATTGCTTTAAAATACTTTAAAACATAAAATAAACTCATTTATGTAAGTAAAAAAAAGTAGCATTTATTGCCTTTGGTAACAATTATTTATTGATTATTTGTTTTGTTTTTCACCTTTTTTTCGACTAACCATTCTTAAATCTCACTATAAAATCGATTTTTCCAAGTACATTTTAGCTGGGGGGCTCCCCGAAGGGGTTTGTATTACTGTACATGGGGTTGTATTACTGTACACATAGATTCGAAAAAGTTGTCAAAAAACAAATATATAACAAATAAATGTTATCAAAGGCAAGATAAGTTACTTTTCTGCCAAACTGGCTAGCGATTTTCTGGACATTTCTTTCTCCTGATCTCGCGGGTTTTTTTTTTTAAATCTCAGTTGACAACATTGCATCACTAAAAAAACACCACAGGCTTAATGTAAACAGAATATGTTTACAATATCGGTAAATTTTCAATGGGTTTAATTACATGATTATTGATAATGTAACCATGTGATTGAACTTTAATTTAAATTAACCACACGTGGCCGCAAAATGAATGCCGACGCTCAAAGTGTATACACATTTTGACTCCTCCCTTTAGTTAAAAATTCACCAAACATTAGGAAATTAACGAATTTTAATGAAAATTGCAGTATTTTTCAAATAATGATCGCAGAATATAATGAACTAATTATTTTTACTTAACTCTTAGTGAAAATGTTTTATTTTGTTTAAACAAAAAATACCTTTACTAAAGTTATGGTTTTCAGTAGTAAATAAAAAATGCAAGAATTTATTTTTGCTTTTTTTAAAGCATCGTAATTTGTAACAATAAAAAATAATTTTTACAGTAACATTACGAAAAAAGCCCCTAAAGTCCGTATTAATGTATTCGATATAACTCGAAGAAAAATGAATTATCGGATACTATTTAGGAAATTAAAGATTCAATTAGATTCCTATTTCAGTCACCTAAATTATTTAGGGTGAAATGAGTTTAGGAATTTATAGCCAAACCTAAATATTTTTTTTTTTTGGTAAATATCCAGATACGTTACTACAGAACACCGACCACTCTAATTTGCTATTTTTTTTTGGGGGGGGGGATGTGATGTTGGGGCGCGCACGCCAACATCACATCCCCCCCCCCTTGCTCGCGCCCCCAATGTACAAAGTAAAATCTTCGGAAAATGTTAAATGGTGTTCTAATTGGTAAATGTCGGTGCATTACTTACGGAAAATTTTAAAATTCGATGTTCCAGGTAAAAAAAAAAAACCCAGATAAATTACCCCCCCCCCCACTACTCCAACTTGGTGTGCTTTCCTTTTCTTATTTTATTTCTTTTTCAGTTAATTTTAAATTTTCCACCCAAAAAGCGCTATAATGTATTTTTGAAAATTAGAAAATTCTATGTCCTGGAGAAAAAAATCCCCTCCCCCCCAACATAGTTTGCTTGGTGAAGCCGTCGTTTATGCTACAGCGTGCATGTGCGCGTAGCATAAACAGATGCTGCAAAATGGTGGAAAGAAGTTCGTGGGTTCAGGGGTAAATACCATTCAAACGGTAAATTTGCCCCAAGTTTGACTATCAGATTCGTTGTCAGCGACCTCAATTACGTATAAAAAAACAAATTAGAGTGGTCGGTGTTCTGTAGTAGCGTATCTGGATATTTACCTTTTTTTTTCTTGCTTAAAAAATAGCATTAATACAGTAAGTTAGGTAAACTGCCTTTTTCGTTTAAAAATGGAATTATTTCCCTTTCGTTATTAACTTTTAAAAAAAAATTTTTTTTAAATAAATATTTTGTGTTTTATATACATAAAGTACAATTGTTGAATGTTACTGTTTTGATTATATTCGTTTGGGGGGCACAATTAAAAAATTAAGAAAGATTAAAATGAAGCAAAATTTAAGTTTCCGTTCCATTTTTACAACAACCGTAAAACAGTGAATACTCAGCAAGTTTTATCGTAATTTATAAGCATATTGAAACACTAAATCAACATTTTATTTATTTTTTTGCATAATTAATGATGGAAGTATTTTTCTGTTTATTTTCTTAACATCTGTTAAAAAAATAATTTGTACATTCTCTTGAAAAAAAGAATCACACTTTTCTCTACTTTCACATGTGTTCCATTTTAACAAACTGAGCCACAGCAACGCGTGGCCGGGTACAGCTAGTATATATATATATATATATATATATATATATATATATATATATATATATATATACAATGCCCTTTTTCTCCTTTTCCCGTTTCTTGCTTTCTTAATCTCAGAGGTTTTTTCCATTTTCTGTTTGTTGACAACACACGGAAAACGGAAAAAACCTCTGAAGGAAGAAATCTAGGTAATTTTTTTATTACATCGTAAATTTTTTATCGCATAGTTTTCCTTAAAGGATAATGGATTCCATATTATTCATTAAAAAAGTGTTTTTTTTTCAACGTTTGAAGAGAGGCTGTTCTCGTGGATATTTTCAAACGATATAAGGTTTGAAATTGTCCAAATGGTCGCAAAACAAGTGTAGCGAACAATGAAAGTACACTACTTGTTGCTATCATTCCAATCTTTGTTGTCTTGATTTTGTTAAAACAATATATGAATGCTCGATTACTAGGGACTGCCAAAATTCACCACAGAATTACTCCACCCTATATGTAACACGATGTAACTTCATTATAAATTAATATTATAAGTATAACTTTTGTACCATTTAAAAGAAGAAGGGCAAAATAAACCAGTAATAATTTAAAAAAATTTTTTTCATCGAACGAAAATACTGAAATTGCGAGACGAATATCGTGTTTACATAATTGGCGCTTAAAATAACGTTCCCATGTAGTAGACATTCCGAACGTGAAAACATACCCGTGTTTAATAAATCTAGCAAAAATCAACTAATAGTCAGGTTTTCGTGAAATTTTCGATACTTATCCATTTTAGAATGAAATTACATATAAAATGAAGTTTTCGTAAAATATATGAGGGGAAATATTTTTTAGTGCGTGTTCCCTCCCCTCATATTTATTTTTTCGAAATTCGAACAAAACATATTTAAATCTATCGAAATTTCTATTTATTATGAAACATAAGAGTTCAAATAAGTAAAAAATATTTATTTTTTAAAAGTTTAAACACACGTATTGAATAAAAATTTACCTTGAAGTTGCAATTAAAAAAAATGATATGAATTTAATATTATTATGTTTTTTTTTTTAAACAGCATTTTTTCGAATTAATATATACTATAATCAGTTGAATTGCCTAGAAAAAGAAACTTCGTAAACATTAATTAATTTTAAAAAGATTAAAACAATTAAAATTCCATTATTTCAAAATGTTCCGTTACAACATAGATGTTTAATTAATTGTGTTTAAATTTTTTTTTAAATATTGTTTTTACAGAAACATGGCTCTTGTCAACTATTTTATCGCTAGACTAAAACCGATTTGAAAATATTATTGCACAAATATTAAGCATTTTGTAGCCCCTCCTTTATTTTGTTTGTCTCTTTTTACCGAACAAAATATGGAAGCCCGTAGGTAACCGAATGAACATTCAGTAAAACCGTATTTCATATTTAATATACAAATTTTTATAATATTATTAATCATTAAACTGTGTAAATTTTAAAACCTAACAAAGATTAATTATTAATTGCACTTTGAAAAAAATAAACAAAGGTTTTAAAAAATAATTAAGTCGCTTCTGCTTTTCCATAGTTCGTATAGTTAACACAAGTCTGACGTCACGGTAAAATGCGCTCCGTTTTTCGCATTGTTTTGGGGATACCTATCGATTACAAAAACAGGTTATTTTGAAGCTTACAAATTAAGTCAGCTTATACTGACTTAAAATTTATTGATATATGAACGATTACGGAATTTTAAATTACATAAACATAATAAAATTAGGAACATTATATATATATATATATATATATATATATATATATATATATATATATATAAACATATATATATATAAACATATATATATATAACATATATAAACATATATATATATAAACATACATATATATAAACATATATATATATATAAACATATATATATAAACATATATATATATAAACATATATATATAAACATATATATAAACATATATATATAAACATATATATAAACATATATATATAAACATATATATATATATAAACATATATATATATATAAACATATATATATAAACATATATATATATATAAACATATATATATATAAACATATATATATAAACATATATATATATATATAAACATATATACACTTGTGCCCGATATTATTCATACCCCCCCTTGAAAATTGAGTTTATTAGGTGTAACTTTTGTAAGAATTTATTGTTTACGTCCATATTGATACATACTCTTAATAAACCTCTTCTGATCATTTTTGCCATTTTAAAATCTCGGGATACTTGTAATAAAAGAAATATACAGCTATTTATAAAATCTGCAATGTTCAAAAATAATCATACCCCCTTATTTTTTCAGTATAAATCGAGTTTCTGACTGTTTGTTTCCTGTTTGATTCTTATTTTGAATGCTTTTATACAACCTTTGATTAATTTCATTTCGTTTTTTGCATTTTTCAGAAATTAAAATGATATCAACTGAAAACCAATAAAAGAATAAAAATTATTAGAATGGGGAAGAAAAAAGAGCTTAGTAATGATCTTAGGACTAAAATTGTGAATTCACATAAGGATGGTTTAGGTTACAAGTCAATTTCCAAGAAATTTGAGGTCCCAACAGCAACAGTACAGAGCATCATCAAAATATTCCAGAGCCACCACACAACAAACAACTTGATTTGTAGAGGAAGGAAAAGGAAACTGTCTGTTAGAGCCACCAGGAATATTGTAAGAAGTGTTAATGCAAATCCAACCACCACTACTAAGGACATTTTAGAAAATCTGGAGTCTTCTGGCATAAAAATATCAAGGCAAACATTGCAAAGGACTCTGCATGAAAATGGTCTGAAAGGAAGAAGACCAAGAACGACTCCATTGCACACCGGAAAACACCTTGCAGCACGTCTAAAGTTTGCTAGGACCCATGTGAATTCTCCAGAGTCCGTTTTCTCAAGTATTTTGTGGACTGACGAAACAAAAATTGAATTGTTTGGCCATATGGATGCTTCTTACGTTTGGAGGAAGAAAGGAGAAGCTTACAACCCAAAGAACACCATACCCACGGTGAAACATGGCGGTGGAAGCCTAATGTTTTGGGGCTCCTTTTCGGCTAGTGGTCCAGGTAGTTTGGTCAAGATAGATGGAACCATGAAGAAGGAGCAATATTTGGAGATACTCCAGAAAAACATTAGACAGGATGCGGAGAAGCTCCATTTAGGACCAAACTGGGTCCTTCAACAGGATAATGATCCAAAACATACTGCCAAAATAGTCAAGAAATGGTTTGAGGATAATCAAATTAATGTTTTGGAATGGCCTAGCCAGAGTCCCGACCTGAACCCTATCGAAAACCTCTGGCACATATTGAAAACTGAGGTTAAAAAGCGGAAACCTAGAAATTTGAGGGATTTGGAGAACTACTGCATTGAAGAATGGTCAAAAATCAGTGTTGATGCTTGTAAAACCCTTGTTGATAAATATCCAAAACGGTTACAGGCAGTTATTAAGAATAAAGGGCATGCTATTGACTATTAGTAAGAGAGGTATGAATAATTTTGAACTAGTGCCATTATTGTTTTTCTTTGTATAATGTTTCAAACTTGCATAATTTATTTATTTGTTGAGTTTAAATTAAATGCTTATGCTTGATTTATTGTTTGAAATCCCTTTAATATTGTCTACCTTCTGGTTTGAGCAATATTCTTATAGAAATCTCAAAGATCCGAGGGGTATGAATAATATCGGGCACAAGTGTATATATAAACATCTATATATATATATAAACATATATATATATAAACATATATATATCTAAACATATATATAAACATATATATATAAACATATATATATATATAAATACACATATATATATATATAAATATATATACATATATATATAAACATATATATATATAAACATATATATAAACATATATATATATAAACACACACATATATATATATATAAACATATATATATAAACATATATATATATATAAACATATATATATATAACATATATAAACATATATATATATATATATATAAACATATATATATAAACATATATATATATAAACATATATATATATAAACATATATATATATAAACATATATATATCTAAACATATATATATAAACATATATAAACATATATATAAACATATATATATATAAATATATATATATAAACATATATATATATAAATACACACATATATATATATAAATATATATACATATATATATAAACATATATATATATATAAACATATATATAAACATATATATATATATATAAACATATATATAAACATATATATATATAAACATATATATATATATAAACATATATATATATATATAAACATATATATATATATATGTTTGTATGCGTGTGTGTGTAGGCATTTCTTTGTGTATAATATAATGTTGTCTATTATTATACTAAAGCTGAGATAATCAATATTTTTGGCTTAAAGTTATATTTAATCGCACAAAATACATGTTAAAATATTCCTTGATTTTGTGATTGAGTTATGTTTGAAAACTCTAGTTTAATTGTTCTAATTCGCCTCAAATTACAATTAATTCACCAAGTGACCCATCTTTTTCTAAGTTTCTGCCCATCACACTCTTCCTCTTTTTTACTGTATTTTATATAACTTCTACTTCTATCTTATTTTATAGTTTCTATCGCTCTCGTCCCCCCCTCTCTCTCTCTCTTTATTTACAAAGGAAGGAAAGTATAAAAAATATTGGAATAAGCCTTCATAAATACAAAAGAAGTAACACCACGAGTAGTAAAACCATTTAACCCAATGCTGAGAGAAAGAAAGAGGGGAAAAGAGAAAGCAAGCAGAAAGCTTCTAATTAGAAAATTTGTCTTTATTCTTTTTATATTAAACTTTCTTCTTCCTGAATCAAACAACCTAACCCGAGTTGAATGTGTGACCCAACGTGCCACGCATTATTTTCTTCTAATATTGAAACAGAGACCAATGTTAGTATTTTTTATGATGGCAAATTAAATGAATTGACAATGATCAGTTTGCCAGACAGAAACCTTAGAAGGATACAGACAGTGAATGAATATGAAAACAGTTTTGAAAACAGCGAGATGTTGCTGCTCTAAAAATTTCCTCAGGCGTTTGAATCAGGCAACTTAGAATAACTTTGTTTTGTTCTTCTAACATTCCTTCTTCATTGTTAATTATTTTGTATTGTGTTCAGTTTTCACCTTCATTCTTATTAGTTTGTTTGTCCGATTGTAAACCTTCTCCTCCTCCTCCTTCCCTCCTCCTTCTTCATGTTGTCGTCTTATTTCTCTTAATCAGAAGCCTGACGTTTTCTGCAAACCATTATGCACTCATTTTGTTGTTGTGGACCCAGATTCTTGCTTGTCCGTGACTGCAATCACTCGGACGCTGATGTTTAATCTATAACATAATTCTCACTTCTCTGTTTAAATGTATGTATGTATGTATGTATGTATGTATGTATGTATGTATGTATGTATGTATGTATGTATGTCTAAAACTTTCAACAGAGGCGACAGATTTTCACGAGATTGGTATTGTTTTGAAGCTCGACCCTTCTGGCGAAAATTTTCGAAAAATTGGGTAAAAACATTAATTCCTTCACCCTTAACTGGGCACTTTTCTACATGGAGAGGATCGCTTTTTTCGTCGATATTTTTGAAAGTCATCCACTCTTTTCGATTGTCTAGCCTTAATTTAAACATTCGTCACTTCCGGTTCGGTGATGGGCGCAATAGCAAAGACGTCACTGTTTTTTTCACGTTCTTTTCCTCCTTTGCAGTACGGGTTCTAGCCTGCCTGCCTACTACGACTTTTTTTTCTTTCTTTCTCAACACACACCTCCAAACACCCGGGCAACGCCGGACACCCAGATTAGTTTTTGATAAAGGTCTATTATAAAAAAAAGAGAAGTTACAGAAAATATCAGAGTAGAGAGAGACAGGTTAGTTATGTACTTGTGAAAGAGAAAGATAGATGGATAGATAGGCAGATACTTTGTCTCTCTACACCTAGTTACATTGTGTGCGCTCATACTCCCCCCCCCCCAGCCAATTGGTGACGGCACCCCAGACACATATTTCCTTCTTGAAGTCTCACCAATTAAGAGACAGAAGACAGATGTCACATGGTTTCAGGGATTGAAGTCATCTGTGACCCTTAATGGTATCACTCAAATTTTCCATTCAAACAACGGTCCTTGTTATATAACACTTCCGCCTCAAAGTCTCTGCATTTCCTTATCCAAATATGGCCAAAGTAATGTCGTGGGTTGATTGTCATGTTCAAGTTTTAGTATATTCAGCTTCATCAACACAGTATCAGAGCTGATATGTGCGAGATCCATCTGATCCTTACTCTGTCATTACACTGAAGATGGGGGAGTGACAACAAGGAGGGAGGTGGGGAGCTCACATTGACCTCTGTACAAAATCACACTCCTTATACCTGTTAATGCTGTATACCCTTCTCTTGGTTGTGAGGGGGATAATCCGTTATATCAGGACTGAAAACAGTTTACAGAACTTACCCCATGCTGATTTATAATACGAGGCATAAAGACGGGCTGATGAAACAGAGAGATTAGATTTGGGCAGTATCGTGAAATGTGTGCAAAACAGAAGACTTCATTGGTTTGGTCACATTAAAAGAATGAAAGATAGTTCTTGGGTTAGTAGGTATAGAAAAGTTGGGGTAGTAGTGTGAGTTGCCAGGAGAAGACCAAGGAAACCAAAGAAAAAAATCATAAGGATGGATTTGAGTGAAAGAGGGTTAAATAAAGATCTGGTCGGAGATTACTCAATTTAGAAGTGAATTTCTAAAAACTTCTGTTACACATGCCAACATGTATAATAGACTTTAAATTGATGATGATAATGATTTCCTACTTTCTTAAAATTTTATCAAGACTATGTCTTTACACATCTAATATACAGGGTGGAACGATAAATTTTTCACCATAAAGAAAACAACACTTCAGCTTTATTTTAAAACGATTTATTGAAAAAATCAATTCAGGTAACTTGATTATGTAGTAGAGCTGACATTTATTCAATGTAGCCACCTTTAGTATCAATCACCATCTTGATGCAGGTCCAGAACTGGGAGCATGCCTTTTACACAAGCACCAGCGGGAGCTCAGTGAATACTCGGCAGATGACAGCAATTAGACTGACTTTGGTGTTGTGGGAGGTTATGTTGGTGATGTTCCCGACGTATGACCAAACAGCGTAGTCCAGGAAGGAGGGGGGCAGTGAGAGAAGAATACAAAGTCGTAGCACTCTTTTTGAAGCCAAGCCTGAGTCTCTTTGGACTTGTGGGACAGCGCCAAATCCTGCTGCCACACCCAGGGTTTGCCAGCGACCACCTGATTGCACCAGGGAATCACCACACTCTTCAGCACATCAAGGTACACTTTAGTATTGACTTTCAAGCCGACTTCGAAAATGTGAGGTGGCATGAAATGGCCCTCACTTGAAACCGCACCAAAGACCATAACTGTGACTGGAAACTTTGTTCAGCTGGTCCCTCAAGTGTTGAATGGTTCAGATTTACATTTGATGGTGCTGGTAATGGTCCTGTTGTCATAACTTGGATTGGTAGAGAGCATGAGTTGTACAGCGGCGCATCTCTGATCTCGTTCGTTGAACATTATGTCACTTTCAGACATGATAGAAGGCTCCTATCACTCTTGGGATTTTTTTTACTATGCAACAAAAATTTTATTTCTTTTTCTGTATAAGTTTTTCCTTTTTTTAAAATTTTTTTATCATTCTGTTTAAGATGAAGATGGGGCATCCTACCCAATGCCAGACATGGGCAAACAAATAAAAATTAAAAACTGCAATGACTTTGCAGCATCCTGGACAAAACCTGGTAAGTACAATGAGTTGAGCATAAGTTTTTCCTTTTAATTAACAGCGTTTTTAAAAAAAAATTTTTTTTTATATATTACTTTTAAGCATTAAAAGGGTTCCCTTCTTCCATATTAATAACACTATTTTGACTTTGTTTTTTTGTGGGGCGGAGAGGGGGATTGATGATTAAATGTATTCTTTTCAGAAGTTTATAAATAACTAGAAGAATACCTGTCACAGGGCGGATAAAATTAATTCCTTGAACAGAACACTTTTCCCCACTTTTATATATATCATATAAAAAGTAAAATTAAAATATAATGCTACTAAACCTTGTATCTAGAATTTTTATTCCAATTTTGATTAATGGAGAGTAGACAATGTATTGTGGATGTGTTATCAGATGAGTGATTTTTCTGACAAAGGGAGGAGAAAAAGCTGTACTCTAGGTTGGCAGTATTTTGTGTGAACAGTCGCCAGAAATGTTGGAAATTCTGTTTCTATGCTTATCCTTGTGGTCATGTCACTAGTAAGGGTGCTGGAGGTAAACGTTTTAACTGGGCTGACGTTACCCTCCTGATAGTCAGGGACCTGAACCTTGGATTAACCACCAAAGAGGCTGTCCTATCAGCAGGTGCAAAGTACTGGGGCTGCTGTATTGCCATTTGGTGAATGGATTCTGGACCATGCAGTAGCTTCTGGTGGGGCCTCTCGATGCCATATTAGTGGGTAATTGTTGCGGCTTTACCTTATCATGTGCTACAAAAAAAAAATTATTTTCTTTTTCTCTTTTAGTTTCCCTCTCTGTCTTGCTCTAAGCAAGTCTGTCGACCTATTCCACAAACCCCAAAACTCGATCATGAAAGGTTCCCAGAAAAAATACTTGAGTAAACTCAGACCTTCAACTTTTAACTTAGACCCCCACTACCTTGTCTCTTTCTCCAACATCAGGGGTTTACGATCCAACCTTCCAAAGGTTCAGACTCTATTACAGGAGACTAAACCAGACCTATTATTCCTAAGTGAAACTGGCCCTGGACCAACTATTTCCCTAGACGAGTTTGTAATTAAAGGATACTCTAACTTAACTTCTAAATCCAACCCCCAAGATTGCCATGGGCATGAAGTATGTGCCTACATTAAAGATGGATTTTCTTGTAGGGACATCTCCAGAGAAGATCCTAACTTACCCTATATGTGCTTCCGGGTTGCACTTGCTCACGCTATTGCATTTAAATTCGGACTCTATCACCCCCATAATGGCGGAGTTACTATCATTAAAAGCATATCTGAGAAGATTGACCATGTCCTGTCTGTGTATCGTTCAGCAAACATTCACGTCTGTAGAGACTTCAATGTTCACAATGTGGAATGGTTAACTCACTCAAACAAGACCGATGACAAGGGGAGGTTCTGTCACGATTTCTCCATTGCTTATTACCTCACTCAGATTGTTCACGAACCCACCTATGTGTCCAACTTTGACGGCCAACACGCAAGTCTCCTAGACCTTTTCCTCACAACTTGCCCTGAGCTATGTTCATCTTCTGTTCTGTCTCCACTAGGATCTTCTGACCACTCTGTTGTATCAGTTAAGATAAAAACGAAATGTAATAGGCCCTCAGATGTACCTCTCTATCGTACAGTATACTGATACTCTATAGCTGAGTAGGATAGCTTCTGTATATTTATATCAGATCTACCTTTTTGTTCCATATTTAAAAAGGATGTGCCCTCTATAGTATCAGACCTGACGGAATGGTTAATTGTAGGTATAGACCGATTCATACCCTCCAAAGAATTCAAGCAAAAACCTAACAGCCAGCAATGGTTCTCTCCAGAATGTGCTGCTGCCATTGTGCACAGAAATCACTTTTTCCATAGCTATCAACATAATAGATGTACTGAGACTAAAGCTGCTTTCAGGATAGCCAGCAACCACTGTAAAAGAGTAATAAAAAATGCAAGAGAGTTATATGCTCAGTCCATTTAATCCAAAGTAGCTGACCAGCGGCTTGGTTCCCACCAGTTTTGGCAAATAGCAAACAGAATCATGAATAGAAGCGTGTGTTCTATCCCAACCATCAGCAATGGACTTTAGGTCATCTCATCAGCATCGGACAAAGCCAACCTACTTGTCAAGAACTTTGCAGCTAATTCTACTCTTATGTGACCAAGGCCATCAACCCCCCATATTTTCTCCTTTAACAGACAACATGCTATGCGACATACAAATATCTGTGTATGATATCGCCAAGCTAATCAAGAATTTTGGTTCCAGTAAAGCAACTGACGGCATTCCAATTATAGTGTTGAAAAAGCTTCAACCAAAACTTGCACCAATGCTCACAAAACTATTCAAGCGTTGTCTTAAGGAAAATTGCTTCCCAACACCCTGGAAAACCTCATCATTATGCCCTGTGTTTAAGAACTCAGGTGATAGATCATCTCCCTCTCAGTACAGACCAATAAGTCTCCTGTGCGTCATGAGTAAGTTACTAGAGTCCATATTAAATAAGGAAGTAGTCAACCACCTCAGCAGAAATAATCTCCTTAGTGACATGCAATATGGTTTCCATTCTGCCAGATTTACAGCAGATGTGCTAATGGTTCTATCTCAAAGGATTAGTGAATCTATCGACAAAGATTTCCTCTCTAGTGCAATTGCTCTTGACATATCAAAGGCCTTTGATAAGGTATGGCATAAAGGCCTACTTCACAAGATTTCCAGCTATGGCATAACTGGAAATGTTTTCTCAATTATTAAATCATTTCTCTCTGATAGGTTCATAAGAGTAGTGGTTGATGGGCAGAAATCAGATGCTCACAGTATTAATGCTGAAGTCCCTCAGAGGTCCATCCTGGGCCCAACTCTCTTCTTGATCTACATCAATGATCTCCCTAAACACATACTTAGATCATTCATTGACATCTATACTGATGACACTACCATCTATGGCAACACAACAAAGGCCATAAATGACCAAGTTCTCTCTGATTCTCTCTACTCGGATCTTGAGCGTGTGGTACAATGGGGGAAGAGGTGGCTGGTTACTCTTAATGCATCTAAAACCAAGCTTTTATCTTTACATTATCAACGCTCTGATTCCCATTTTTCATCAATTGAAATGGAGGGCTCTTGTCTCGGAAAAGCTTCATGTTTTGACAAGCTTCTGGGTTTGACTTTTATTCCTGATCTGAAATGGAACATGTACATCAAATCTGTTGCCAAGGCCACTGGAACAATGGTGGGCTCTTTCTACCGCTCCAGCAGATATCTCACTGCTGATGCAATTCTCTATTTATATAAAAGCCAAGTACGCCCAGGGATGGAGTATTTTTGCCACATCTGGGCAGGAGATGCTAGAAGCAGTTTATCTTGCCTTGACAGAGTACAAAATAGACTTTGTAACTTAGTAAGGGATGCCCTTTTCTCTTCCCTGCAACCTCTTTCCCACAGAATGGACGTCGCGATCCTGTCTTTGTTTTATCGTTATTTCCATGGCAAGTGCTCATTTGAGCTCCAGTTTCTGGTCCCCCCTCGCCAATCTTTTTTGTAAAACACCTGTCTAGCTGAAACCACTGTCAAGAACTTTCTCCACTCTGTACCTAAATCAAAACGTAGATTCTATGAACAATGCTTCTTTCTTAGAACTGCACACCTGTGGAACTCTCTTCTGTTTGCCTGCTTCCCAGCTGACTACAACGTGTTTGTCTTCAAGTCCAACATAAATAAATTCTTGATGAACTGCCCCCTTAAGTAATCCAATCTACCAAATTTTCATTAATAACAACTACTACGGTATTATACCATTGATACTCAATTACCCCTATCCTCGAGTGGCCTCAGGGCCTTGATAAGTGGTGACTCCTACTTTAAAAAAAACCCCAAAAAACCCTTACATGATTTTGATTCTACAAAATGTCTGAGATTTAAGACTTAAGAGATCTTAAGAAGGAATTGAAATTCAAGGAATCTTATTTAATTGATGCCTTATGAATTGGATCAAATTCGATACAAATCTGAAATATTTTAATTTTTCATATTATGCCCACTAAAACCCCATCTAAAATACCCTAAAGAAACTGAAATTTGAGGAATATTTATTAATTGATGTTTAATACCTGTTGTTAAAATTTCATAAAAATTGACGGTATCTGAATTTTCGCCAAAAATCTTTCACCACTTTTTCATGTCTTTTGCATAAAACTAAATTAAACTAAATATTACCCAACCTGTCAGAAATATTTTGGTCAAAGTTGGAATTTGCTCAGAATTTCAATAGGGCAATTAATCTACGGTAATAGTATGCTCTTGTTTCATCAGCCATGTAGAATCTCTAAGTAATTCACAATTGTATTTTGCATGCTGCCTGCAATGAGGATTGAACCCTCAACACCCACAAAAGTATAACTTACAACTGTATTTTACTTGTTAAAGTTTCACAAAAAATCGTCAGGATTTGAATTCTTGCAAAGGTCTTCTACTTCTTTTTACCTTTTTTGCTTAAAACTAAATTAAACTTAATATAGCTTACATTTCAGCACCCTACGCCTAGCAGCTGTGTTAAAAATTATAATTGTTAATTAGGATTGAATCCTGTAATAAAAATATATAAGCATATAAACATACTTAAATTTATATATTTATAAATACTATTTTAGAAGTTGCAATTTTTTTTATTGATGTTTCTTTTAAAAACGTTTATTATTTTCTTATTTTGAATTGAAATGCCAATTTTTATGTTTATATTGCATAAATAATGAACAATTTACATTTTCTGAACAATTTTGATGATAATCTTTTTTTTTTTTTCCAGATCAAAAACAGGAAAAATATCTGGTTAATGTTTCTAGATTTTTATCTGCACAACATTCACTTTACAATTTTTTGTTTTTATCATTGATTTACTTTTTTGTTATTTTGCACCCTATCAAAAGGCAATAAAAATGAAGGAAAAAAGTAATTAGGAATTAATTCAGTTCGATTTTTACTTTTACAAAATAATTCTAACATCTTTTTAATAACATGTTGCATTAAAAAAAAAAAAAAACACTGAAAAATTTAAGTTTGCAAAACTTCTATTAATGGTTTCCAAAGTATTTAAAGCTACAATCTTGTTGGCTCTTAAACCATACTCCAAACACTCGGTTTTCATATTACCGGGTTCACCAATAAGCTAGAGTTTAGGACTACATACTCTCGAAGGGTCTCATTATATATGTATATATATATATATATATATATATATACTTCATTTACTCACATAAATTAATATACGAAAATATAAATTTATACGTAAACTTTAAGTATTTACTTCAACAGTGCTCAATACGTAGGTAGAGCTAGTTAGTAAGTTATAAAATATATATGGTGATTAAGCTACACTGAATATTCCGCGTTTCATCCACTCTAGGATTCTTCAGGCTTATGCCATATATATTTTATAACTTACTAACTAGCTCTACCTATGTAGCTTAATCGCCATATATATTTTATAACACTATATATATATATATATATATATATATATATATATATATATATATATATAAATTGATCCAATTGTCAAATGGCAAACGTCACATAGCCCACTATACAATTAAGGCCATTACCTTTCTAACGGGCCTTCATTTGTTAAATTTACATAAATTTTTCATAATTAGGAGATGAATCGTTGATTTCAGAATAACAACAATGATCTGAGTGACAAAGCATATTCCAGACTTTTATGACCAAGACATCAAAAGAGGTTGACGAGAGTGTTTTGAGAATTTTCGTGATTATGTAAAAATTTAAATTCTGGAGCACAAAAATATCACTCGTTTAAATGTTACCAAACCCTTCTTTGTAGCCCTTCAACGTTTTAGTTTTTGAGTTTAAAAATAGAAGGCTTAACTTTTGGAACAAGGTCGTTCCAAAAATAAAGTCTTCTATTTTTATTTAAAAATTGAAATTGAAAGAAATTTTCCTATATTTTTGCACGTTAAACTGGTTGGTGTGTGATACCTATAGTCAAATGGCATTGAAAAATATTTTTTCATGTTCACAAAATGGCTGGAGGTGTGTGGATGCTAGAGTACTATATTTCACCCTGAGAAATTTTTGTTCACCTAGAATTAAGTTAAGTTCACCTGCTCAAACATAATCCCAACACTATTGAATCGATTGAATCATGTGGGTTCTATTTATGTTCATTCCATTGTGGGAGTTCATAACATCTCTTAACCATATCAACAAATCTTCTTAGTCGTGTGTGGTCAATCATGTCAGTTTTCCATTCATATGTCAAATTATTATCATCATCACTTTCAATGAAAGTCACTTCGACATAAAAACGTTGCCAATACAAAGACAAAGAAAAAAAAACTAACAAGAAAAAAAAAAAAAGAGAACAGAAAAGACTTGGTGGATAGAAACAAACAAACAATTTTATTAAAGAAAGAAAAATAAACTTAGAGCTAAAAGAAAAGTTGACGAGCTGCCTGCTGTTTAGATTTTGCTTTCAGCTACAAAGAAAGTTCTTTGTGCGGTAAGTTACGAAAGATAGATGTGTTGAGAAGGCTTTCTTTTACTTACTGCTGTGATATGAGATTTCATCCAAAATTTTTTTAGAAAGCTTGAAATACTTTTGCAAAGTCAAAAATAGTTGGCTCCTCTGGATCGCGGTCCTGGATATAATCTTGAGCTATATCCGATGGTGAGGCCCCAACTTGCGGACTTTAATTGCCATTGTTCCCAGGTCCACTCTGACCAGGACTGGTAGTACCTGTTAGGGTCCCAACTACGGGTTAAATAGAAACGGACTTAAAAAAACAAATATACTCTATTAAAAAATTGATCTTCAAAATCACTGGATTCGGCATTAAGTAACCTGAAAAGGGTTGATATGCCGTAAAACAAAAAACAACCAATCAACCAACCTTTTAATCGCAATAAAGCTTACATTTGGTAATGTTGTCCATTTTAAAACAAAAGCCTACTTATTCATAATTATTATTTGAGATATCTGCAGACAAAGATAACTTATTATCTGAAAAAAAATGTTTTGAGAGTGTTCTTTAATAGCGAGAAATTTATTTACTCATTTTTCTGAACGAATAACCTGAACAAAAATACGCATTGTTCTTTGTATAATAATGTTCTCTGATAAGTCAGGTAAAAAAACTTTCCAAGTTCCTTCTTTCAGTCAGGATAAAATATTCTTTTCATTTGACTTAGAAAAACTGCAACTTCAGATGTATCCATTTTCTTCAAGCCTCAGAAGAAAATATCTAGTTATAGTGATAGACACTTCCACTGCATATTCAATATTTCCTGGTGAGAATATTTCCCACATGTGTCTCCAACATATTTATCTAAGTCCTCGACAGATTTCTTGGATTTACTTGAACTAGAATTCTCTCAGCGAGATGCGAATTCGTCAGGTAACTTAGACGAAATCATTTCAACATTATAAACTTTGCCAGATAACTTAGACGATTTCACTTCAACATTTTAACGCCCTGTTTAGACGGAGAGAAGATTGCATATCAACACATTTCCAGTGTCAAGCTCCAACTGTCAATCTCAGCTTGAATTTTATCACAAAACGCGGGAATGCGCAGTTCAACCAATCAATAGGCAGAAATTAATTGCATGACAAACAACATCAGCAGCAGTGAAGCAAACTCAAGAGAAAGGAAGAAGAGAGAAAAAAAGAAGAAATATCCCCCCCCTAAATTTTTTTCTATACATAAGTTTCTTAAACTATGAACACTTTTTCGATAGAATTAGACATTAAATGCTCCCTTCCAATAGTCTAAAGTTGTAATCATTAGTAATATCCGGGAGTCAATACAGATATTTGATATGAAAAACCCATGTGGATCAGATACTGGTTGTTCCAGAAGCATTTTAGTTGCCTTTCTGAAGTAAAATCAGTTAAAACACCACCCACACTGACAACTGCTTTAGCCACCCTGCAGAATCAAGGTATGTGCCAATTGAGAGTGAAGTTCTTACAATCGTGCATGCCCTGGATAAAGCACACTTCTTTCTGTTGTGATTTAAGAAACTAGTATTGGCAGTTAATCACAAAGCACTAATTGAACATTTTTGGTGATTAATTCTTTGATAATATCTTCTATGCACGACTTTTTATGATCCATATCACTAGCATCCTGAACAAATTAGGAAATTTTGTGTCACAGCACCCTAGTAATTTCCAAATGCCTGAAAGGATGCTAATTAGGTGATGACATTGCACATTGGTCATTCTTCATTTCAGTTTACCTTGTAATCCCCATCATATGTCAACTATAACAAGTGGTTCTACAAACATTACATTCACACACAAGTAAACAGTAGAATGTTTTGTATTCTTCCCAGGTATTATTTCTACCATTAACGATACCCGAGAATGTTACCACCCATACCTACCACTATCCCAAATTTTTAATTTCAGTATATCTGTGCTGAATAATTTTAGTACCAGGGGTTATTACCTAGTGCACTTGATTGTTATTTCAATTGGTCCATCATTGAGCAAGCCTTTGGTGGTCACGACAGCCTAATAAAATGCTTACGTCATATATTCGTGACCCATTAATTCTGGTTCAGAATTCATTGCAACTACAACTAAGACATTCCTAAATGATTTATTGTCTTCCCACATTCAAACTACAGAGTGTCAAAACTGTTAAGAGAATACTCACCAGCAACACGAAATGACATGACGATTTGGATAGAGATTCTCTGAAGCATACCATAAAGCAGTATCATAATATCCCCAACTTCCAACCTTTATCCTAGAGTGACCTCTGGGCCTTGATAAGTGGCGACCCTCAAGTAAAAAAATAAATAAAACAAAGAGAGGCAAAGTCTAATATTAACGAAAAAAAAATATCTCAATTACTTTCATCCCCTGTTTTCATTGACTCTGTGAACTGACTCTACTACCTCAACAGTTCTACATCTACTAACTTAAGAACTGTCACCCATTTTTTCAATGTGATCATACTATCAAAGTGTCCTGTTCTGCACACATATCTCTACACGGTCCAAATTTTAATCTTCCTCTGAGGTTATCTAATATGTGTCTTCAAGTCTCACATTACACAATCATTGTATCATCCCGATGTCATTTCCGTCGATGCAACACTGGGCAGATTTCACTTCTATGCATCACCACACTTTGTACACATGTCTGATTCTTTCCTTGGTTACGCACCCACTCTTAACATTTGCAATTACACAAACACCTGCTCCTTCCTACGTCTGTGTTTAATTTCTGTTATGTTGTAGATGTGTCCAATGCGTTGGCTGGTCTTTCCAAATGTAAGTCTATGAATTGTGATTACAGCACTAAACCTTGACTGTACTTCACTCCTATTGATAAGGCCGTATATTAAAAAATATATCAATTACTTTTAATGAATTTGAGTAAAAAGAGAATGAAATCAATACAACAGCTGTAAAAATGTATTTTGCTTTTTAACAATACAACTTTTATAAAAAAGAATAAAGGAGGTGATGTTCATATTGTTATTATTGAGATTCTACTTTCAAAATCAGATGTGTTTTTTTTTTTTTGTTAGAAAAAAAAATTGCTGAGAAATTTTTTGGAATTTTCCGATGAGGATCGATAATTTCTATTATTTTCAGATTACTGTTCTTATCTTGGGTGTTATTCTAACAACATCCAAGCCAGCATGTATAACGAATGTTAAATTGAATATTACTACTACTACTACTACTACTACTGCTGCTACTGCTACTACTACTACGATAATGATGATGATTCGTCCGAAATAACCTTTGATTATTTTCAGGAGCATTTTGTCAAGCTTGAAAATCCTTATGTCAAACTCAGGAATCTATATAGAATTTCAAATGAAACCCTTTATTTTAGTTATAAAGGTAGTTTGCTTTCATTCCATCAACTATGGACAGGTAGAAGTCTTAGGTAATTCATAATTCTATTTTTAGTATTGCCAATACTAAGGATTGAACTTTTTAACCTCCATAAAACTGTCACTAAGCACATTATTCTTATTGAGATTATCATTTCAAGATGAAAAGGCTTTTTTCCTTGTCATGTAATATATATATATATATATATATATATATATATATATATATATATATATATATATATATATTAAAAGTTGCTGATAAGCTTTAATTTTTTTTGAGAGTCACATGACTATATTCTGAAAACAGGTTAATAATGAAAACGATTATGCATGATTTTGTTCAGTTTAGCATAAAAAGGATGTTAATATTAATGAACATTTTAATAGCGCAGCATATGGAAATCTCATGGTTAATAAAGCTTGACTGTACTTCATTTCTATATAAATTGATATAAAAAAAATGAGTATTATTTTTAACGTTTACTGCATACTGTGACCTCTGACCCCATCGAAGTCGCAATAGTCGTGATTGTCTTTCCTCTGAGAGTCCCTTATAGGATTCTTCCCCGTCATAGGCTTCGTTTATCGGATTGATATGCCAGTGTTCACTGCAAATATTAGCTTCTCATGCAAGCCAAAAGAAGACAAACACAGATGTTTTTAATCTACTCAAATTAATTCACAAAATTTACAAGTGTGTTACATATGTACAATTGTTCAGTTCGATCTCATTACACAAAAAAAAATCCTGAATCTTATTCTCCATTCTCTACGGTGGCAGCAGTCGAGGGGAGTGGCGTCTCTTTGGGTAGTGTTTACTTCTCTCAAGATTTGGCTCCAATCTGAGATTTTTGCTTATATTTCGAGGGAAGGGTTGGTTGGGGTAAGCCGCTAAACCAATAATCGATCAGCATGTCCTTCTGGGGAAGTCCCGATGCCTTGCGCGGTCTGAGAATCTGTGATCACAACTCAATCCCATTCACATGCTCAAAGGGGTTGATAGTTTGACCCCCCGGGCTAACCTCATACTCAAAAGCCAGACATCCTTGAGTTGGGTTTCGCCAGGCCCAGAACAAAATTATATTTCGTTCTAGCTTTCAAATGACATCCCTTGTCATTTTTCTCCAACAATAAAAGTATATGTTTGTTTTACAAAAACACAATGACTTCATCCTTTCAGCTAGGTTACCCGCTGCTGCCTGGGCACCCAATAATGTTTAATAGTTAATACTAGCATAGTTGCCCGGCCTTATTCAGTGTTTCAGGGGTCTCGACCCCCCCCCCTCCAATGGGGAGCTTCACTGCTTCCAGAAGCGGTCACGCCAAATACTAGCAGGCTACTCGGCGTTGCCTAGTCATACAATTTGCTTAAACATGATTTATGCATATTGTGTATATATTATCATAGAATCAATCCTCTATTGATTATTATATTATGAGGAATAATTTGCGTGATGGGTGGACTAATTCACAAAAAAACATAAAAAATAAAATAATGATGATAATGTCGTTCATCAAATTCCGTCTGTGTTTGTTTACAATATCACATCAGCTGATATTTAGGCTTTAGGATGAATGCCCTGGAAAATTCGCTTCTGATTAATGTTTAGTTTTAAAATATGTAAACGAAGAAATGATTTGCGGCGATTTTAAATAGTACCTTTTCTTTTATCGTAAATTTACCTCATTAATAAGAAAAAAATAAAAATAAAATGGTGAGATATACTCGGGCTTAAACAGGGGATCATTCGATCATGAATCAAATGCTCTACCAACTGAGCTATACCTCCAGATGACAATAAATCTTTTTAAGAAGGAATGATTTGCTGAGATTTTATTATTTTCCCTGGCCAGTGCAACGTAAAATATTCCCCTGTAAAAATTATTCTTTTTTATCTTTAAGAGAGAAAAGATTATTTTTAAGATCGGATATTTTTCATTTTTCGATACTTATCAGATGAATTTCTGTACAAAACATATCTAAGAACACTGCCAGACATATAAATTAGCTTTGTGTGAAATTTGCAAAAGATACGGCCAGGCGTTTCGGAAGCTATGTAGTAAAGGGGACCAATTATAAAGCTCGTTAATTGAGAAGCTACATATTAGTTTGAAACAGTATTCTAACAAGATCCCAGAAGTGCCAATTATGTGTTAGAATTTAAAATTGTAGTATGTTAATGTGTGTATGGTGAGTCTCTACTCAAAATGTAAACTAACAATAATAAGGTGTTATTATATAGGTTAGATGAGATGCTTGAGAACTTACTTTTAAAAAAACATTTTTTAATTCACAAAGTTTTACCTTAGATTTTATTCACAAGCGATATGCATTTAGTATTATGTTTTTACCCATTTACCTGTATATATAGAGTGTATGTTATTCTATTTTAAGTTGGCTGTATTTAAATTTTTTCTTGTGTTTACATCTAGACACTAGTTCATTGTTGGCGTTTATTATGGGTTTATTGAAGGTGATAATGCTAACTGCTTCGGATATACAAAGATTGCAAAATTTATCTCCTGGGGTATATGATGTAGATTTATTTAGTATACTCCATTTAATTGAATAGAGAATTTTCTTGTCTTCCAGGCTATTGATTAATGTAGTTAAGGATGTGCTATTATTTTCATTGTTTTGAGATCTTTCATTTCTAAAAGAGTGCAAGTGGTTTGAAATTCTTACTTTAATTAAGTTAGAGAATACACCTTTGTAAGTGAATGTTTTCCTTGTTTTATTATTGTTTATTGGTTCAAGTGTTGGGGAATCTTATATTGGGGAACTGAGTTAAAAGGGGGCCTGAAGATGTATAACGCGAGTGCTGTTTAATCCTATTCTGGTTTTCACTGGGAATTATATTAGTGGATCCGTTAATCTGGTTTTTGTTGTTGCTATTATTATTAGAACCCAGACCATAGGTTTCCCTATATATACTTGCGTCCTGGGTACTTCGATTATCTTCATTATTTCCCCCATTAAATTGGTTGTTTGCGTGTTTTGGTAATTGCGTGACTGTACAATACCACATCTTTGTGTATGCATTCGTTATTGAGAGGGCATTAATTTTTATTTTGGCAGTTACATTTGTTACTAGGTATTAGATCAACTGGGATGTTCTGCGCTTGTTTAATTTCCCTGTTATTAGTCGAAATTATTGTCTGTGCTAGATTAGGCATTGTAGAATATGAAATTTTTATAGAGTTTTTGTTTAATATAGTACTATACTTATGCGGGTATTCAAAGTTAACTAGCAGCAAACTTCCACCTCTTCACTGTAGAAGTTCTTTTGCCTTTGGAATTCCCTCCCTGCTCCCCAACATGCAGAAATTTAAATGTAGTGGGAACAAATATCTTGCTGCTAATCTCCCCATCTAGGCTGACCCTTTTATAAACCTGGCTTCTGTCACGGAAGTCCTTTACACTTCAATGGCATGATACTTTGTTTGGTACAAACAAACAAAAGTAAATAAAAAAAAGTTCCCTTTTGATGTCATTTTGCCATTAGGATGTGAATTTCACAGCTTCTTTCTAGAATGATTTTAAATATTTTTTCTCTTCTAGAAAGCGGGTTAAATGTACCATTTTAAATTGTATGTTGCTTTTGTTTGCTTCTTTTTTGCCATCATATTTGGTTTAATGTCTGTTCTACTAGCGTGTCAGATGGCTTTTAGAAATTAACTTCCAAACTAACCTATCTTTGGCCAGAGTCTTTCTCTCAAGTTCATCCTTATCATTTGATCCTATGTTTTCTTTAGGCTTTCTCTGACAACTGACCCTGCTACCTCAGCTGCTCTACATCTACTAACCCAAGAATTCTCATCTATTATTTTTCAATGCGACCAAACTAACTTTCCTGTTCTGTACACATCTCCTTATACTGTCCAGATTTAATCTTCCTCTGAGGTCATCTGATCTAAGCCTGTATTTAAGAATCACATTACAAATTTTCATAAATACAAAAGTTCAGTCATCATACCAATGCAATTTGCACTTTCCTCTGATCCATTTGGATACCCCCCCAAAAAAAATAGGAGGCATTACTTTCGGAATGATCCTCATATTTCTCTCAACACTCTCATCATGTTGATGCAACCATTCTCTAACATTTCTTAATGCTTCTGTAAGCATTTAGATAGAGTGACTATTTTGTCATCTAATTTGCATATTTGTACCCATGTACATCACAAATTCATATATAAATTAGATGACAAAATAATACCCCCCCATCCCCCTCTCTATCTAAACAAGGCATATTGCCACTTGGACATAAAACGCTACTATTTGTGATCATGTCTAACAGGAGACTGTGGGGAGTTGCGCAGCGAGATATCACATTGCATTTAAATGTCTGCAGGCTAAATACAGTTAAGCAAGCAGGAAACAGGGATGGAATTCCAAAGTTTAGCAGTGTGAGGGAAGAAACTATTAGAGTAGAAGACTAAAAACAAAAATAAATAAAGAATAATTATTATTACAAGTGGGACCGGTGGAAATTCCACATTTGACTCTTTCATATGTAATATATTGATGTTGGTATTTTTGTTCAGTGTAAATGGAGACGCCCTGATATTATTGTAGCTCTTTTGTTAAAACTGCAAAAGTATTTATCTAAGCTAGCAGAGATGCCGGGCATAGCCCAGTCATAAAATATGCTTAAATATAATATTTTAATTTATGCAGATTTCGTATATATTATTATAGAGTTAATGTTCTATCGATTCTAATATATTATAAAGTTGTGATTAAAAAAAACAAAATATATATATATATATATATATATATATATATACATATATACATATATATATATATATATATATATATATATATATATATATATATATATATATATATATATATATGACTTGGGTGCATCAGCTATAATCGAAACCAAAGCCAAAACTTATGAAGAATTCTTGGTAAATTATTTATTACAAAAAATGGAAGGTCATAACAATTAAATAACAGTCACTCGGAAGAAAAAAAAAATGCAAGCGTGACACACAAAGCAACACACACACTATTGTATGAATACATAGATTATTATTGATGTAAAAAGACTCAGTTTTAGTTATGCAAGAAAAACATCTTAAAAGATATTAGTTTATGAAGTTTCAAATAAGTAGTAAGAGTGGTTGCGACCCAACTGGTCATAGCCACATCTAGTGAATTTACATAACCATTAGGAAAATTTCAGACTTCAATAATTACACTTTGTTACGTCTTATATTGCTCACAGCAGAATATCTCCTCTGAAGTCTATTACAGAATATCTCTTGTTTTGTGTTCTTGAATGTCTTCATTGTCAAACCCTTCATTCCCTCAAACATCTGTATAGTAAGAACACGTTCACATTATCTCTTTTGTAGATGGTATAAAATAGAGATAATTCTAATTTTTTTTTTTAAGAAACGTTTTGTTGAAAGTAAAGCTACTTCACTTCATAATCACTTTGTGTTTTTTTATACAATTCTTAAAATAATAGTAAAAAAAAAAAAAAAAATTAACATCCAAAATTCATGAGTTGTTTTTGGCATAAAAGATCAACCTGAATATCAATCTACCTTTCACCCTGCCTTTCACCAAATCATGGTCTTTAGCAAACGATTCTATAGCCGCTTCTTGTTTCATAGAAGAAAAGCAGCATTCTTCTTTGTCCATGATTCTCCTTCGTGAAACAGCCTAGCAGAGATAGTGACGGTATCTATCACATCCAGACGTATAGTTGCCATGGATTAAACATTCTGTTAATATATAGATGTACACATGTTCTATTTACATGGCTTGTTGCACTTTACTATGTTCTGTCAATAAATTTGATTTGAAATTATTATTAAACCAGATTGCAACTTATATAAATCACCAAAGTAAAGTGATGCTCTGTGCATTCATTTTTTTTTTTTTGCAGACTCTTATCCTCATTTTTATAGTTGTCTCACAAAAGGATTAAAAAAAAAAAATAATAAATAAGTGATGTCTTGTTGGCAAATTTCGAGAAATAATTTCTTTTTCGCTTTTTTTTTTCAAATATGGACATCAGTTATTCGCAAAATAATGTAAACTTACATCATTGTTTTAAGCAAGTGCCATCCAACTATGAGCTAATTTGAATCCAGATCATGATGCGAGTTTATCAGGTTTGCTAACAATACTTGTATTTGCATGATAAACATATGAAACACAAGATGTGATACAATTTAAAGTTGTCATTTTTGGCTGACATCACTTTTTTTTTTGTCTTACAAGGGGGTCATTGCTTATCACGACCCAACGGTCAAAGGGTTAATGAGTGTCATGTAGACTATGAGACAACACTGATGATTGGTAATTGTGGAACTTGGGTAGAGTTTGATTATTTAAGAGGACGGCCTTACAAGAACTCATTTACATTGGATGTGAAAACAACCACGTTATAGTCATTTATGAAGCAGCCTTGTGGTATTGTGTTCCACAGACGAAACTTTATATGACATAAGTGAACGTGAGTGAATTTTCAAAAAAAGTCAACTTTATCCATGGTCTCTACGGAAGGATAAAAGGATTTGTTTGAAGTATAACTCAAAAAGGAAAAAACTTATTTTCAATTTTAAAGAGTAAAAAACTGCTGAAAATGTTCACCTCAATTTCACTAAAAAGTGACTTTAAAGAAACATTTTTTGGAGAGAAATTTAAAAAAATATTTCCACAGAATTGATAGTTCTATTCTTCTGCTCTGGAATTTGTTTCATTGTAAACTTGATGTTAGTTGAAACAGCAGGTGGAGTTTACCGATTTGTTAGCGAATGTATTTTTACAGAGAAGGAAAAATTTGTTGATTTTATCACTTATGTGATTTTAGGTTTTCCAAAATTGAAAAAAATTGCTGTTGGCATAGCATCTTTGTTCGAAACAACTTCCATTTGTAAGCAAACATTTTAAAAAATGATGTGAAGTCAACACGTTGAGTGAGATCAATTGATGAGCATTTCAAAGCAATTCTTTTGATTCAATGCAGAAATTTCAAACCAAACATCAATAATAAAGTCAAATGTCGCTTTAATCTTTTTTGCATTTTTAATTTGTAAGATTCAAATATGCACACAAACACACACAAAGTCTGATAGAACTATACTGGGTGTTTATTTAGAATTAAACCTATTTTCCAAACAAAAATTCGGAAAAATTTGTAAAATGTTTATGATGTACATACCCAACATGGAATGAATATGTCACATATTCCAAAAATCACAAATTGATCAAGTAGTTTTTATTTTTATTAAGAAAATTAAATTTTATGATGAAGCGAGACGTTATGTCTTGATCTGTCATGTTTAATAAATAAGAGCAGACAACTCAATTCGAACTACCAAGATCAAAATCGGTATTGTAACGGATACAATTTATTATTAAAAAAAAAATCACTAAAAATGATTTTTGATGGATAAAAAAAATTACTTGATCAATTCACGCGATTTTTAGAATATGACATCTTTGTTCTGTGACAGGTACGTACATCATAAAGATTTTTCGGCAATTTAGTTTTTTTAAAATAGGTTTAATCTATATAAAGAAAACAGCAGATATATGGATGTGTGTGTGAATATTTAACCAATAAACTTATAAACTACTGATCACACAACACTGAAATTAACAGGAAGTAGTAATCCTATACCAAGGATGGTTCATAACGAGTAAAATCTTTGTTTGGATGAATAACGTGTGCAGACATATATCGGCAAGTTGAAATGCAAAGTGTTCATTTCAATTTGGTGCATATTTCTGTTAGTTTTACGCATGTAAAAATTTATTCATAGTTTGGTATCGTTTAATTTTAAATATTTCTTATCTATCTCTCGCTTGCTCAAATGGTAGGGAACGGGGCTGGAGTACTAAATGTTTTGGTTCTGATTCTAGCTGATGGCACCCAAGTCATTTTCTTTTTAATCTATATATAACTATATATATATATATAATATTGAATAGAGTAATAATAAATACAAAATCTACATCCATGAAAATATATTTAATTATATTTTACCCCTCCCCCACCCACTAGTTCAAAATAAGCAGCTTATATTTTTGTTAAGGTTGTCTTCATAACTTTTTAGTAAATGAATATGTTGGTTGTCTTCATTTTTTTTTTTTTTTTTTTAATTACATTTTCACTCCAAACAAGGCACAGTGCCACTTTGATGTAGGAGGCTACTATCAGGGACATAAGTTGCAGAGTATGTAGAGAGCTGAGCAGCAAGATGTCTGTTCACATTATACTTGAACTTTTGCATGTCAGTACAGTCGGGGAAACAGGAACCCGGAAGGAAATTCCAAAATCTACCAGTTCTGGGGAAAAAACTATTAGAGTAGAAGGCTTTCTTACATCAAGGGATTTCCACTGTGTAGGGGTGGGACTTTGCTGCTTGTCAGGGGGTATTTATGTTGAGAGGGTACAAAGGCTTATAGTTCATTGGAGCATCCACCATTAAAATACTTGTAAAACAGAGTGATGCAACATTTCGTCGCTGAGACAGAGGTTCTCAATTCTATATTTTTTTTATTTTATTTCTTTCTATATTTTTTCTAATTCAATCACATTTAGATGCTGTAGTCAAGATGTAGATGTCGAGATGTAGATGTCAAGATGTAGATGTCAAGATAAAAGAAACCACTAATGAGACTGCTTGTGATATGAGATAAGCTGATTTCAGATACTTCATTGAAGGAACGCACTTGCATCCCAATTGACAATATAATGGAGATGTTAATCTTATGTGTAAAGTCAACATACTTTTTATAATGGGATCTAATGTCTGGCGATGAGATCATCATTGTCCCTAGTACTGGCCAATGTATATGGAATACTTTGAGGAAATAGCGTTAGGATCAACACCACTAAAGGCAGAGGGATGCAACATTTTAACATTTTGTTGATGGGATAAAGTTTGAAGCTTAGATGACAGTCCAGGACCGACCAGGTTGGTGACTCTCTTGAATGCTGTCCAGGAGTGAGAAACTAGTCTTCATGTTTTTGTATCACTCATTCCTTATTAATACAGAATGTTAAATTTAATGTTTCGCCTCCCCCCCCCCCTAAAAAACTTTGTTTTGACTTGCAAATATTGAATAGAAAGATTATGTGACTCATTTCAGTATTTTTGCAGTTATTTGTTACACTGAAAAAAAAAAAAAAATGTTAATGCTGGTTACCGGCTGCAGAATTTCTGTAAATACTCTAGTAGATAAACAGATCAGTCAAAAAAGTAAGCTGTTTAAGAGCCCAATTGGGGGAAAAAGAAGTGTCAGAATTTAATTCTTCCATATACCCTTCTTTCTCTCTTTCTTTCCTTCCTTCTTTTACCCACCCTTCTATGCAAATAGTTGTAGACCGCTACCTGATAGCACTTGACTGTTTCTTTGTTGACGATTGGTCGAGTGATTTTTTGCTCGCTGATTTAAGCGAAAATGGAAGTGAAAAAGGCAGTTGCTGCATTGGCCTTTGGGAGTGAAAGGTCGCTGTTTGAAAATATCGGGCTTGGATGTCGTAACCCATCAGGGAGGCGTCTAGGTGATGAAAATGAAGAGATAAATACCCGCTGAGTTCAGACAGAAAAGTCTTAGTCTAGACAAAATACTATTAAAAAACCACTGAATATATCAACTTATGTCACGGTAACATATATTGAGCGAATTTCTAACAGTATTTTGTCTAGTTTATTATTTATAACACCTTTTCCCAAACTTACCGTGTTAAAGAGAGAGAGTCGGGCGCCATTTTGAATTTTCCATTACATCGGTAAACACAGCATATTTTTCGAGCTGAATAAACATGTTACATTGAATAAAAACACAAAAAATATATCCAATTTGGTAGAAAAATAACTTATCTTGCCTTTGATAATATTTATTTGTTATATATTTGTTTTTTGACAACTTTATCGAATCTATGTGTACAGTAATACAAACCCAGAAAATCCAACGAGACATTTTTTGTTTTTATGTCATTGCAAGCAGGAATGACGATTCTTCTCTCTATAAAAAAATTCTGCATAAAAAAAACAAAAAAAAACTATTCTTACCTAAAAGTAAGTTTTGTCGCTTTCTTAATCTTTTAATTCTATTCTTTCTTTCCCCTGAACTGTTACTAGAACCTTTAAGGTTCGCCAAAAGGGACATTTTTTGGCAGTCAAAATACAGTCTTTTGTACAGTTAAAAGGTGAACTTTAGACCTCATTTTTCTCTCTCCCTCCCATTTCAATTTATTTTTTCCCTCTTTAAATAAAAGTTTATATTTCAAGTGGGTTTTATTTTTCCTCTTTGGCTTATTTGTAAATAGTTATATGCAATTGATTGTTACAGGTTCTAGTATTTAAATACATCTAATTTGGCTGTTACCATGTTAAATTCGGATAGATGGGGTGGGGATACAAAAATGTCTCCCACTAAATTTAAAAACAGAAACCAATTTTGTGCAGTGTGATGTGGTATTTCAAAGAAAATAAAATCTTTTGCAGATTTTATTTCAAGTGAAAAATTTTCTGGGTGTCTGACAGGTATTAGTGAGATTAAATATTTGGTCGTAAAAAACCTCTCATACTCTCTCTTTGTATCAATACTTATGACCGTTGATATCAGTATTGAATGCAAACTTTCTATAACATACTAATCTGTACTTCTGTTGTCGTTAGCTCCCACTTATGTATTGAGTTTTGCAGTTTTCTGTTCACTTTTTTATTATCTGAAAGAGCTCAGTTACATAGACTAAACTATAGATTAGAATAATAACCTGTATAATCCAAACAATTATTACCAGCAGCATCGGTGGAAATTGCACATTTGTATCCTTCATTTGTTGTATATTGCTGCTGTGCTTAAAAATATTTCCATTCTAGGGATGTCTAGTGCAATAATGCAGACCCCACAATATCATTGTACCGTCTTTTGGACAGAACAAATACTACACTTTGATTCTAGCTTAAAAACCAAGAAAGTGTATTTTAATTTAAATTTTGCATTTAATGACATCAGATGACTTTTTTTCAATCAGATTTTTTTTTTTTTTTTACATTGCATCTTCAGTGATTGGGAGATCCCATCTCAAACAGGGTAGAAGATGATACTATATATGTGAACATGAAATTTCTGTAGCATATTATTATATAGATTTTGTTTATTAATGTTGTCAATGATATTTCGATTACATTTTAAATACAAATGAAATGTAGTTGAAACATATTATTGGTGATAAGAACAATAGTTTGAAAAGAAAAAACAATGAACAAAAAAATGACGAAATAAAAAAACAAAAACATGTAAATAATGATGGAACTTCTCATGTCAAAAATCCAGATAAAAATTACTGCATATCATTTGACGTATTTGGACTAGTGTTTATATCTTAGATGCTATTCAAAACTCTGACCTACTTCATGTGTGTCTTGCTGAACTTTGGAATGTGCATGGAATTTCAAATGGAATTATTTACTCCACAAAAGTAGTTTGTTTTTGTTTTGTCAGCCATAACTGCATAGAAGTCTTAATTCGTAATTGTATCACTAGTAATGCACTTGTTCTGAGAATAACGTCCAAGATGAGAACTGTAGTCCAAATAATCCAAATCATCAATCCTCATCTCAAAATTTCCAAGAGAAAAATAACTTTATTTAATAATACGAATTTTGAAAATAATAATATTGAAAGAAAAATAACTTTATTTAATAATACGAATTTTGAAAATAATAATTTTGAAAGAAAAATAACTTTATTTAATAATACGAATTTTGAAAATAATAATTTTGAAAGAAAAATAACTTTATTTAATACGAATTTTGAAAATAATAATTTTGAAAGAAAAATAACTTTATTTAATACGAATTTTGAAAGAAAATAGGAAAGACAGTGTACGATGAGGAAAGTGATTTGTTAAATAAAAACTCAAAATTATAAAATAACATTTTTTTTTTTTAATAAGAAAAGAAGCTGCCATCACCACAAATAGTTTGAATCACTTCAAACAGATAATCCCGTTAAAAGTCTTCTCTGTGCCGATTCATTGTCTGGATTGAGGTTAATTAGTGCATTACTTGACTTTGCCAAATCGGAAACGGAAATCCGTCCTCTTTGTCGGATATATTTGGCCACTGCTTCCATCTCTGCCCGTGTAATGTAGATAAATTTCCCTCGGTCATCCATCACCCCAGTTAGTTTTCCCTCCTTCATCAGTGTATGGATACGGTCAATAGCATCCTGCAAATATAAAACAAAATTAATTATCCTTGTCCAGAATTCCACCTATATAAAAAAACAAAACAAAAATATCTATATAATGTATGTACTAGTGATGGAAAGGAAATATTGCACATTAAAAATCATGTGTATTGATCTCGTAGTTTTACTTTTAAACAAGAAATCATTTTTGTGAATTTCAAATTTTCTACTACCTCCCCCTCCTCATATTAAGAATGGCTTTTTAAAATCTCGCAAAAGTATGAATTATCTGAAATTCTCTCTCTTTTTCCTTCAGACTGTTTTCAAGATGGCAGGAGATCGTTTCTTGTAGTTTAGCTATAATTTTGATTTTTTTTTTTTTAGAAATAAAATTACTTGATCAATTTACATGATTTTTAGTGTATAATCTTATTTCCATCTTGGGTAAACACAGATCAGATAGATATTTCTTTTTTTTCTTTTTTAATAGAAGGGAAGTTCTGGACAAACACCAAATTAACATTACAAGATCAAAACATTTGATTGCTTCTAAGAAATGAACTTTTGATGAATTTAAGATGTTAGCAAGTTCTATGAAAATTATGAATTTGTTTTAGATTTGTAAAAAATAATTCTACATGTAAAATTTTGAAATAATACTAATTCAATTGGCATTAATTTGTTTTTAAAATTGTTGAAAACATTGGAATTTTCAATTTTTATTCAACTCTTGCTCTATTGTGATAAAGCAGGATTAACCTCCAGCCTCGCAACCCACCACTTGTGATGGAAAGAAAACATTGTACACCAAAATTCACATAAATTGATTAAGTAGTGTTATTTGTGTAAACGAAATCGTTTTAAAGTGAATTTGAGTTTTTCAAATGCCTCATCTTCACCCTCCCTCCCCATATTGAGAATGGCTTCCTGAAATCTTGCAAAAGTTTGAATTATTTTGAACTAGCATGGGTGCTTGACGTTGCCCGGGTGTTTGGAAGTGTGTGTTGAGCAAAAAAAAAAAAAAAAAAAAAAAAAAAAACAAAAAAAAAAACGGTAATAGGCAGACTCGAACCCGTACTACAAAAGAAGGAAAGAATGCAAAAAAAAAAAAAAAAAAAAAAAAAAAACAAAAAAAAAACGGTAATAGGCAGACTCGAACCCGTACTACAAAAGAAGGAAAGAATGCAAAAAAAAAAAAAAAAAAAAAAAAAAAAAAAAAAAAAAGGTGATGTCTTTGCTGTTGCGTCCATTGCCAAACCGGAAGTGACAAAGGTTTGAATTAAGGCTAGTCAATCGAAAAGAGGGGATGACTTTTGAAAATATTGGTGACAAAAGTGACCCCTTGTCATTCGAAGGGTCAAGCTTTAAAACAATACTGATCGTGAAAATCTGTCGCCTCTGTTAAAAGTTTTAGACAGACATACATACATACATACATTTAAACATACAGGTGAGATTTATATTATAAATTATAGGCTACCAACTCCCAATATTTCCTCCTGTATCAGAAAACGCTATGTGATATACAAATATCTGTATGTGATGTTGCCAAGCTAATCAAAAACCTTGATTCCAGTAAAGCAACCGGCCTTGATGGTTGGTTGGTTGTTTTTGTTTTACGGCATATCAACCCTTTTCAGGTTATTTAATGCCGAATCCAAAGATTTTGAAGAAAAATTTTTTAATAGAATATATTTGTTGTTTTCAAGTCGGTTTCTATTTAACCCATAGTTGGAACCCGAACAGGTACTACCACTCCGGGTCAGAGTGGACCTGGGAGCAATGGCAATTAAAAGGTGGCTCCACACTCCCTAAAGCCCACAAGCTGGGGCCTTACCATTGGATATAGTTTTAGGTCATATCCAGGACCCCCATTGAGGGACTTTTACCCTCTGCAGGGGGGCAGTTGGTGTATTCTAATGCCCCACCGACAGGGCCCGGCCCTGATGGTATTCCAATTATAATACTAAAAAAAAAACTTCAACCAGAACTAGCGGCCATATTTACAAAACTGTTTAAACGTTGTCTTAAAAATTGCTTCCCATCACCCTGGAAAATTTCATCAGTATACCCTGTATTTAAGAATTCAGGTGATCGCTCATCTCCCTCTCACTACAGGCCAATAAGTCTCCTGTGCGTCATGAGTAAATTGTTGGAATCTGTGCTAAATAGAGAAGTAATCAACCATCTCAGCAAAAATAACATTAGTGACACACAATATGGTTTCCGTTCTGCTGGATCTACGGCAGATGTGCTTACAATTATATCTTATAGGATTAGCGAATCTCTCAACGGAGGCTACCTTTCTAGGGCAATTGCTCTTGACATATCAAAGGCCTTTGATAGAGTATGACATAAAGGTTTACTTCACAAGATCTCCAACTTCAGTATAGCTGAAGGTGTTTTCTCAATTATTAAATCATTTCTCTTTGATAGGTTCATAATAGTGGTTGATAGGCAGAAATCAGAAGCTCACAGTATTAATGCTGGAGTACCTCAGGGGTCCATCCTGAGCCCAACTCTCTTCCTGATCTACATTAATGATCTTCCAAATCACATCCTTACATCATTTGTAGGCATTTATGCTGATGACACTACTATCTATGGTGGTGATTAATTAGTCATTAAGATGATGCCTTTGTAAAAAAAAATTATCTTCCTGGTTCCATCAAGCTTTTTTCAAGATGGCATCGCGAGATTGTCACTTATTTTGCAATAAAATTTCATTTTATTCATAAAAATTAAAGTACTTGATCAATTTATGTAAATTTAGGTGCAAGGTATTTTCTTTCCATCATATGTACATACATAATACAGCCACAAGCACCTGCAAGTTTGTCTCTGCTTTATCGTTATTTTCATGGCAAGTGCTCGACTGAGCTCCAATCTATGCCTCCCCCCTCTCACCAAGCTTTCACAAGAAACACTCGTCTAGCAGAAAACACTATCAATAATTCCCCCCCACTCTTTATCTGTGCCTAAACCTAAACGTAGATTCCATGAACAAAGCTTCTTTCTTAGAATTGCACGCCTATGGAATTGTCTTCCGTTTTCCTGCTTTCGAGCTGACTACAATATGGTTGTCTTCAAGTCCAATGTAAACAAGTTCTTGAGCAGTTCCCCTAAAGTAATCCAATTTAACCAATTTATACTACTAATGATTCTTATATTGTCCCATTGACTACTGTACGCTCTTTAACCCTTATCCTTGAGTAGCCTCTGAGCCTTGATAAGTGGTGACTCCTATGTAAAAAAATAAATAAATAAAAATTAGAAAACAGAAATGCAATTTTTGTATCAAACATTTTTTTTATTTCAATTGTACCTGGCAATCTACAGAGTAGTCCAAATTTATAAGACATTTAATAATAACAGGCACATTAGGAGTAAAGTTGTTCAACTAACCTTCATAAATACACAGATTGAGTTACTATATAACAGACTAGCATGGTTACCCAGTGTTGCCTAGAGGCATGAACAACAAAATAGAAGAGTTGAAAAATATGTATAACATATTGCTTCTAAAATCCCGTCAATCTTACCTTTATCCCACTCATCTCTGCTGCATCTCTTCCTTCTGATTCCCTTATTTCACTTTATCATCCTATCCCCCTCCTTTCACTTTCTCTGGCATTTAGAAAAAAAAAAAAAAACCAAACAAAAAAAACTCTAAATATTGATCCTCATCCCTCTGATTAGTTCTCTTCCATTGTGACTCCCCCCCTCCAAATGAATATTTAAGAAAAATTTTTTTTTAAATGTTAATATTTTGTTTTAGGCAATAGTGATAGTCTTGTGTAGTTTTTGACTTTTAGTGGGACGCACAAATAAACAACTTTCCTTTATATAATATAAGATAATACACTTTCTCAAGTATGAATGTTAGTCAAAAGAAGATCTGCCAACATTGATTGTTGAAAAAAAAAATATTTACAAACGAAATACTAGACGTACGAACACGTTTGCTTGCCTATTTGTTATTTCTACAAGAAGAGTTTAGCCCCCACCCCCACATCATCTCTAAAGCAACAAAATAAAAAAAACAAACCTACCTGCGTTTTTATCTGGAAATGAATAGCCAAATCTTCTAACATGATGACTTTTAGTTCCTGAAAACAAAAGAATTATGAAATTTTATGTTTGTCATTTTTTGGAATTCTTATTTTTAAACAGAAATAGAAATGTTCACTTTAACAGGCACATGACACAAAGGAACTTTAATTTGAACCAGCTTTACACTTTGAACAAAAAGTTATATGATTACAAGTTTTGGGAGTGATACCTTCAATATAGAATATATACATTTTAATAACAATTTTGATTTTTGTAATTAAAGAAAAAAAATTTGAAATGAAAATATTTGTGATATTTTGTAAATCATAAAAGTATATGTTCTTGAAATGAGCAGAAACAATTGCCTATGAATAAAGTGTTTTTAAAGGAAATATTAAATGTTTTTATGAATAAGATTTATATAATCTTAAGTTAAGAGCTCTACTTATATATTGAGGTTTACATAAACCTTAATTTTAACTTATTCTGGACATTTTGACTTTGAAGAAAAATTTAATATCTTTGAATTAGTTTGAATTATTTGGAGACGAGTAAATTTGTATAATTACCTCATCAATTGAGAACAGGCAAGATGAAGTGTAGTTTCAGAACAAATATTAAATTTTTTTATTTAATTATTTGAACTGTTATCCTCATCTTCTAGTTGTTTTTATGACGTTTCAGCCAATTATACCTCTGGCCTTCGTCAGGTTAACGGCAATAGGATAGAAATGTCAAATGCTCCAACTACATCCACAGCAATTACTGCCTTCAATAGTTGTTTGGGGCCCATGGTGCAGTAGATAGAGATGCAGAATATGTACAATTCCAGGTGAGCATTCTAGAGGTAGTGGTTTCAATCTCACTCAAAGCCAATCAGAGGATTAGTTGACCAAACCGTGGTGAGATGACGACAATTATTGACGGCAGCAATTGCTGTGGATGTAGTTGGAGGATTCGACATTCCTATCCCATCGCAGTTAACCTGGTGAAGGCCAGAGGTATGATTGGCCGAAACGTCATAAAAACAACTAGAAGATGAGGGTAATAGTCCAAATAATTAAATAAAAAAAATTTAATATTTGTTCTGAAACTACACTTCATCTTGCCTGTTCTCAATTGATGAGGTAATTTTCATTTTTGTTTCAATTGAGAGTGCCCCTTTTTTTTTTTTGAGGAGGGGAGAGACTTTCATTGTATTTGCCATATAGAGAGACAAGTAAATTTAAGCATATGTACAAATTCATGTGTTTGTATTAATTACAAGAATTTTTGTTGTTCATGAAACGTTTAAATAAAGAGATGCCTAATGAAATGACGACATAGAAGCAATCAAAACTTAATTATAGTCAGTTAATGTACTTCCTAACTTTTGGCATAGCAAGACAAATCAGTTCCTTTACTTTTTTTCTCTCATGCCTATATCTCCCCTGTGTATGTACTGTAAAGACTGGTTATGTAATTTTATCTGAATAATTTTGTTAATTGTTATTGTATATTTTTCAATAATGTGCTTTCCTTATATTTTATTTCAATAAATCGCTTCTCAATAGAAATACTGAAGAACAATAAAAGTGAAGGAACTGATTGGCTTTGGTAGTGCTATTGCCGGAAGTTAGGAAATATGGTAGGTGACTATAACAAAACATTTTCTAAGTGTGAATTCTACACAATTGGAATTTTGACAGAGAAAACTGGAAACAATGAGAAATTCAATTAATTATTTTACATTAAATTTGATAACTTACTTTGATGTAATTGATGAATTGTTCCAAGAGGGATTCAGACTGAAAGGAAAAGCAGAATGAACTGAGTGTTAAAACATTCAAATATTGACTAACATTGCAGTTCAACTTTAAGACAAAGTTTTATTTGAATTTTTGTATGACATAATCACGTTGACACATCAATTCTCATTATATCATTGAAATTAAGCAACGTTGAGCCTGGCCAGTACTAGATGGGTAACCATTTGGGAAGGCTAGGCGCTGTATGTATCTTCTGGGAAGGTTGGGCGTGAAGCCAGCAGTCTCACCCCGAAAAACGAACTCCTAGCTACAGAAGTTGTAGATGGCCTATGCCCCTACAGGGGCTCAAGGCTATGGATGGATTTGTTTGAATTTAAATCATGTTTTCTGGTTTAAAATATAAAAGAGACTTAAACATTACCTACAATTACTATGAAGAAGAAAATGAAAAGTTACCAGTTTTCAAACATGTCGGCCGTTTTGCATGTTGGCCACTTGATTTTCAATGGAATGAAAGTATTTGTGTATTTGTAGTTTGACGTTTTTATAAGTTTTGTTCATATGAGGAGAACAACTAATTTACGAAAAATGAAATGAGAAAGAAAGGCAATTAAATTTTTGACAACTGGGAGAGAAATTGAGCTAAGATTTGTCAGTTTTCATTGTGATAGTGTTGCTGAAGAGGATTTTTATTAATTTCTTTACAGAATCACATGTTTCTTCACAATATTGACATTTATCAGTGATGGATTTAGACAACAGCAAAGGAGCAAACTGTCTTTTGCTCCAACATAATTTAAAATTTAAAAAAAAAAAAAAAAGTCAAGGAAAATTTTACATGAGAGAGAGAGGTGGCTAATTTTGGATTTTGTCTTTGTTTTTAGTAATTCTTTTCATTTAGTTTGTAAGCAAAAATATAGAAAGGTAATTTAAATTCAAAACTTGCGATTACATTTTCTGGTGAATTATTTCTGGAGAAAAAATAGTTGATTTTAAATCAATTTTCTTTTGTTGAGGTCTAACCAAAAGAAGAAAAAAAAAAAAAAAAAGGTTTTAACAGATTATTAGCACCACCGCTTTTTTCTGTTCTGTCAAAATTAACTGATACTTTCCATTTTAGTTCTTCCATCTATCTCAGCTGACCGCCACATATGCTAATAAGCTGTAACTAAAAAATATACATCTGTCAGGAGAAGTCTCCTCCCACTCTGGCAGATGGACAGTCACAACATACAAAACACTCTTAGACATTTTCACTTTATTGTCACAATAATAAAAGAAAAAGATCCATCGCTCTTATTTACTACCAGAACTATAGAATTCTCAAACTTTATGCATTCAAATTATGTGACAAGATATGAAACTCATAAGAAAAAGAAAATATTTTGGTATTTGTACAAATTAGTGATCTTTTAAACCAACGCATTTCAGGTGAAAACATTACATACTTACATGTCATGTAAAAATTAGTATAAATTTCAAAACTTACGAAAAATAATTTAGTAGAAGACATGGTAGATGTTTTTTTTTACAAAAAAAAAAAAAAAAAAAAAATCATCCACAATTATTTTGATATTTTGTGTTTAAAAATGTCAGAATTACAATTATTTAGTCAAAATGATTGATTGCAGTTATTTCCCCTGGATCTTGAGAACTCTTCCTTATTAAAAGATGATAAAACTCTATAAATCAATAGTTTTATTTTTACTTGTAATTATTTTTCTATGTGATCATTTTTTTTCGTAATTTTTTAGAATTTATACTGATTTCGACATGACACATAAGTATGCAATGTTTTCACCTGAAATGCGTTGATTTAAAAGATCGCTAATCACCAATTCTTTTTCATTGCATAATTTTATTTATATTTGAAATCACCACAGAAACTTGAAAATCTGCTCCGTATGTGCTCATTCTATTTTTAAGGAAACAAAAATTCAAATGTGACCCTCTCACAACAAATGTCACCACTCCGAAATGTTGAAAAATGAAATAAAGAAGTATCAAAATTGTAAATTCTGTTAAAAAAAAAAGAAAAATTTAATTCTTAGTGATACACAGAAAAACAAACTGTAAAGTGTTTTTCTTTATTTTTATCCATTTTGTAAGATTTGACGTTAATATTACTATTTTTACAATTAAATATCATAAATCTTGCAAGTTTAAAAAAAAAAAAAGCAATTGTTTATTTATTGGGTACACTTTATGTTTGAACATTTTTATATAAAACGTTGCATTTTAATACAGAAAAACATGATAAAACTACTGGTACTTGTTTAGCTTAATCAAGACATTAAAAAAATGAAAATATTAAATAAAAATTAAATTGTACATACTTGTTACGGAATTAACTGCTTATAAAAAAAATTCACTTAATTTGATCAAGTATTTTTTTTAACAGCGGTAAAACAATTTATGACAGCAAGCAAAAGCAGCTATCCTTGGATTTTTAGACCATGAGGAAGGCGAGAGGGGTGTTTTGTAACATGTCGCTTTTTCATTGGACGACAACGCTCAGTATATATATATATATGAAAGACTGAGTTATCTCCCCATGGCGTGCTCCTCCCTCCCTTTCCTGTGGTCTAAAAATTCAAACATGGTTGCTTCTGCTCGTGGTCATAAATTGTTTTTCCGCTGTAAGAAAAACTAAAAAAAAAAAAAAAACTAACTAACTACCTGATCAAAATAGGTGAAAATTTTTTTTATGAGAACTTAATTCCATAACGGATACACACAATATAATTTTTTTCAATATTTTTATTTTTTAATGTCTTGATTAAACTAAACAAATACCAAAATACATTAAAAAAAAAACAAGACACACACACCCAATCCTACTACCAGCAAAATCACACCCCTTCTCTATAGAGATCTCCAGATTTTCTATTCTATTAACTTTTTTCCTCAGATTGCTTGCCTTTGGCATTTTTCTGACCCTAACCATCATGCAAAAATTTAAATGCAATGTGAACAAAGATTTTACCATCCAACTACTCAATCAGATTCCTCCCCGCCCGAATCTGGCTCCTATCACAGTAGCCTTTTATACTTTAGTGGCAATCTGCCTTGTTTAGTGGGGGCAAAAGTAACAAAAAAAAAAAAAAAGAATGTAATCTTGATAAAGAAATAAATTACAATGCAAGGGAAATAACTCTAGAATAATCAGAATTGTTTAAAATGTAAGAGATTTGACGATTTTAAGATTCATTGCCATAACATGAAAATCGACAAACATATTCAAATAGAAACATCTAATAATGTAGATTTTGTGTCTGTAATTGAAACCATGTTAGAATTACTAGATTTTAGCTCATATTTCCGAGGTTTTCATTTGAAAATTTCAATAAAAAATATCGACTTTGTATACATTTTTTAAATATCCAATTCAATTTATATTCAACAGCAAAATATAATTTCATGCAGTGAATTGATGGCTAATTTACACATTGGCTTGGTTTTAATAAAGCATTTATGCATAATATTGATTTCAAATTGTCTTTTTTAATTTTTATACATATTCAAAATAATGGTAATTATCTTTAAGTAAATTTTACAATGAACTATTTTTATAAATCACATCTTATTAGTTTTAAATGGACAAGGTCCAAAAAAGAAACATCTCTAATCTAACAGATCGCACACTATCAAACAAGCTCCATCCTCTGTCCCATCACTGCAAGGTTGCATCCCTGTGCTTGTTTTACAAGTATTTAATGAAATGTGCTACACTGGTACCCTCTCTACGTAAATACCCCCAATCAAACCGTCAGTCAACAAGATCCAGTTCCTTCTGCTATAGAGATCTCCAGATGCCCAAGGACTTTCTACTCAAATAATTTCTTTCATCAAACTGCTAACCTTTGGATTTCCCTTCCTGTTTTCCTGACCATACTAACATGCAGGAGTTTAAATGTAATGTTGCTGTACAACTCCCCAATCAGGATGCCCCCAATTTACAGTAGCCGATTACATCTCTGTAGAATTTTGCCATGTTTGGGGCAAACAGAAATAAAATAAAAATAAATACATAAATTTAAAGACTCATTTATGCCAAGCAGCTGTGTGTCAAAATTCAAAATGATCAGTTCATTAGTTAAGGAGTGAATCCTGCACATAACACATATACAAACATATCTAACTTTACATAGAGATATACACATATTGTCTGTGTATGGATGATATGCTTAAGACCAACTTTTCTTGTTTTTTTCCAAGACCACTTCTAAAGCTTGTCGCTACAGTAATACGAATTTACTTTGTTCCATGGATGTTGACGTGTCTTGAAAAAGTCATATCTCAAAATCATTATTCCCATTTGAATTAAAAGAAACAGAATTCGTTCCAAAGGTAAGAAAGTTACCCAAACTCAAATTATGCTCAACAATCATTAAAGATAAATAAAACAATAATAACACGGAAATACATCTTCTATCATATAAATCTGACCTGTCTGTTTAAATGTACATATGTACGTATGTCTGCCTAAAACTTTCAACAGAGGCGACGGATTTTCATGAAATCAGTATTGTTTTGAAGCCCGGCCCTTCAGACGACAAATATCGAAAAATTGGCTAAAAACATTAATTCCTTCGCCCTCAACTGGGCACTTTTCTACAAAGTGGGGTCACTTTTTTCGCCAATATTTTCAAAAGTCATCACCTTTGTTCAATTGACTAGTCTTAATTTAAACCTACGTCACTTCTGGTTTGGCGATGAACACAATGGTGAAGACGTCACATTTTTTTCCACATTCTTTTCCTCCTTCGCAGTACGGGTTTCAGCCTGCCTGCCTACTACCACTTTTTTTTTCTTGCTCAATATACACTTCCAAACACCTGGGCAACGCCGGGCACCCAGGTTAGTATATAATAATAGATGATAAAAACTTGAATTGAAAGCCATGTTTAATTTTAGAAGAGTTTCCCATAGGCAGCTGATCTGTACAAGGCCTGAAGATGAAAAAGAGTTTCCCATGGATAGTTGATCTGTATAAGTCCTGAACTTTAAAAGTTTGCAGACAAAGAGCAAAGATCTTTCTCATGTGGACACGAAAAATATGTGTGGGAATGTTATTGGTTGCTAGCAGAACATGGCTCCATTTGATTGGTCAGTTCCTATCGCTAGTGTCTATAAGTAGAAGCTTCCAATTTTCTTTAAACATACTCTTCATTTACATAAAAAAATATTGCAACAAAGACAATTAAAAAAATAAGAGTTGTACTCACCATCTAGGCGAGTGTTAGCATACAGGATGCATGGAAGGAAGGAAGGAGAGGAGTTAGGCTACACACACACGATATGATAACTAAAAAGGGGCAAGATAGTATCAGAAAATACTGGACTGATCTGGCTGAAATTTTGCATGGACTTTTGTTATGATAAAGTTCTACAAATTAACTATTAGGGTATATCTGTTTGATGCACAGTTTTAGAAGAGGAATTAGTATTTAATGCAAAAATTAACACAAAAAAAATCTACTGTATGTATGCATATATATATATATATTGATGCTACAAATGACAAGTTCTTGAATGCAATGTAATTTTTTTAAAGAAATCTTAAAAACTTATTTGACTGTAAATAAATAAAATAAAAAAAAAAGGAATTTCAAAGGCATTTTTTTTTTTACAAAATTTACATACGTTCAGATCAATTTTTTCTTCTTCTCCTTCTTCATCGATGGTAAATTCTTCTTTGAGCTTCAAATATTCTTCATACTCTCGGCGTTCTTCTTCCTCCTTTCTTTTACGCTCCTCTTCTTCCTAGAAATAAAAATAAAAATAGAGAAATGAAAATATTTTCAGATTTTTTTAAAGAAAAATATTAATTTAAATTTTTGGGATAATCTGACATCTTTTTTTCATTAATAAGGAAGCAGTGGGGTGGGGTAGAAGGAATAGGAGACTATACCAGATAATCTGATTGATAAAGCAGGATGGCCTGTAAGGAGAAGGGAGAGGGCATGTTTAAGGAGTGATGGCATACAAGTGACCCCCCCCCTTCAGCACGTCTCTTCTCATGGCCAACCTGGAAGAGACATACTAATGGAAAATTCCTTAGATACAATTCTGCAACGAATCATCCATTTTTACAGCATAAATAAATTGATATTCTGAATATTCAGCATGTTCTTGCTCTGACGACTGTAAGACCACGTGCTCAACCGTTCGACAATGATTGCCAACCTAAACACTATGTGCTGTAGGTTTCTTCTCTTTCATCTTTTATTTCTTCGGCATTTCTCACATTGGTGGCTGCTGATGGGGGTGGTGGCGCAATGGTTCACAAGTATAAAAAAAAAAAAAATACAAACTCCAACATATTCTCCAAATATCAGTTGTATTCTAAGTGTGTGTGACACCATCGACCATCTGATTGCTAACGTCCACATTTACATCTTCTGTTGAGGTTGTGTTCATCAGTTGTCATTAGCTCATATCGATCAGTTCGAAGCCACAACTTGCATTCCATTGTCACAGATTGGAAACAATTACCTGTTGCAAAACGAAGACGGTCGGTAAACTGTCCGTCACAAAACTCATTTCCACTCTTGAAATCGCCTATAAACTAACTCTACACATATTGACCTCCATTGCTCAGTCGTTTTGTTTCACTTCACTGCCACACCTTGATTAATAATCTTATTTTAGCTGCCTTTTTTGTGCGTTGGTGAATAACTTCCTATACCTTTATTCTGCTGATAAACTTATTTCCTTTTTTTGTTGTATTTTTTTCCAAATTTTTTTAAATTCCTAACATTTTTTTTTTCGGAGGTGGGTGGGTGGGTGAGCCATCTTTAAGCTATGACGGCTACGTTGATTGCTACTTGTGGAGTTCAAATAAAAACACTAACAAAGATGATTTAATTTCAACAAAATGACTATTTCTTTCATGACATTACAAAAGTAGACATCTTTTATTGGAATTCAAATTCACTGATTTCTGTCAGAAATTGATTATAGTTTTATTAAAATAAAAACAAAACACAGAAGAGTCATCATTTATATTATAATTATTTTTTTTACTATTTCTCTCATCGTTGACACTGATATTTTTATGTATATAACATATTGTTCACATTTCCCCATTTTTAAATATGACTTATTTTCTCTATGTTAATGTTGTTTTAGAATTTTTGAGGTGAAAATTTATAATTTGTATTATCTGGAGTATTCGGACTACTATACTCATATCTTGGATGTCATTCTCATAACATGTCGATCATTCTAATCTCTGACCTTCATCAGGTGCATCTTACTATTAATGAGGCAGGTTATCTCAATATTCCAGGAGAATCTTTCACTTGATGAAAGATTGTTTCAGCAATCTGCCCCAATACATATTTGAAAATCCATACAGAATTTTGAATGAAACCTTTTATTTAATCCATAAATGCAGCTTGCTCTCATTCTATCAGTCATGACCGAATAGAAATCTTAAGCAATTCATAATTATATTCTTAGTATCACCCATACTCAGGATTGAACCTTCAGCCCCCCCAAAAGACATTCACTTATAACTGATTATCACTTAGTACTTTTATCCATTGACTGAAGGAGAGCAAGCTACCTCCACGGTTTAAAGAAAAGATTTCCATGCAAAATTTTGTACAGATTCCAGAGTTCGACATACAGATTTCCAAATCTAACAAGATGCACGCGAAGGCGACGGAAACATTGTGAGAATAATATCCTTGATGTTTTTTGCCGATTTAAATCTGCTGAACTGATGACTTGGATGTTTTAAATTTACAAACATGTTTTTAACTATTTCATATTATTTGGATTATTCAGACTAATGTTCTCATCTTGAGTGTTATTTTCACAATGTTTCGATTGATGTGACCTCTGACCTTCTTCAGGTGCATTGTGTCAAATTCTGGATTCTTTCTTTTGGACATAATTTCAAACATAACCTGTTTATTAATCCACGGGGGTAGCATCCTCTTGTTCTGTCATCCTCGACAGAGTAGAAGTTCTAAATAATTCATAATTCTACTTTGAATGTTGCCTGCACTGAGGATTGAACCGTTAACTGCCAGAAGAGTGTCACTTACAACTGAATTTTACCAAGTACTTTATCTATTATGCCACGGGGTCCTTGATTAAAATAATATTAAAATGGAAAAGACAGAATAATACAAAGGACAAAGTAAATGGTGTAGTAGAAATATGCCCTCATCTCATCTGCCGCGTGGTTTGGATAACCGTTGAGATGCCAAAGATGACCTAGCAACCAGTTTTCTCCAGTCTGCTTGATTTTCTGAGTCTGTTACTCAGCATAATCCTTGCCCACTCCAGGATGTTGTCCTCCCACTATTTTCTTTGAGTGCTCCTCCTTTTCCCTATCTATACAACTCCTTGCAAGATTGTGTTTGCAAAACCCGATGATCGTATAACATGATCATATCACTTCATTTGTTCATCTTCTCCACAATCGTCAGTAGATTGTCATACGCTCGTCTGTTCTTCATTTTCTCATTTGTTATGCAGTCTTCGTATGAAATGTTGAGGATTTTTTGAACGTCGGTTCAGGAGTTAAAAAATTTCCTATTTCATTGTGAGAGGAAAAAAAAAAAAAAAAGAACAGTATACCTGGATGGCAAAGTTATGAAGGTTATTGAGAAGTTTTATTACATTGGTGATATCATTGCAACACAGGGTAAAGCAGGTTTTAGCGTGATAGAAAGAGTTAGGAGTGGATGAAGTAACGTTCAGGGAACCTCCGCCATTACTAACCAGCAACGTGTTACCATTGTTGATAAAGATAAGAGTCTATCATATTTTAATAGTGAAAGTTTTTTTTTTACTACTAATGCTAAGTCCGATTGTGAAGGTTATGAAACCACGTGTAATCACTAGGGCCGTGACAACAGAATATTCTTTTCATTCTTTTGACTCAAGTATACATCCGACACAGTAAGACACAGTCAATCAACTGAGAACCACATCAGTCGATATAAAAACATATAAGATATTAACAGATATATACTCAAGAGTCAAAACAATGAAAGGAATATGCTGTTGTCACAGCCCTAGTGATCACCTAAAAATTATAGACCATCCCCCTCTCCCCCCCGAAAAAATAAAAACTCACAGAATTTATTTATCATTGTAAGAAAAAAAGAAATGTTGGTTAACTCCTCTAAAATGATGGTGATTGAAAGAGTTAGGAGTGGATGGAGTAAGAGCAGAAAATTCTGTCATTACCAACCAGCAGAGCGTTACCATTGTTGGTCAAGGAAAGAATCTATCAGGCGTGTGCATGCAGTGTGATGTATGGAAATTGTGGCCAGTGAGAATAGAGAACGGGTGTTGCGTGGAGATAAATGATGATATGATGAATGTTTAATGTGACTCTTAAAAAGATATTTAGATCTGAGATCTCCAAAGAAGATTAAATTTTAATAGATGTAGAACAGTTGAGGTAGCAAGTTCTGTTCACAAGGGAAAGCCAAGGAAAACCTGGGAGAAAGTGATAAAAATGATCGAGAAAGAGGGATAAATGAAGGCCTGGGCAGAGATAGATTAGTTTGGAAGTCAATTACTAAAAGTTATCCAACACATGCCAACATGCAAAACAAATGGTAAACTGAATATTTTTACATTTTACTCACAAATTATGGAAATTTTCAGAAAATTGTAATTCATATTTATCACCCCTACCCCTCAGAAACCCTCTAATATTTAATAGAAAAAAAAAATTAAAAAAAAACTATCTTCTATAAAAAAAATTTATTATATATACTGTACATCAATATTGAGTCCAACTTTTGTTTGCACAGCCGCTATGAAATAAAATAATTCTAATATAAGGAAGATAACTTAAAAATGATTGCACTTTTGCGATTATTTCCCTTGAACTTCATTTTAAAACAAAATTACAAATAAAATTTCAAACTTGTCCAACTTCAAAAAAAAAAATTGAAACTTCTCAAATGCTAAAAGAAACAAAACAGTTTAAAAAATTCATGATTTTCAAGCAGGGGTGTGAGTTCCGTTATAGAAGCGTTGATTTAATTTGAATAAAATATGCATCAGGTGTATTTGAAAACCAAATTACAACGCAATATTATGAAAATAAACATGTTTTACTTGTTTGAAATTTATAATTTAAATATATTTCAGAGTCAAACTCCATCTTCAGTATTTTGTAAGAAGAAGAAAAAAAAGGAAAAAAAGAAATATAAAATACTGAGGATGGTGTTTGACTTTTAAATACATTTAAATTATAAATTTCAAACAAGTAAAATATTTGTTTATTTTTATAATTTGGCTTTCAATGCATATTTTATTCAACATAAAAGTATTTATAAAGCCCAACTTAAACTTAATTTTAAAACAAAATTACAAATACAATTTCAAAGTTTTCCAACTTTAAAAAAAAAAAAAAAATTGAGACTTAAATGCAATAAGAAACAAAAGTTTTAAAAATTCATAATTTTCAAGCAACATAAAAGTATTTATAAAACCCAAAAGCATTAAGAACTTAATGAAAGTTATGCAAACTATTTTAGGTAGACATTTATAAATAAATTGTTTAAGAATCTAAAAACAACAAAAAAATGTATTATACGTGTTTGAATAATAACTATAAAGATTGAAAAATAATTTTAAAAGTTAATTTGAATCGCTTATTACCGTTTTTATATTTACTGCAGTTATCTCTAATATAGAGCATAAGTCTTATTCAAATTTTTTTAATCCTTTAAAATGATAGTGAAATGACAACAACTATGAAGATAAGGAATCCACAAAAAAGAATGAATACACAGAGCATAAGTAATCTATATATATAAAAGCGAAAATGTATTTGCGTATGTGTGTTCGCTTTTTGTGTATGTCTTCAAACGGCTTTTTTCCAGCGGATTCCCGAGGCGGTTTCTAATTTTTAAAACTTTTTATATCACGTCTAAATGATAATATCTATGACTTAATAACGGTGGTCGCCTCTCTATTTAATTTGCCCGATTTTGAAACGTTAATTATTCAATATTTTCGGATCGGCACGTGTTGCATTCGTTTTTCGGTATTAAAAAAAAAAAAAAAAAGCGAAACTCGATTCGAAATACTGGCCCACGGCCAGTGGTCTCTAGAAAGCTATGTAACGTTTGGTCATTGTCGGCTTTGTCATATCAGACGATTGCTTTCATTTCGAGACAAGACACTCCCCCTAATAAACAGGGAGCTGTTTTTTTTCAAAGTTAATTAAAAACAAACCCGTTTATTGACCTCATTAAAAACTGTCCCACAGAAAATGTTAACTGCTGAATAGCTATTGCGTACCATCGCCGCATGTGCATTAAACTTTTTCGTATAAAAAACAGACTCGCGTTAAATAAAACACTGTCCCGCACTCAAGTTCACGTCAATAACTCGTCAAAAACGGGTACCTGTTTATTTGTTTTTTCTCACACTTTAATATTTTCCAACTGCGTGTCAAGGCTTCGTTTTCTTTTTTTAACAACCAACGATTTTTCTTTTTATTTACCCAAAACCACACACACTTCCAAACACCCGGGCAACGCCGGGTACCCCTCGCTAGTATTTCAATAATTCTTAACACAAAAAGTTTTCTTTTCTAAGAAAAGACTTAAATTATGTAATCACAACTTTTAATGGAGTTGGAAGAAAATAATGAGTAAAATTTTAGATATTTTCAAAATTGTCTAAAATCATATATTTTTTTTAATTTGGGAGGCATTTCGGCCCTTGTGTATTTTAGGTTTGGGGGATATTTTTTTTAAATTTTCCTTTTTGAAGAATTCCAAAGAGAAAATTAAAATTAAAAAAAAATTTTTTATAACTTTTAATGGTTATTTTGATTTATTATGAAATGTTAATTTTGTAAAATTTGTATTTTTTAACTTGTACATTTTCATATAATGACCATTTCCATTCATTTCAGAATCTTCTTTTCTAAGAAAGATTGTTCATAAAAAAATTAAATAAAAAATATGTCCGATGTTCAAAAAGGGTTAATTTTTTTTAGTTAAGTCATAAAACAAATGCCTGTAATAATTTATTTTGAAATTCTAATCTATATATATAAAAGCGAAATTGTGTGTGTGCGTGCGTTTTCGTGTATGTCCAAAAAAGGCTTTCCGAGAACCGATCGGTCGCCTCACAACTTCTTAAAAGATTTTATATCGTGCTTAAATTATAATATCTATGAGTTTACAACCGGGATCGCCTGTCTATTTAATTTGCCCGACTTTGAAAAGATAAATATTCAACAATTTTCGATCGCCGCATGTGCATTAAGCTTTTTCGTATAATAATAAAAGCGAAACGGAGCTTAAGATATCGTTCCCGGTGCGATCGCCAGGAACATCCAAAAGCAATCAGCTTTGATCACTGTGGAGTTTCTCCTTATATCAGACAATTGCTATTCAATTTGAACAATCCCCTTGTTATGGGGAGCTGCCCTCCCCCCAACATCTTGGGGAAACAAAAAATCTTTTAAAAAAGCGTTCCCGGAGTAAATAAAATACTACCCTGCAGTCAAAGTTGACCTCATTAAGTCATTAAATTAAAACGGGCACCTGCCAATTCTAAATATTTAAATAAAATCAAACGTGTTTCCTTCCAAAACTTTTTTTTTATTATAGCACCCCCCCCTACAAACACCCGGGCAATGCCGGGTACACCCCCCCTAGTCTATATATATAAAAGAGAAAATGTGTGTGTGTATTTTTTCTGTATGTCCGCTAAAGGCTTTTTTCCGGCTGCTTCTCGGCTTGCTTGCTCATTCTTATAACTTTTTATATGCTACCGAGATGACAATATCTAACACAAAACAATTTCGTAAAAATCTTTTATTTCAGCCACTTTTATCTTACTAAATTCGCATTGTGAATTTGTTTTCTCTTCTATTGCTGCTGTTGTTATTGCGTGATATTTGACATAGAAAACTTCTAGGGTTTTTAAACGTTTATTTTCGACTCTCTAAAGTCCCTGCCTTCGTGATGTCAAGCTATGTCATCAGACTATTAACCTCAAGGCTTCAGATTCGAGCCTACCTCCCTCCCAAAGCTTTTTTCGCTGTTTGTTTTGTTTGTTTTTTTAATATTTAAACAGGTTTATTACTTTTAGTTTCCATCTACCCCCCCCCCTCAACACACACACACACACACACACACACACACACACACACACACACACACACCTATAGTTTTAATATTGAAACACGGTTATTTATGTATTTTCCGCAGTCGCTCGCTATTTTTTCTTATTTTTCAGATTTTTTTTAAGAAGTTTTGACATCATTCGTTTTTTTTCCATCATGTTAGCGTTTTCTTTTTTAGTTTTTGTTTTTCCGATTTTAAAAAATTTTAACATCGTTCGTTTTCATCACATTCGTTTATTGTTTTTTTTATAATATTTAACCAGGGTTATTACTTCGCTTATTCTTTTGTTTCGACTTACCCCCCCCCCCCCCCCCCACAGCTCTAAACACCTGGGCAACGCTGGGTACCCCAGCTAATCTATATATATATAAAAGGCAAAATGTGTGTGACCATTTCGTGTATGTCTCGCAAAGGCTTCTTTCGCACGTGCTCCGGGGGGGGGGGTTACTATTGCTTAGAACTATTTATATACGCCCTATATAATAATATCTACGATTTGGGAACGCGTGTAGTGTATAGATTTATTTGCGACGACTTTTACAAAATTATTGCTATTTTGGCTTCTCACGTGTTGATTCGGCTTTTTCGTATAAAAAGCGAAACTAATTCAAAAGCTAACAAGTTGTTCTCCGGCATCGCGCCAGGAAACGTCCAGAAGCAATCAGCTTTGATCACTCCTGTATATCATACAATTGCTATTCAATCTGGACAATTGGGAGCTGCTTTCCCCCTCCCCAACATCTGTTGGGGTGAAAAACAGTCAAATTTGGGTAAACAAACCCAAACGCTGCATGACTTCTATTTGACCTTCTTAATTAGGTCAAATGGAAGCAGCAGAGTTAACTTTTATTGCGCATGCCTGTTTTTATAGTTCAATAAATTCAAACCTGTTTACGTTGTATGTCGCTTAATTTCAACATGTTTGATTTCTGGTTGCATCATGGAGACATCGGCTAAGACGTCAGATTTTCTTTCACTTTTTTTTTCCGCCTTCGCGTCACGGGTTCAAGCCTGTCTGTCTACTACCACTTTTTTTTTTTGTTTTTTAAAACACTTCTTTTCACCCTGGCTGTGTACTCTTGTTTTGATTTTCTCCCCACGCTAATACCATTTTTCTTTTTTTAACACCTCTCTCCACATCCATGGGTTTGAGCTTGCTTACCTACTACCACTTTTTTTCAAACACACAGGCAACAGCAGGTTAGTTATTTTATAAAAGCAAAACATATAATTCAATAAATGTCATTCTCATAACGTGTCGATTGATGTAATAAAGTTTTATTTTGTGTAATTGTTAATTTAGTGTTTGCTTTGCTTTTACCAATACAGTACACAAAACTAACAACTCTTTGAATTGTCTCTTCTTGGAATTCTTCACAAAATGAAAATAAAAAAATTCCTAAAAATTTAAGTGAAAATAAAATTCTTTAAAGAAAAATGAAAATAAAAAAATTCTAAAAAAATGAAAAATTCTTCATAAAATTCTAAAAAAAAAAAATGAAAATAAAAAATTCTTTAAAAAAAAAAATGAAAATAAAAAATTCTTTAAAAAAAAAAATGAAAATAAAAAATTCTTTAAAAAAAAAAATGAAAATAAAAAATTCTTTAAAAAAAAAATGAAATGAAAAAAAATTCTTTTAAAAAAAATGAAAATAAAAAATTCTTTAAAAAAAAAATGAAAATAAAAAATTCTTTAAAAAAAAAAATGAAAATAAAAAATTCTTTAAAAAAAAATGAAAATAAAAAATTCTTTAAAAAAAAATGAAAATAAAAAATTCTTTAAAAAAAAATGAAAATAAAAAATTCTTTAAAAAAAAAATGAAAAGAAAAAAATTCTTTAAAAAAAAATGAAATGAAAAAAAATTCTTTAAAAAAAAATGAAATGAAAAAAAATTCTTTAAAAAAAAATGAAAATAAAAAATTCTTTAAAAAAAAAAATGAAAATAAAAAATTCTTTAAAAAAAAAAATGAAAATAAAAAATTCTTTAAAAAAAAAAAATGAAAATAAAAAATTCTTTAAAAAAAATGAAAATAAAAAATTCTTTAAAAAAAAAATGAAAATAAAAAATTCTTTAAAAAAAAAATGAAAATAAAAAATTCTTTAAAAAAAAAATGAAAATAAAAAATTCTTTAAAAAAAAAATGAAAATAAAAAATTCTTTAAAAAAAAAATGAAAATAAAAAATTCTTTAAAAAAAAAATGAAAAGAAAAAAAATTCTTTAAAAAAAAATGAAATGAAAAAAAATTCTTTAAAAAAAAATGAAAAAAATTCTTAAAAAAAAAATGAAAAAAAATTCTTTAAAAAAAAAAATGAAAATAAAAAATTCTTTAAAAAAAAAATTCTTTAAAAAAAATTCTTTAAAAAAAAAATGAAAAGAAAAAAAATTCTTTAAAAAAAAATGAAATGAAAAAAAATTCTTTAAAAAAAAATGAAAAAAAATTCTTTAAAAAAAAATGAAAAAAAATTCTTTAAAAAAAAATGAAAAAAAATTCTTTAAAAAAAAATGAAAAAAAATTCTTTAAAAAAAAATGAAAAAAAATTCTTTAAAAAAAAATGAAAAAAAATTCTTTAAAAAAAATGAAAAAAAATTCTTTAAAAAAAATGAAAAAAAATTCTTTAAAAAAAATGAAAAGAAAAAATTCTTTAAAAAAAATGAAAAGAAAAAATTCTTTAAAAAAAATGAAAAGAAAAAATTCTTTAAAAAAAATGAAAAGAAAAAATTCTTCAAAATATGAAAATAAAAAAAATTCTTCAAAATATGAAAATAAAATAAATTCTTCAAAATATGAAAATAAAAAAAAATTCTTCAAAATATGAAAATATGAAAATAAAAAAAATTCTTCAAAATATGAAAATAAAAAAAATTCTTCAAAATATGAAAATAAAAAAAATTCTTCAAAATATGAAAATAAAAAAAATTCTTCAAAATATGAAAATAAAAAAAATTCTTCAAAATATGAAAATAAAAAAATTCTTCAAAATATGAAAATAAAAAAAATTCTTCAAAATATGAAAATAAAAAATTCTTCAAAATATGAAAATAAAAAATTCTTCAAAATATGAAAATAAAAAATTCTTCAAAATATGAAAATAAAAAATTCTTCAAAATATGAAAATAAAAAATTCTTCAAAATATGAAAATAAAAAATTCTTCAAAATATGAAAATAAAAAATTCTTCAAAATATGAAAATAAAAAAATTCTTCAAAATATGAAAATAAAAATTCTTCAAAATATGAAAATAAAAAATTCTTCAAAATATGAAAATAAAAAAATTCTTCAAAATATGAAAATAAAAATTCCTCAAAATATAAAAATAAAAATTCTTCAAAATATGAAAATAAAAAATTCTTCAAAATATGAAAATAGAAAATTCTTCAAAATATGAAAATAAAAAAAATCTTCAAAATATGGAAAAAAAGTTCTTCAAAATATGAAATTTTTTTTTTCAAAACATGAAAATAAAATTTTTTTAAAAATTCTTCAAAATATAAAAATAAAAAGTTCTTCAAAAGATGAAAATAAAAAAGTTCTTCTTAATATGAAAATAAAAAAATTCTTCAAAATATAAAAATAAAAAGTTCTTCAAAAGATGAAAATAAAAAAGTTCTTCTAAACATGAAAATAAAAAAATTCTTTTAAATATGAAAATAAAAACAATTCTTCAAAACCTTAAATGCACAGTTGCTGACAATTTCAATCTTAATAGAAAAAAAAAAAAATCAAAGGATTTTCCAAGTAATATTTGCTCAGACGATTTCCAAAATTAATGCCAAATTTAAATAGAGATGTGAATAACCGATAACAAAAAACAAAAAAAACAAAACTGCAATCAAGATGAATTTCCCAATCTGGAGACCATGGCCCCCTGCATGCATGTATATGTGTAGAGAGAGAATAAAACAAAAACAAGTTGGACGATATGCAACTTATAAGTAATAAAAAAAATAGTTAAGAGGTATTTAAAATAATTAATTTTTTTAATTAGTGAAATATCAATCTTGATAAAGAAAAAGTAAAAATTAAGAGAAAAACATTGCTCATGTGAAGCGGAAGAAGATAATTATTTGCTAAAAATACAATCTGTCTTTGGTGAAACAAAAAGATCCCTCTTAATCTCATCATGAATCATTTAAAGTCTTCAATGAAAAATGAACAATTCCAGTTTTCAGAAAACTGTCAGAAAAGAGAAAAAGAAAGGTAAGACAAAGAGAAGAGAAAAACACAAAAAGAGAGGAAGATAAAAAAAAAATCCAGTCAAAAAGTGATGAAAAATGAGGAGGTAGGGCTCTAATGTTTTGCAAAAAATTCATATCCATTGACGGATCAAGCGATTTAAGTGGAAATTCACTTTTTTGTGAATTTAAAAAAAAAGTGGAGAACTTACAATTCAGTTTGAGTAAAAAACTAATAAACCAATATTGAGCACATCAAAAGAGAAGCAGATATGAAACAATTTCTGATTAATGTTGGAAAGCGAAACAATTTGCAAACCTTCAAGGGCAAAGTAAGTCATTCGTTTACATGTGGTCAAGAGGATTTTATGATATTACATGGAGGATAAAAAATATGGATACCTCGATGATAACAAGATATAAATCATGAATGTGGGTAGATGTTGCATTTGGTATGCGATTGAAGTTTTTGATAATTTCAAGATTGAAAATGAAAAATATTTTATTGCTGCTTTTTTTAAAGGTATATTGATCGAGGAATATGTTAGAATAATTTTGAGAATAATTTAGAGTGAGCTGATATTCTGCCTATTGCTCCTTCCAGCAGGGCTTGGGGAGCTGACTGCATAGGTAGGGCTGAAGGGGTTGGCATTCTACTGGAGTGTAAGCAATGAAAAACATTTGTTTCCAATTTTTCAGTTTTGCTGCCTATTTCATGACATGTCAACCTCCAGCCCCGCTTTTTTTTTTTTTTTGAAGTTATCAATGAACAAGCTAAAACAACTGCGACTTCCACACAACCATGCCTGACAGAATGAGAATATGCTACCCCTTGCGGATTAAATAAAGGGTTTCATTTAAAATTCTGTGCGGATTCCCATGTTTGACAGATTTCAGAGTTTGACAAAAAGAATTATGTTATGTGTCAGTAACGCGGTACTAAATTGAACCCAACTTATTTGTGTTGGGTAGGTGCGGAAAGGTCAAGGGGTTACCAGTGACATCAGACTCAGTGACTTCCATTGACGGTGTGCAGCTGCATGCTAGAAAGTGAGTCGGTGCATTTTAGGTGCAGGTCGGTTAACGAGGGTTACCACCCCCACACATATACCCTGATAAAAATAGAAACGCACATGCGGACTTTTAGAGAGGGAGAGTAGACAGTCGTTTGGAGTTGAAATTTGGTAAACAGTCGGACTTGAGTTAGTTTTGAGACCAGGAGGGTCAGAGGAAAGATGTGTTGATGGAAACGCAAGAAAGCTTAAATCAGCAACGCAAGGGGTTCCTCGGGTTCGCTCGATGAAATAAAGAGATCCTTGCCAGAAAATCGGCATCATATTTTCATCTTTAACGCTCTTACAGATCATTCACCAGTGACAGGAAGAACCACATTCCCGAAGAGACAGGATAAAAAAAAAAATGTATGGTGAACTTTTAATGTGTATATACGCACACACAAACACACAGTTAAGAATTACAGCAAGTAGATATGCAACTTTAACACTCAAGATGAGAACAGTAGTCTGATGAATTCAAAAAAATATGAATAATCAATATTCATCTAAAAAACTCAGAAACTAAAACATGGAAGTTTTTATGTAAAATCTGTATTTAAAACAACGATACTTACACGAGCGGCTTCTTCCATCTTTTGCTTTAGTTCATCTTTTTTTCTCTTTTCTTCCATTGCTTCGGCGTGTTCTTTCCTTTCTTCTCGTTCTCTTTCCATTTGCTGAGAAATAAAAAGAAAAATAAATTCATCCAATTTTATTGATGACAGAATTTCTATTACTAAAACTGCTGCATTTATAACATCTTTTCACCTCTCGTTTTACTACAATACACAATAAAAATACTAATAACCGTTAACAATAAAAATACTAACAACCGTTAACAATAATAATACTAACAACCGTTAACAATAATAATACTAACAACCGTTAACAATAATAATACTAACAACCGTTAACAATAATAATACTAACAACCGTTAACAATAATAATACTAACAACCGTTAACAATGATAATACTAACAACCGTTAACAATGATAATATTAACAACCGTTAACAATAATAATATTAACAACCGTTAACAATAATAATATTAATAACCGTTAACAATAATAATAATACTAATAACCATTGGTTATCTCTTGGTTATACTGGCTAAGTATAAGTGTTTAATGACACAAACTAAAAACCTGGACGTCCCAATTTTGAATACAGTTCGTTCCACAGAAACACTTTCATCCAAAACCAATACTTGACCTTGTGTCTAACCTTCTAGAGAGCATCTATCAACCTCTACTAAATAGAACAGTAAAAAGAGAACCAACGATTATCTAGAAGACATCTTCATCTATTCATTTCATCAAACTATGTCTAGTCTTCACAGTGGACCCCTAAAGAAAGAGACAAATTTATGTTCAATATATTTGACAGCCAAGAAATGCCAAGGAGTTTAGCAAATAGACGAAGACGGACGAAGAAAGCCAAAAGGCTTTACTCACTTCTCGCATAGCTCGCTTTTCTGCTTTCTCTTGTAATTTGCGAAGCTTCTTGGCACCAACCTTGCCTTCAGGCATGGCAATCTGGTCGTAAATATCTTCTTCCACTTCATCATCATCACTCCTATCACCACCACGACGTTGCCTTTGAGCGACTGCCGGACTTTCCTCATCTGTTGTGAGTGGGAAGGAAAAAAAAAAAGATTAACATTAAAAACGTTTTAATGAACTATCTTATCATTCAAAAATTGTTAAAACGTTTTAATGAACTATCTTATCATTCAAAAATTGTTAAAACGTTTTAATGAACTATCTTATCATTCAAAAATTGTTAAAACGTTTTAATGAACTATCTTATCATTCAAAAATTGTTAAAACGTTTTAATGAACTATCTTATCATTCAAAAATTGTTAAAACGTTTTAATGAACTATCTTATCATTCAAAAATTGTTAAAACGTTTTAATGAACTATCTTATCATTCAAAAATTGTTAAAACGTTTTAATGAACTATCTTATCATTCAAAAATTGTTAAAACGTTTTAATGAACTATCTTATCATTCAAAAATTGTTAAAACGTTTTAATGAACTATCTTATCATTCAAAAATTGTTAAAACGTTTTAATGAACTATCTTATCATTCAAAAATTGCTAAAACGTTTTCTAAAAGTAAATCAAACATTAAAAAAAAAAAAAAAAAATTCTTAAATCGATTTCTGACAATATTGTCGGATTGAAAGGAGTAGGGATAAATTTTTATCAAATTTTTTTACTAAAATATTTTTTATTCATTTTTAACAAAAGATCTACGTGATAAAAGCTATCTGCCATCAAATCTTTTTCCACCGGCATTTCGATCAATTCCTGGAAATAATTCAAAAATCACAAAAGCATCGACAATGAACCCATGATGTGAAAGCCAATATTCATTTCAACTCTGCCACATGAATGGTACTTGAATCCATGTGATATCAACCAAACCACCACACTCATGCAGAGGGAGAAGGAGAGCAGGACTAACAAGGCAGTAGTTCTGACCATCTAATCATATATTTATCAGTACCTGATTTATCATACCTTGAAGATGGCCATATTGTATTCAGCTGGAAAGCAGGGAAACGGAAGTGAGTTCTACAGGTGTGCAGTCCTAAGAAAGAAACTGTGTTCATGTTTTGGTACAGATAAAGAGTGGGGAAAATTATTGAGGGCGGTTTCAGCTATGAGTGTTTTTCATGAAAGTTTGTCAAGCGAGGTCCTTAGATTGGAGCTCAGATCATTCAAATGACTATAGGTGAGTAGCCGCAAGAATTACATAATCTTTGCCAACTGAGTTCTGGTAAGCAAAAAAAAAAAAAAAAAACAAAAACATCCCTTACTTATTTCCATTAAAAAGAAGGGAACCTATCGCCATATTTTCTCCTTGAACATGTCAATAAAACTTATTTACTCGGTATAAAAACATATCAGACATGCCATCTATTTATGTTGACAAAATTTATTTTATGAAACAAGTTTTGTCTTTTATATTTGTGATTTGCCAATTTTTTCATTTTTTTTTTTAAATATAATAATACACATTTTTTTTAAATATAATAATACACACATTTTTAAATATAATAATAAACATTTTTTTAAATATAATAATAGACACATTTTTTTAAAATATAATAATAAACATTTTTTTAAATATAATAATAAACATTTTTTTAAATATAATAATAGACACATTTTTTTTAAATATAATAATAGACACATTTTTTTAAATATAATAATACATATTTTTTTAAATATAATAATAGACACATTTTTTTAAATATAATAATACACACATTTTTTTTAAATATAATAATACACACATTTTTTTTAAATATAATAATACACACATTTTTTTAAATATAACATTACACACATATTTCTTTAAATATAATACACATATTTTTTTAATTATAATAATACACACATATTTTTTTAAATATAATAACACACACATATTTTTTTAAATATAATAACACACACATATTTTTTTAAATACACACATATTTTTTTAAATATAATAATACACACATATTTTAATATAATAATACACACATATTTTTTTAAATATAATAATACACACATATTTTTTTAAATATAATAATACACACATTTTTTTAAATATAATACTACACACATTTTTTTTTAACTATAATAATACACACATATTTTTTTAACTATAATAATACACACATATTTTTTTAAAATATAATAATACACACATATTTTTTTAAAATATAATAATACACACATATTTTTTTTAAATATAATAATACACACATATTTTTTTTAAATATAATAATACACACATATTTTTTTTAAATATAATAATACACACATATTTTTTTTAAATATAATAATACACACATATTTTTAAAATATAATACACATATTTTTAAATATAATAATACACACATTTTTTTTAAATACAATACACATTTTTTTAAATATAATAATACACACATATTTTTTTAACTATAATAATACACACATATTTATTTTAAATATAATTATACACACATATTTTTTTATAAATATAATAATACACACATATTTTTTTTAAATATAATAATACACACATTTTTTTTAACTATAATAATACACATATTTTTAAATATAATAATACACACATATTTTTAAATATAATAATACACACATATTTTTAAATATAATAATACACACATATTTTTAAATATAATAATACACACATATTTTTAAATATAATAATACACACATATTTTTTTTAAATATAATACACACATATTTTTTAAATATAATAATACACACATTTTTTTTAACTATAATAATACACACATATTTTGTTTAACTATAATAATACATACATTTTTTTTAAATATAATAATACACACATATTTTTTTTAAATATAATAATACACACATATTTTTTTTTAAATATAATAATACACACATATTTTTTTTTAAATATAATAATACACACATATTTTTTTTTAAATATAATACACACATTTTTTTAAAATATAATCATACACACATATTTTTTTTAAATATAATACACACATTTTTTAAATATAATAATAGACACATTTTTTTTTAACTATAATAATACACAATATTTTTTTAAATATAATAATACACACATATTTTTTTTAAATATAATACACACATATTTTTTTTAAATATAATAATACACACATATATTTTTTAAATATAATAATACACACATATATTTTTTAAATATAATAATACACACATATTTTTTTTAAATATAATAATACACACATATTTTTTTTAAATATAATAATACACACATATTTTTTTTAACTATAATAATACACACATATTTTTTTTAAATATAACACACATATTTTTTAAATATAATACACACATATTTTTTAAATATAATAATACACATATTTTTTTAAATATAATACACACATATTTTTTTTAAATATAATAGTACACACATTTTTTTAAATATAATACACACATTTTTTTAAACTATAATAATACACACATTTTTTTAACTATAATAATACACACATTTTTTAACTATAATAATACACACATTTTTTTTTAAATATAATAATACACACATTTTTTTAAAATATAATACACACATATTTTTTTAAATATAATAATACACACACATTTTTTTTTTAATTTAATACACATTTTTTTAAATATAATAATACACACATATTTTTTAAATATAATACACACATATTTTTTTAAATATAATAATACACACATATTTTTTTTAAATATAATAATATACACATATTTTTTTAAATATAATAATACACACATATTTTTTTTAAATATAATAATATACACATATTTTTTTAAATATAATAATACACACATATAAAATGGTGCAAATCTGGTGTATGATATTGTTTTTAATTTAAAAAAAAAAAATTCCTATTCAAACCACTTTTTAATGTAAAAAATAATTTTTTTTTGACGAGTGTGAATTGCAAACCAAGCACCATAACGTTCAGTGCTGAACAACGCACACACTGCTACTTAATTTGACACTCATAGTTTTTAAATCAGTAATAAGTACATTTCTCCTTCCTCCACCAAAATAAAACTTATATAACAGGATTCACAATAAAATTTTAAAAGAATTGGATAAAAACTTTTTATGCTAGATTTGTTAGAAATACTGACAAACATGAGAATTTTTTTGCATCGTCGCGCACACAAAAAAAAATCTGTAAACCAGCATTCATCAACTAACTTACAAACAAAGTATTCATTTTATTTTTGTTATTTAGAAAACATAAGTTTTTAATTATGGAAAGCAAAAGAATATTTTTTAAAAATAAATTCTTTAAAAAAGAATAACCAACAATGACTATGCTTTTAAATAAGTTGAAACACACACAAACCACTTATCCAGTTAAGTAAAAGAATAACTTTTATTGGGTTTGTTTTACAATCCACAGAGATATGAAAAAGTCGCCAAAACACAATGTTACCAAAGGCAAGTACTCTTCTACCTGTGACACTATGGTGTTATGAATGCATGCAGCAATGTGCATATTGCAGTGAAGGGGTGGGGTGTTTGACCAGACAGAATGTGGTGGAGAAGTGAAGAGAAACGCAAAGACATAGCTAGCAAAATAGGACCAACTGCCAAGCTGTCATTATGGGTTTGTTACATGGAAAACAGATGGTATATTATCTCAAAAATGGGGACAGAATTGGAATTATCTCCGAGATGTCAGAGAAGATGTTTGTATTAGAAGGGCTATTTGCTGATAAAGGCCGCACACAGTGCTGGGTGAAGAACCCCAGGAAACTGCCAATAGATATCAGTGTGAGCAACCACCCTTCCATCCAAGGAAAGAGAGAGAGAGAGAGATGTTGAGTAGTTAAGACAAGGAGAGGCCCTGAGAATAATATCCCGAGTGGCTTCCGGGCCTTGATAAGTGGTGACCACTGTGTAAAAAAAAAAAAATAAATAAAGAAAGGATGTTTTTAACTATTCTCCGAGGGGAGAAAAGGGGTTGGATTAAAAAAAAAGGAATTCTAAAGGAATTAGAGTCATAGCCAGCAAACTAAACGGCTGGGCTGTTAAAGCGCTCCCTGACCTGGGGGCCCTCAGGGCTTGATGTTATGATGTTAACTAGCCTGTGTTAATGGGAAATCTATGACTTTACTTGTCTGGTCATATATCGTTCACTGCTATAGTCAGTCACCTCAATTGAGACAGTAGCCTCGTGAAGTAATGAACTTAATAAATAGTTGTTATTGTTATAAACCGGAGTTCTGTTTATTTGTGGTGAGGACTCTTCATTTTGCAGCAAGCTGCAAGGACTAGCGGAGTGATTCATGAACCCGGAGACAACACAGAAGAGGAGATGATTCGGTCAAGAGGCGAAGTGCTCCACCATGGAAACACAACGTGTGAAGATGATCAATAGGCCAACTTGTGATGGAACAATGTACGATCGAAAGGGCACCTATTTGAGACACCCGGTGTGGATGGTGCTGTTCAAACTTGTTAAATATTTGGTGCTGTAAATGTTTTAAAAATAAAAAAATATGCAAAATAGTGGTAGAAACTCACCCGATAATTGTCACGGTAACTTGAAGCCGTTAAAAATGAAATTTAATTATCCTAATTAGTTTAATGAACTTGAAAACATAATTGTAATCTGTACAAAATTTCCTTCCATTTGATATGCTACAAGCCATGTTTTGTTAATAATTTCTTTGAATTGTGTTGCAGTGGCCATCTTGGACCTCTTGGTTGCCATCTTGGATTTTTCACGATGTAATGATGACAATTGATAATAATCAGAATAACATTTCGCATGATGATAAAGTCTTACCTGCCATTTTTTTAAAGCTGTCTTTTTTTATGATGCTTCTACTGGAAGCCGTTAAAATAAAAATTATGCTAATTAGTTTAATGTACTTGAAAACATAATTCTGATCTGTACAAAATTTCCTTTAATTTGATATGCTACAAGCCATATTTTGTTAATAATTTCTTTGAATTGTGTCGTGGTGGCATCTTAGATTTTCCGGTTGCCATCTTGGATTTTTCATGATGTTATAATGGCAAATGATAATGTCCATCAGAATAATACTTCCTATGATGATAAAGCCTTACTTTCCATTTTTCTTAGCTGTTTTTATGACGTTTCTACTTAAAGCTGTTAAAATGAAACTGAAATATGCTAATTAGTCCGTAAATTACTAAGTGAGATGGTCGTAAATAATGCCAACTGAACCTTCATGGTATTATGATGATATGTTCAAAATTTTGCCATATAATATCTTAAAGATCTAAAGATACAGCTTTTTAAAGACGGGTTAGTCTCTAAATTGTGCAAATTTCCTACCATTTTCAGTCACAAGCTTATATGCATTTGAATAGGACTGACTAAAAGAAAATGTTCACTGAACCACATATTTTTTGATACTTTGAATGGTCATAACTCCAGTTCTAATGGGCTGATTTTAAAAAACTAAAGATATTATTTCTTTGTTTTTTTATGCTCTTTTTAATAATGCTTGATGTGAGTTTATCTGATCTAAAGAAAAAAATGGTGCGGTATTGCTAGTGTGAATTGGCACAACAACAACAATAATAAAGCAATCAATTGATGGATTTGTAGAGGATTGTTTTTTTTGTTTTTTTTTTTCAATCAAGTACATACCTGAATCTCTTTCTATTTGCATCCGACGCCTGGCCTGTCGATGCCTGGCACCTGTTGGTAGGTCCTCTCGAACAACAGGATTGGGTCCACGGCGACGCACAGCATTTTCTTCTAGAATAAGAAAGAAAATATTATATTCAGTTTAACATCCGTTTTACATACTGACATGTGTTGGACAATATATACCAGAAAAATAACAAGTGAACAAGACTATGAACTTGAAGGTATACATTTATACTAGCATATCACTGTTAGTTTGATTTTTTAGACTGGGTTAAGCTTTGAAGAGTTGAAGAAATATCCAAGATTAGAGGTCATTAAGATCATCCATAAATGAACAAAAAAAAAAGAAGCAAAACAAAAAAAAAATGGTGTTTATAAATAATTGGTGTTTCAGTGATGTCAGATATGGTGCTATGCTAAATCTGTTCCTTTCAGCTGAGGTACTGCATGTGCATGTTTTGCCAAATGTAAAATATGAAATGAAAGCAAAATTAATTTTTCCTTGTCAGCAATCTCTGCATGTGATTGTGTTAGAAGTGTAGATCATTTTTTTTATCGTTAATATTATACTAGACTACCCGTGACCCGTTGGATCAGTATGTTATATTAGCTATGGAATTAACATATGAGCGTGACACTTGTGACGTAAAGAAAATATTTTTTTGTGACATAAACATTTCTATGAACGTATATTAAATTGAAAAAAAGAATATAGATAAGTTTCTATGAGTCGTTCTGTTTATAATTGTTTATTTTTGTAAAAAAAAAGAACTTACAGCCATTGAATTATAAGCGGTTTGCCATACTTATAAGTAAATGTGCACTGAACAGATACCATAATACTTTTTTTTTTTACATGGGGGTCACCGCTTATCAAGGCCCGAAGGCCACTCAGGGATAAGGGTTATTGCATGTACAGTAATCAATGAGATAGTATTGTAATAATCATTAGTATTGGGGGTTTTGATAGAGTGTCTTACTTAAGGGGGCGGTTTGTCAGGAGTTTGTTTATTTATTTATTTATTTATTTTTTTTATTACATTTTCACCCCAAACAAGACACATTGCAACTTTGGTGTAGGGGGCTACTATCAGGGTCAGCAACTACTGGGGCACTATGTAGGGATTTGGGCAGCAAGATGTCGGTTCACGTTGCACTTGAACTTCTGCATGTCAGTACAGTTAGGGAAGCAGGATCCCGGAATGGAATTCCAGAGTCTAGCGGTTCTGGGGAAGAAACTACTGGAGTAGAAAGATCTTTTACATCTAGGGATCTCTACTGTGAAGGGGTGGGATTTAGCTGCCTGTCGGGTTTGTCGAGAGTGTCTGCGTCATGGGGGCACAAGTATCTGCAGTTCTTCAGAGCATTCACCATTAAAATACTTGTAGAACAAGCAGAGGGATGCAACGTTTCGTCGATGGGACAGAGGCTGAAGCTTAGATGTCAGTTCAGGACCTATCAGATTGGCGACTCTTTTTTGAACCTTGTCTAGGAGCGAGAGACTAGTAGCAGATGCACCAGCCCAGATGTGACAACAATACTCCATACATGGGCGAATGGTGGCCTTATAGAGATACAGGATACTTTCAGGTGTCAGTAGTTTTCTAGCACGGTAGAGAGAGCCTACCTTTTTCGCAGCGGCCCTGGCAATGTTTTCAATATTGTTCCAGCTCATGTTTCCTGTGAACGTTAGACCAAGCAGTTTGAAAGACAGGGAGTCACTGGCCATTGCTATTGGTGACAGAGAAGGTTTCTTGTAGTTATTGAAGGAAACCAGTTTAGTCTTGGCAGCATTGAATGTGACCATCCATTTATATCCCCATTCCACTACAGATTGGAGGTCATCCTATAGTGTTTTTGCCATTTCTTTAGATATGTGTTCATTTGTTTTCCTGTCATGCCTGTTATAGAGTGTAGTGTCATCAGCATATATACCCATCTCAGAGGCAGTTTTGTCGGGGAGGTCATTAATAAATATCAGGAACAATAGAGGTCCAAGAATAGACCCTTGAGGCACTCCCGCATTTATATCACACTGTTTAGATGTTCGACCGTCAAGGACAACCTGGATTTTTCTCTTATCTAAGAAGGATTTAATTATGCTAAGTATTCTACCAGTGATACCGTATGATTTAATTTTCTTGAGGAGACCCTTGTGCTATACCCTCTCAAAAGCCTTTATGTTGGACTTGAAGACGTTGTAGTCAGGTGGGAAACAGGCAAGCGGCAGAGAGTTCTTAAAGTTAAATTCAAATTTTGATATATCTTTTAATTTAAATGCCCCCTAAAAAATAGGGATGCTCAAAACGTACACTGTAAAACAATACGTTTTATTGTTGCGTTGATTATTTATTCTATATTGTATATATGAAACACGTCGATGATTACACATATTATTATTTGTAATCACGTTTTGCGTTTGCTTCCCATATCTTGAAGTTTTTTTTATTCAATAAATTTAAGATATTCGTTTTTCTAAGGACGTCCGTTTGTTCGAATGAAACCGGTCCAACTATTTGTGTTTATTTGTTTACGCTGTTATGGGTTTATGTTTATGTATGCATGCGCAACCGGAAGTTGTAAACTGGATGTTGGGTTACAACACCCATTACAAAGTCATTTGAGTTTTCTGGGCATCTTTACAAAAAACATTAGGTCAAAAGGGGCTCCTACAATTTATATATATATATATATATATATATATATATATATATATATATATATATATACGCACACACACACTAACAGGGAAACCCAACGCTGCCTGGGATTGAATGATGATCAACGGATATATATATATATATATATATATATATATAAAATAATTAAAAGAATGAGGTATGGGAGAACCAGTTTCACTAAAAAGCAAAACTAATAAGCAAAACTGGTTCTGTGTGTGTGTGCGTATGTTTTGCTTATTAGTTTTGCTTTTTAGTGAAACTGGTTCTCCCATACCTCATTCTTTTAATTATTTTCTGAACAAAAAGAAAAAAAACCATCACACTATTTTCACACATTTCCATTTTTAAAAGTTTTTCTGAATACTTTTACGTTTTTCATAAGAACTGTGCAAGTCAGATTAAAAACTTTAGCCGGATGGATTTTGGCTGTAGTTTGGAGACATCTGTGTTAGGTGATTGTACAAAAATTATTCCATTAAAAAAAAGTGAGAATAAAAAAATGTATTATTATTTTTTTTTTTTTTTACTTTAACTGCAACTCAACACCCACCATTAAAATGACATCGTTTATAAGTTTTCAACAAATATCACATTCAAGTAGTTTTCTGGATATTAAGACCTTTATTAGTATTATGTTTTCACTGGCGGTCATGTTTTTTCATGCGTGTTACAAAACAACCCCCTCCCTATGTTAAGAATGGCGATGGCCACTGAAATTTATTAAGTAGTACATTGGATAATAAAGTTTTAATATCCAGGAAACTACTTGTCTACCCCAAATTTAAATGTGATATTCGTTTTCAACGTACCCGAAGATTTATAAAGGTCATCATTTTAAATGTGAATGTCAAGTACGGGCAAAATGAATGCTGCTGTTAAAAATGTATAAACATTTGACCCTTCCTTTTACTTAAAAATTCATCAAAAATCAGAAAATTAACCAAATTTAATGACATTTTCAGTATTTATCAAATAATGATCACGGAATATAAGGAACCCATTATTTTTATTTGGATCTTAGGAAAATGTATTTTGTTTAAATACAAAATACCTTTACTAAAGTTATGGTTTTCAGTAGTTAAAAAAACAAAAACGGCGGAGATTAAATTTTATACAAAATTGATTTCCTCAAAATTGAAAATAAGTGGAAAAAAGAAAACTGGAAAGTTTTCCCTTAATTGAGACTCTCTTCCTGTGATGAGGTAATAAAATGTTCTTTCTGAAATGAAGTAGAAAAAGTTAAAATTCTAGGTTGGATAAACCAGTTCTTTTCAGAAATAATTAAAAACATAAAAATTTAACAAGTCATCCTGGCTGGTGAAGTAATGTTCTTTCAAATGAAATTAAAACAGAATTCAATTGTTTACTTCAGCAAAACAAATCAGATATGGGTAAAAAATCCGTTTCCATGTGGAAAATTAAATGACGAATGCGCACGAGTTTAACATCACAAAGATGGAATCGATGTAGTTTGTTACAGCATGCTGTGTTGGGCTTGACTGACTGGGTTTGGCGCGCAGTGCCCTTTTTATATGTGACAGACCAGCTCCCAGTGAAAGCTGTTAGAAAAATCTTTTTGAAATTCACTTTCTTTGAATGCCGATTGGATGAAAAGTCAAGGTGCGAAAAGACAGAACTTTAGTCTTTATGCCCGCAGAATTTGTGTGAGTGTAGAAAGGAAAATGTGCATCTTTATACAGCCGCATGCGTGCAACTAGGTTGAGTCGAAGCATCGGCAATCAATTGGCGAGCAGACACGCACTGCACACCACCACCATTCTAGTTGAGTAGATCTTCCCGTTGTTTGCTAGGGTGACAGCGTGGCTACGATATATGTATCTTTGGTACCATGCTGAAATGTTATTTCGAAAGCCATTCTTAATATGAGGAGGAGAGTGTGTTTTGTAACTATGCTGTGCTTCCACCAAACAATTTAATAATAATAATAAAAAAAAAAAAAAGGCATTGTGAAATTTTAATTTAACCTGAAAAAACTATTTAAAAATAGTGCGGTACCAAAGATACATAAGCACCTTTTTTTTTTTTTTAATAAATTATTTTAGTTTGAATTATTTTTTCCTGCTAATATGAAAGTTAAGTCTGTTATCGACGATAATCGGCAGAAAAAATAAGAAAACGTAAGAATTAATTTTACAGCAGAGGGAAAAGCTCATTTAGTTCCATCCTACTTGTTAGTGGCAAATTTAAATTCAATATTCGTTTTCAGCATACTCAAATTTGGCATAAAATAGTTCCAGGGGTTCATACGATGCAAATGGTAAATTTACGGCGGGTTTGATTATCAGATTCGTTGTCAACGACCTCAAAATACCTCTAAAAAAGTCGGTGTTCTGTTGTAGCGTAAGGTAATATTGACCGTTATTTATTGATTAATATCAGTGACATTTACTGAGTGGATTTCTAGCAATATTTTGCTATTTTTTCTTCAAATGATTATCCAGACTCCAAAGATGGCAGCCTCATGTTCGCCATTGTATTGTCGTTTTAACCTAAGAAGCGCTCAGCATTACTTGCGTTTCAAATTTAATAAACGCTTTAAAATAAGTTATAATGCAGAAAAAAATTATCTATGAGTAATTTATCTTGCCTTTGATAACATTTGTTTATATTTTTGTTTCTTGACCACTTTTTTGGTTTGTTGTCTTTAGTAAAAAAAAAAAAAAAAAGTACTCATGCACTTATTGATCCGTGCTGAAATAATAACGTTATGTAAAAAGCCAATCTTAACATGGGGAGGGGAGGGTGTTTTGTACCTATTCTGTACTTTAACCTTACTATTGATTAAAAAAACATAATAAAACTTTAATTAAACTTGGAAATACGGTTTAAAAAATAGCACGGATCAGTAAGTGCATTAGAACAAAAAAAAAAAAAAAACAACAACAAAAAAAAGTGCTTATTCAGATTGGCACTTATGGCGGTAATTAAAAGTAAAGAAAATACGGAAAAAATCTGTATGATGTGAGGTACGTACTTGTAACAGGACGAACATGTCCTATTCCAAAAATTAAGTAAATCGATCAAATAGTTTTATTTAAAACTAAGAAAATCCAAATTTTTAACGATTTTAAGACTAAACTGCATTGAACATAAGGCTTATTTTTCACCTCAACATGTCGATTTGAGTTGTCCCCCTTTGCTTATTTCATCAGATTTAATCATGGCCGATGAAAACACTACGAGTCCCTTCTCTTACCCCCTTAGTAGTAAAATTTGATTTTCTGGAATAAAAAACAAGTAAAACAAACAAACTACTTGATCAAATTACGTAATTTTTGGAATATTTCATCTCTGTGACTAGTACGTACATCATACAGACTTTTCTGTATATTTTTTTAAATTGCCGCCATGTGCCAAAATCTGATTAATCACAAAAAATAAATAAATAAAATGGGTTTGTATTACTGTACACATAGATTCGAAAAAGTTGTCAAAAAAACAAATGTTATCAAAGACAAGATAAGTTACTTTTCTACCAAACTGGATATATTTTTCGTGTTTTTATTCAATGTAACATGTTTATTCAGCTCGAAAACCATACAGTGTTTACCAATTTATTGGAAAATTTAAGATGGCGCCTGACTCTCTCTTTAACACAGTAAGTTGTGGAAAAGGTATTATAAATAAAAAACTAGATAAAATACTATTAAAAACCCGCGCAGTATAAGTTACCGTGAGATAGGTGACATATATTCGGTGAGTTTCTAACAGTATTTTGTCTAGTTTTTTATTCATAATACCTTTTCCCAAACTTATCGTGTTAAAGAGAGAGTCAGGCGCCATCTTGAATTTTCCAACACATCGGTAAACACTGTATGGTTTTCGAGCTGAATAAACGTTATATTGATTAAAAACACGAAAAAGATATCCAGTTTGGTAGAAAAGTAACTTATCTTGCCTTTGATAACATTTAGTTGTTATATATTTCTTTTTTGACAACTTTTTCGAATCTATGTGTACAGTAATACAAACCCCGAATTTTTATTTGAAAACAATACCCCATATGTTTTATATTTTTAAACAAAAAGATCTGAATGAATGTACACGACATTTTTTGATTAATTCTATCAAGACTTACCGTTTTGTACGGGTGCTTCGTGTCGTCTTTTGCGGTGCCATCTTTGAATTAGGGCGATTATTAAGATGGCCAGAACCAAAACAGCAGCCACAACACAATAAACTGTTTCTCTCGACACACTCGACGGAGAAGACGCCATGTTTACAACGAAACTGAGAACCGGTGTTTTTAGGAGATAAAAAAACTGGAATCATACGAAACGAAAGATGAAAAAAGGAAAAAGCAACGATTGTTTCGTTTCGTTGTACGATTTATTTTGAACTTTTTTGACTGGAACAATTTCGTTTCGGTTATTAAATTTTTTTTTTTTTTTTTTTTTTTTTGTGCGGATAAGTACGAGAGTGTCCACCCGCTAAAAATGCGTGTTTTCCCCCTTTTGAAAAGTTTTTTTTCCCCGACGATTTCATAAGCATCATATTCGCAGAAAAAAATTGAAAAAAAAAAAAAAATTAATGATGAGCCTGATGAGGTGTTCATTTTCTCGTTATAACGTTCTAATCACGTGACACGTCGGTAAATATGAAGTAAGGAAACCCCCTTCTTTAAAAGTCATTAAATTAATTAAAAAAAAAAATCTGCTAATATGATACCTAAATCTGTAATCTTTGATAATCGTCGGAAAAACAAACAAACAAGCAAACAAACGCACACACACACACACACACACACACACACACACACACACACACACACAAACGTGTAAAACATGCATTTTTAGGGAGTGTCCGTGTCCACTCTTGTACAGATCCGCTTTTTTTTTAGTAATATATTATATAAGCAGGGAGATCCGACGTTGCCCGGGATTGAATGATGATCAACGATGTTTCACACTCCCATATTTTTTATTGTCATTGAAATCAGTGGAATCGCCCATTTTTCAATCAAATCGATTGTCTGACAAAGTTCCATTTTATATAAAAGCAGAGATAGAGAGAATACATTAAAATGGATGGATAAGGACATTTCAGTTACATGTACATTTGTCGTATGCACTCACGCAAATTCTGTAGAAGTAAAAAGTAAACTGTGCCTTTTCGCGCGGACGTAAGACAAGGCAATACCACGTGACAGGGTATCCATTTTCTGTCCAATCATCATTCGAAGGAAACACCCTAAAATCTTTTTCTAGCAGCCTTCGCTGGGAGCCACCCAGAAATCTATAAAAAGGCACTGTGTGCACAATCCAAATCAGTTGCATCAGATTTCCGTTCAGTTCAGTTTAGGATGCAGTACCACGAATGAACAACGTGTTGTTCTGTTTCGACTCCATCTCCTTGATGTAAAATCACTAACATTGACGTCACGCACGCGCCTTTTAACCTCACTGGATTAATTCTCCAAAAAATAACCTTTTGTCACATCAGACACATTTATGGAGCAAAATTATCACATTACTGGAACTCACTAATATAACAAATTTTATTTCCTTTTGTTAAAAAAAAAAAAAGAAGAAACATTTTTCTCTAAAGAAAACATGATTGCCTCAGTCGGAGGAAGTTTTTTTTTTCTTTTCCTCTTTTTGGTACAGTTCTTTTACTCAAATCCTATCAGACTCTAAGAAATATATATAAAGTCCTCACGACTATTCCTGGTTCTAAAAACCTAACATTTATTTCCAAGAAACCGTTTCAAAGAACTATGAACATCTCGTAAATCATTTAATGACTCTGTAGCAGTCATAGAGAACTATTTTCTCTTGTGAATCAATACCCCCCCCCTCTAAGTTCTCCGACCAACGGCTGACTAATCAGCTAACAGGGCGCATTGATTCAACTGCTCCCTAAAAATCTGGAGGGAACGTCAGCCAGTCAGATCTGGACCGCCAGCGTAACAACGTCTATTCTCTTTCATCTCCTGTCCACCGGACATCTCGCTATAGCATTGACTGTCTCGATTTGAGACAACTGCTATCCAGCCGGGAACGACACGGTACTGATTGACCGACGACGACTTTAAAAGAACTTTCTTTTCCTTCTTCCCTTTTAGCAGCCTGACTTGCCAGTTCCTACTACAAATAAAATACTCTTCATTGTTATTGCTTAAAAAGGAAGTGTGTGTTTCTTTTGTGCCTTGTTCTTTGCTATAATTTATTAGAAAGCTAAAACAATTATCTCTCCTAAAACTTAATTTTTCCATCGCGTGTTGACACGGCACACGCATATAAAAATACAGCAACAACAAAAAATGATTTATCTTTATTGTAAAATAAAACTTTATTATAAATGTTAAAGTTCGTCTGACTATTATGCAGAATTTGACACTTTTATTAATTTTGTTTTTAGTGAGATGCGAGCGATTTTTATCCGTGTGCACGTCGCTGATTTGATGCTAGCATTCATGAGAGTCGGCCATTCCTCGTTACCAGCCATTACGCTCACTCTCGTTACCATTACACATAAAATAATAACAAAATAAAGATGTAACGAGAACGATTTTTATTTCTTTTAACAAATTTGTAGATTAACATCCTCCCCCTTTTAGGCCATTATGTGTCAAACAACTGGGAAAACTTGACGGAAAGCAGTAGAATATCAACAGTATAAAATATTATTTAAAAATTTAGAGCATGGCAAGTTTTTTTTTCAAATATAAATTCAACGTAAAGTGATCCGCTTTCCACGTCATTCTATCATTTTAGGACAGTTGACATTTTCCTTTTACCACTAACCCTAAGTTCACGTGGCTGCTAGTTAAGTTTCGGATTAAATTAGACTGATATGAATATTTAGAAAAATGATTCATTGGCAAAACATGATTTATCAAAATATTTATTTCATATGATTTATTAAAATAATTATTTTTATGATTTATTAATATTTATTTTATATGATTTATTAAATATTTATTTTATATGATTTACTAAAATGTTTATTTTTTATGATTTATAAAAATATTTATTTTATATGATTTATTAAATATTTATTTTATATGATTTATGAAAATATGTATTTTATATGATTTATAAAAATATTTATTTATATGATTTATTAAAATATTTATTTTATATGATTTATTAAAATATTTATTTTATATGATTTATGAAAATATGTATTTTATATGATTTATAAAAATATGTATTTTATATGATTTATAAAAATATTTATTTATATGATTTATTAAAATATTTATTTCATATGATTTATTAAAATATTTATTTTATATGATTTATTAAAATATGTATTTTATATGATTTATTAAAATATTTATTTTATATGATTTACTAAAATATTTATTTCATATGATTTACTAAAATATTTATTTTATATGATTTATTGAAATATTTATTTCATATGATTTATTAAAATATTTATTTTATATGATTTATTAAAATAATTATTTTATATGATTTATCAAAATATTTGTTTTATATGATTTATTAAAATAATTATTTTATATGATTTATAAAATATTTATTTATATGATTTATCAAAATATTTATTTTATATGATTTATAAAATATTTATTTTATATGATTTACTAAAATATTTATTTTATATGATTTATTAAAATATTTATTTTATATGATTTATGAAATATTTATTTCATATGATTTATGAAATATTTATTTTATTTGATTTATTAAAATAATTATTTTATATGATTTATGAAAATATGTATTTTATATGATTTATAAAAATATTTATTTATATGATTTATTAAAATATTTATTTTATATGATTTATTGAAATATTTATTTCATATGATTTATGAAATATTTATTTTATTTGATTTATTAAAATAATTATTTTATATGATTTATAAAATATTTATTTTATATGATTTATTAAAATAATTATTTTATATGATTTATTAAAATAATTATTTTATATGATTTATTAAAATATTTATTTCATATGATTTATAAAATATTTATTTCATATGATTTATTAAAATATTTATTTTATATGATTTATTAAAATATTTATTTTATATGATTTATTAAAATAATTATTTTATATGATTTATTGAAATATTTATTTTATATGATTTACTAAAATATTTATTTTATATGATTTATTGAAATATTTATTTTATAAGATTTATTAAAATATTTATTTTATATGATTTATTGAAATATTTATTTTATACGATTTATTAAAATAATTATTTTATATGATTTATTAAAATATTTGTTTTATATGATTTATTGAAATATTTATTTCATATGATTTATGAAATATTTATTTTATATGATTTATAAAAATATTTATTTATATGATTTATTAAAATAATTATTTTACATGATTTATAAAAATATTTATTTTATATGATTTATTAAAATATTTATTTTATATGATTTATTAAAATAATTATTTTACATGATTTATAAAAATATTTATTTTATATGATTTATTAAAATATTTATTTTATACGATTTATTAAAATATTTATTTTTATGATTTATTAAAATATTTATTTTATACGAGTTATTAAAATATTTTTTTTTTTATGATTTATTAAAATATTTATTTTATATGATTTATTATAATATTTATTTTATACGAGTTATTAAAATATTTATTTTTTATGATTTATTAAAATATTTATTTTATATGATTTATTAAAATAATTATTTTACATGATTTATAAAAATATTTATTTTATATGATTTATCAAAATATTTGTTTTATATGATTTATTAAAATATTTATTTTATACGAGTTATTAAAATATTTATTTTATATGATTTATCAAAATATTTGTTTTATATGATTTATTAAAATATGTATTTTATACGAGTTATTAAAATATTTATTTTTTATGATTTATTAAAGTATTTATTTTATATGATTTATTAAAATAATTATTTTACATGATTTATAAAAATATTTATTTTATATGATTTATAAAAATATTTATTTCATATGATTTATAAAAATATTTATTTTATATGATTTATAAAAATATTTATTTTATATGATTTATAAAAATATTTATTTTATATGAATTATTAAAATATTTATTTTATATGATTTATAAAAATATTTATTTTATATGATTTATTAAAATATTTATTTTATATGATTTATAAAAATATTTATTTTATATGATTTATTAAAATATTTATTTTATACGAGTTATAAAAATATTTATTTCATATGATTTATTAAAATAATTATTTTACATGATTTATAAAAATATTTATTTTATATGATTTATAAAAATATTTATTTTATATGATTTATAAAAATATTTATTTTATATGATTTATAAAAATATTTATTTTATATGATTTATTAAAATATTTATTTTATATGATTTATAAAAATATTTATTTTATATGATTTATTAAAATATTTATTTTATACGAGTTATAAAAATATTTATTTTATATGATTTATAAAAATATTTATTTTATATGATTTAAAATATTTATTTTATATGATTTATTAAAATATTTATTTTGTAGTATTTATCAAAATATTTGTTTTATATGATTTATTAAAATATTTATTTTATATGATTTATTAAAATATTTATTTTATATGATTTATTAAAATAATTATTTTGTAGTATTTATCAAAATATTTGTTTTATATGATTTATTAAAATATTTATTTTATATGATTTATTAAAATATTTATTTTATATGATTTATTAAAATATTTATTTTTTAGTATTTATCAAAATATTTGTTTTATATGATTTATTAAAATATTTATTTTATATGATTTATTAAAATATTTATTTTATACGAGTTATTAAAATATTTATTTTATATGATTTATAAAAATATTTATTTTATATGATTTATTAAAATATTTATTTTATACGAGTTATTAAAATATTTATTTTGTAGTATTTATCAAAATATTTGTTTTATATGATTTATTAAAATATTTATTTTATATGATTTATTAAAATATTTATTTTATATGATTTATTAAAATATTTATTTTATATGAACTAGAATTGGTTCTAAATAAGATATTGAGCTAATTTTGTTGCATTGAATCAGAAATTTTATTTACTTTCCAGAGATCTGTATAAGCTTTATTCATTGAAATATTTTCAATATTTCTCACTGAACTTCTTTTCTATTATTAAATCAAATGAGTATGTACTGTTTGTGAACAACTTTCAATGAATTATAATTGATAGAAATGAGCAGGGAATGTTTGATCACGATTATTCTGACCGATGTAATTCTCGGCTTTTAATTAATCGATTCAGAATTCTTCAATGTCTCAGCCAATGAATCTGCCTTGTTTTTACAAGAACTCTAAAATATTCACAAACATTCTGTGTTTTTCCTATTGTAATGAATTGAAAAGAATATCTGAAAAGGGAGAAGAGATTGATAAACCGTTGATATAGGTTTTATTAGCCAACAAAGAATACGCGGGCTGTGATTCTTGTACAGTGTTGTAATAATGGAAGCGCTTCCTCCAGCCAACGGGGATAACTTATGTTATTTTATTACTGCTAGCGTCCTTGGAAGGGATAAAACCAAAGGGGTAGGAGGACAAGCATAATTTAAAACTATAACATGTTCCCGTTCAAGAATTATTATGGAAGGGGGGTATGAAGGGGATCAGTAAGTGTTGGCTGTCTAGCATCAAGTTATGAAATCCTTAAATTTATTTGGGAGTCTTCGTAATCTAGACGATTTTTGTACTGATTTGTGGGGATTAAGGTCCTTTGTATTAACTTCTTGGGAGGTGTTGGTTTCTTCACAGGTGGGCAGTCAGTAGATAGTTCTTGAGAGGCCTCGGGCTAGCAGGGTTGTTTTCATTCTAAAAGTCTTTTTCATTCAAGGAGCTATGAGTCATGTCTTGCATGTTGACTGTAGTTTCTGCACATGAGCATTGTAAAAGTTCGTGTTTAAACGAGTGGCTGGAGTAATAGGAAGGTCAAGCTTATTAGACAAAACCAGGTTCAATATATGTGATGTCTCACATATATTGAACCTGGTTTTGCCCAAGAAGCAATTGAAGTCCCAGAGGAGGATTTGTAGGTTGTTTCATGCGTGAGTGCACAAAAAACCTCTTTTTTATAATAAAACAATGACCAAGTTTATTTCGCATTAAGAAGGACTGTGTCCAAGGCAGTGAAAGAAAAGAAAAAGGAACAGAAAGTTCTCGGGTGTTCTACCGTCTGGAAGTAGAAAACTTAAAGTGTCCATAGGCTGTCCAGTGGAAGTCTTCAATAGGGTAGTTGCAGCCTGAGTGGATTCAGTAGACAGAGGGAGAGGAGAGAGAGGCCCATGTTCTTTGGTGGTCAGGGCTCCTCTGCTCGCTGCAGGATTGTTTCAGACAGGAGTAAATAGTCCATTAAGGGACACATAGTATGAATGCGTCCTGATAGCTGACTGGTCAGTGTGTAGTCGAATCAGTCAGCAAGGAGGGGCATTAATCCACGAGAAAATAGTTTATTATGGTAACTGCTACAGATTTATGGCTGTATTTAATCATTTAAATTTTAATTTGTCATGAGGAGTTGCATCAGTGGCAGTGTAGAGTAATGATCTAATTAAGTCAAGGGCATCAGGTAATACGTCTTACCAACAGGGCAGCTTCATGTTACTAAAGTGTAAGGTTACTTGAATGGCCGTTCAGTTTCTCAACCTGTCCATTAACTTCATGGTGATATCTACTTGTATTAGAGGTAGCAATATTTTTCCACGTGAGAAATCTCTAATTTCTCGTCAGTAGCCCAGTCAGTATGTATCATATCAGGCATCCTAAAAAGTTGAAAATAACTGATTTTGACAATGGATAATTGTTTTGATTGTCATGTCTTTACATGGAAAAGCAAATGGAAAGCGAGAATACTCATCGATTATAGCATTTGTTAGCATGTAAAGAAGTTGATAATGGGCCTTTAAAATCGATGTTCAATCGCTGGAAAGGTAGTATGGCCTTTATGAGTGTTCTTTTGTTACTACCGACAAATGTGCATTTCAGATACTGGCAGGAGGAGCAGGAGTTGGTTATGATTTTTATTTGATCTAAAGAGAATGGGAGATTCCTTGTTCTGATAAAGTGGCAGAGCCGTGTAACACCAGAATGGCATAATCGAATATGCAAATCACGTAGGTCTTGCAAAGTGTGATTGAGAGCTGAGATGCGAGAGCATGTATCAACAGCTGCATTTTCCGTTCCTGGTTGGCAGACAATATTGAATTTGAATTGCGACAGTTCAATGCCCCATCAACACATATTGTCATTTTTAATTTTTGATTTTCTATGATTGTCGAACATAAAACTAATACTCTTTTGATCTGTAATGACTTTGAAATGTCTAACAAGTAAGAAGTAGCACCACTTTTAAAAAGCTTCAATGATCACAGAAGCTTCCTTTTCAACAGCATGATCTTTAATTTTGTTCAGATTCAGCGTCTGTGAAAAGAATGCAACGGGTCGCCCTTGTTGATTTAATGTAGCAGCTATGTAATAATTACTTGCATCCGTCTCTACTTCAAATACTTTATCTGGGTCAACTGTTGTTAGGGTAACGTTTTTTTAAGTCATTTTTCCAAGTCTGAAAAGAGTTTAAAATGGATGGAGACAAATTCCTTGTTATGATTGAGCAATAGCATCTTGTCGGAGAAGTTTTGAATAAACTTGCTATTGTACGAAAACATTCTGACTACTCTTTTTTAAGATGCAAGATTTAGAGGCGGTGGCATTTCTAGAAGTGGTTTCAGTCTTTGGTAGTCGGAAGCAATTTGGTTGTTTGTATAGTGCATCCAAGTAGATGATTGTAGTAACCGAAATAATGTTCTTGCTTTCATTCATGGTAATGTTATATCTTTTTCATGACATCATAGAACATTTGAAGATTGTGGTCATGCTCTTTTTGATTTCTTCCGCATATTGTAACATTGTCTACGTACACAAAAGTATCTGTTACGTTTTCCTTATCTATGATGTCATCGATACATCTTTGGAACGCACTTACCCCATTAGTAACGCCAAAAGGGAGGCGAGTGAATTGGTAAAATTTACCACTTTGAAAGCTGTGTACTTCCGATCAGTGTGACGTATCGGTATTTGGTGATAGGCAGACTTCAGGTGGAGTTAGATAAAGATACTATACTGTGGTATGCCGTCAATCATTTTATTGATGTTAGGCATAGGATGAGCATCCAGTTCCCTAAATCTATTTATGGTATCATTGTAGTCAACGACCATTCTTTTTTGTGATTTTCGTTGGAGGTCATCAGAACCTGAGCTCGCCAAGGAAACAACGAGGGCTCTATTATGTGTTATGTGTTCTCTCAACATCCTAGCAGTTTATTCTATTATGAATTTACTGTCAGCAATCATGTGACAATGTGATTTAATAGCAATAGGCATTATATGTGAAGAAAGGTGAAAAGAGAGAGGAAGGGAGATGTTTATAGACGGAAAAGAGTTATACTTGTTAATAGCTCCAATAATGAGTTCATCCTCAGGACCGTCGAATTTTAAGATCACTCTCTTGTTTTTTTTAGGATGTCTTTCCTGATAATTATGTTGATAATTATGTTGATAATTATGTTGATAAAGAGATCCTTAATCACTTCCACTTTTATGCTAGAATGGGTCTTATGTTTTGGCGCAATGTCTACAATAATTTTGGCCTGTTGATTAGGGTCTGCCAGAGCTATACTTTTTCTTTTAAGAATCATGAGGAGTTTCAGTTTTTTTATGGTATTTTTGCTGATAACTGTTTTGCTGATAAATGTTTTGCTGATAAATATTTTTGCTGATATTTTGTTGATAAATGTTTTGCTGATAAATATTTTTGCTGATATTTATCATATTTATTGTTGATAAATGTTTTGCTGTTTTGCTGATAAATATTTTTGCTGATAAATATTTTGCTGATAAATGTTTGCTGATAAATATTTTTCTGATAACTATTCTGCTGATAAATATTTTGCTGATAAATATTTTGTTGATAAATGTTTTGCTGATAAATATTTTTGCTGATAAATATTTTGCTGATAAATATTTTGCTGATAAATATTCTGCTGATAAATATTTTGCTGATAAATATTTTGCTGATAAATGTTCCCACATTACCAGAATCTACCATTGCATTCACAAAATGCCCATTTATTTTACACTAGCGAGGGGTACCCGGCGTTGCCCGGGTGTTTGGAGGTGTGTGTGAAAACTCCAGGGGGGGGGGGGTTTAGAATAAAAAAAAATGTTTTGGTAGGTAAGTATGAGGATTGAACCCGAACCGTTGAGGCAAAATTGGAAATTAAAGTGTGAAAAAAAAAAAGAGTGCAATTGTTTTAACCATTGGGCCACCGCGAGATGCTAATTAAAACACGTTTGAATTTATTTAATTACTTGGATTTGGCAGGTGCACGTTTTAATGACTTAATGAGGTCAAGTTTGACTGCGGGATAGTATTTCATTTACTGCGGGAATGCTTTTTTTTATTTTTATTTCCCCAAGATGTTGGGGGGTGGGGACCAGCTCCCCTTGTCCAAATTGAATAGCAATTGTTTGATATATGGAAAATATTTCCACATTGATCAAAGCTGATTGCTTTCAGACACTTCCGCCGATAGACGGAAAATACCGCCAGAATTAGTGTCGCTTTCATTATAGGAAAAAGACTAACCCACATGCGGCGAGCGACAAATGTTGAATATTTATCTTCCCGAAGTCGAGAAAATTAAATAGACAGGCGGGCTTCGTTGTTAACTGTGAGATATTACGATTTATATGTGATATAAAAAGTTTTAAAAAGTTGTTAGGCGACCAACCGCTTCTCTGAAAAAAAGCCTTTTGTAGACATACAGAAAAAGCGAACACACATACACACATACAAACATTTTCGCTTTTATATTTATAGATTTAGTGAATGTAATGTCTTTTGCTTCTGTCCCTAGTCAGGCAAGACTAGGCACGGGCGAGTTAGGGTCGTATAATATAGTAGCAGTAGAAGAGGAAGATTTACATACCTTAGCCCAATGTCCATTTTTTTTTTTTTTTTACATTTCCTACACTTGATGATACGCGCCGGATATGGCAGTCACGGATGCCACGAGTTCCCACAGAAGAAGCAAACTCTTTTAGGTTGGGAATTCTTCTTTATAGAGGCTAGCTAGGCGTCTTCCAAAGGAATTACAGCAGCAACTATATTGTGGTTGTTTTCATAGCTCTCCGAATGTTTTCCTGTTTGTTTCAGTGATCTGGCCATTGTGTAGGTTTCTTGTAGCGTGAGGAGGGGTTTCTCAAGCAAAAGGAGTGTCGGCGCTTTAAACTGAGTTATCTTCTCATGGCGTGGTCAAAAATTCAAAGATGTCTATCTTCAATGTGCTGTTATAAAAATGTGTTTTTCTGCTGTAAAGCTTTTCAGAGATTTTTAGCACAAAACGGATACGTACAATATAACCTTTTTGGTTTGTTTTACTGTACACATAGATTCGAAAAAGTTGTCAAAAAACAAATATATAGCAAATAAATTTTATCGAAGGCAAGATAAGTTACTTTTCTACCTAACTGGATATGTTTTTAGGGGTTTGTATTATTATACACATAGATTCGAAAAAATTGTCAAAAAACAAATATATAACAAATAAATTTTATCAAAGGCAAGATAAGTTACTTTTCTACCTAACTGGATACTTTATTTTAGTGTTTTTATTTAATGTAACATATTTATTCAGCTCGAAAAACATACAGTGTTTACCGATGTATTGGAAAATTTAAAATGCCATCTGACTCTCTCTTGATTACGGTAAGTTTGGGAAAATGAATTAAAAATAAGAAACTATACAAAATACTGTTAGAAACCCACCGAATATATGTTAGACTATGTCACGGTGACATATTGAGCGAGTTTCTAATAGTATTAACACAAGGTGTAGAAGTACCGAAAAACGTTTTTCATCCGTCATATTACTTCCTATTTACTTGCCTCCCCACGACGGCAGAGTTAGACACAAGGTCGATTTTTAATGTAGAGAAGCATTTATTACTAAACAACGAAATGGTGAAATATAAAAGCAAGTTAAGCTAAAAGTAAAAAAAAAATAAATAAAATAAAATAAATAATAAACAAATCAAAGAATTAAAGAAAGACAAAATTCAAAGAAATTTCGAACATTTATTACTGTAAACATAACGAAGAAGTGAAAATAGATAAATAATTGCAACCAAAGGCAAGATAAGTCAACGTAAAAAGGGTCAATAATGGTAGAAGCATCGGTGTCAAATGTCACGTGACCTAACTGTTCAGATTTTTCAGAACGAGGCTCGTCTGCGAGACCTACTTATCTAAACTGCACCTGCTTACAAAGATAAACACCCCCAACCTCCCAATGTTAAGAACGGCTTTCAGAATAGACACCCCCAACATACCCATGTTAAGAACGGCTTTCGGAATACCCCTCTCCAACCTTGTCAGCATACCCCCCCCAAAAAAAACTACAAAAGTTGACAAGTCGAATGTGGACGATAAGTTGGATTCAATGTAAAAAATATACCGAATTTAAAACAGGACAAGATTTAAATTTCCGTTTCATTTTTACAACAACCGAAGTGGCGAAGATTTAAATTAAGGCTAATCAACCGAAAAGAGGGTATGATTTCAAAAATACCGGCGAAATAAAAGCGAGCCCCCCCCCCCCCGTAGAAAAGTTCCAAGTTGAGGGTGATGGAATTAATGTTTTTGGCCAATTTTCCGGAATCGTTGTATTCTAGCTGATTGAAATTGGGGCCGCAATGAATCGGACGAATATGGTCAAGTCAGCAAGGAAACCAGCACATCTGAGGATGAATGTCCTGGGAACTGAAGATGACGGTTCTAGAGTGGAGGGGGAGGGCAGTACAAAGATTTTGGCAGCTGTTATGAAGGAAGATGTGGAGAGGGCTCTGTTTGAGCAGTTACACGAGGCTGATTTTTCAGTGACTATTGAAAGGATAGATGTCTGTTCAACTAAATTCTGATGTAAGGGAGATAACTTTTACAGCTTTTATGAAAGGGAGATAACTGAAAAGATTTCTAATTTGGGGTTATATTGAGTGCTTAGAGATATCATATTTTCTCCTGTTCAAGCGAAATGACTCTTTTTCGTCGAGATCGACAAAATTAAGACACGCAAGTTATTTTATCAATTATTATTATTATTATTATTATTATTATTATTATTGTTTTTATTTTGTTTTTTTTAAAACACTTTAGCCTTTACAAATGAATAAGTATATAATTAAATTTAATAAGTATATAACAATAATAAAAATTAGTAATCTGATTTTTTCACAATCAGTTGTGAAAAGAAAACGTTTTAAAAGATCCCTCTTTTAGCGCTTTTGCCAGCGTCGTCATTTAGCTGAGGAGTATAACTCCATTTTACTGACAGATTCGTTCAGTTTTTCATAAAAGAATTTAGGACGGTAAATTGTCTTTTTTTCGTCCCAACTACTTTATTATAGTCCACAGTTTTACAACGTTAACAACAAATATGTAAAATGCGACGATAATGTAATTTTTTTTATTAAACAAAACATTCGAGTAATTGTAAGAAAAAAAGATTTTTTTTCAACTACTTTATTTCATGTAACAAAGTTTTATGACATTAATAGCAAAAAAGTTTTAACATTACCAAAAAAAGAAGGGAAATGGGAAGTTCCTATTTACAATGCCTCCCCACGAGACAGAGTTAGACACCAAGGTCGTTTTTTTAATGTGGAGAAAAGAAACAAAACTAAAAATTATCTCAGTCGGGAAGGATTTCTCATCCACTGAGAGAGAACAAGAAATTGAAGTGCAGCATCAGAAGAACAGATACTACACTTTGATCTTGGCCCGAAGGGAAATATAAAGTTATTCGGAATCGTAACCTATTGTTTTAAGGGAGGCAATTCTGTTTTGCTAAGAATTGTAAGAAAATGATTTTTCAACTTCTTTATTTAATGTAATAAAGTTACCTCCCTTCGAAGTTAAGATTCTGAAAAACCAAATGCGACAATAGTTACAAAAGAAAAAAAAAAAAAAAAAAACTACGACGATTTTTTTTTAATGTAACGATTTAAGTTCATTTTTAATCAAGGGAACTGCAACGACGTTTTCTGTTCTATATAAAACAACATTGCTTCCTGACACACTTCAATATTCTTGGGATTATTTGTCTAGTTTAAAAAATATTTTTATTACATTTTCACACCCATCAAGGCACAATGCCACTTTGATGTAGGGGGCTGCTATCAGGGACATAAGTTGCAGGGATACTGTGTAGGGAGTTGAGCAGCAAAATGTCTGTTTACATTACACTTGAACTTCTGCATGTCAGTACAGTTGGGGAAGCAGAAACCCAGAAGGGAATTCCAAAGTCTAGCAGTTCTGAAGAAGAAACTATTCTCGTCCTTTAAACGCACTTAAATCTTTAATAAATCGTCGCAGTTGTTTAATAAATATTACAATTCCGCTACAATTATCGTTGCATTTTGAAATAGTTGCATCTTTTTCCTTACAGTTCCTCGAAGTTGTGTTTTCAAAATGGAAAATATTTAAAAAAAAAGGTCGAAAAATAACAATTCCTCTGGAATTAGTGTCGCCTTTTCCCTTTTTGCTATTAGTGTTTTTTGTAATGTTAAAACTTCGTTACATTAAATAAAGTAATTGAATGTTTTGTTTACAGCACTGTTTTACAATAGTTCACCGTGAAAAGGGAGACAACTGTCTTTTACTAAGAAATTCGTTCATTTTTTTTTATCTCATAATTTAGGACGCTCGATGCAATGATATATATATTTTTTAAATTAAATTAAAATATTAAAAAGAAAAGAAAGCTGCGACGAAAGTTTTTTTTTAATTTAACAATTTGATAACATTAATAATGCAAAATGTAGTTTTTACACGACTATTAAGAGAAAACCAAGAATGAAAACATTAAAAAAAAAAAAAAAAAAGAAGCTGCAGCAACTTAAAAAAAAAAATTTAATTAAAAGTAAATAATATGGTAAGGTTTTAAAAAACTTAGTCTTTAACTTTAAAAATATAAAAGCAGCGTAGTATAAACACCGCCAACCTTCCCATGTTAACGACGGCTTTCGGTATAAACTCATCCAACCTCCCACTGTTAAGGACGGCTTCAAGGTTTGGGGTGTTTATACTACGCTGGGGCAGGTCGTAAAAAATACCAAAACAACTGTACTTTCACCTAACAATGTATGGTTAAAAAAACATTTATCTTTTCTTGATCAAAAAAAAAAAAAAAATGTTGAGAAAAAAATTGTAAAAAAAAAAAAAATAAATAAATAAAAATAATAATAAAATAATAATAAAAGTAAACAAACAATTAAAAATACAACTTTTCTTAAGGAATATATATATATATATATATATATATATATATATATATATATATATATATATATATAAATACTAGTTTATTGTTATATAAACATGTTTACATCCCGCTGCTACAAACAGCCATTTGTTTCAATAAAACAACAGATATCATCAGGCAGCGACTTGACTATTCAAATGTTCAATGAATACCTCATTCATTATTCAGTGAACATTTGAATAGTCAAGTCGCTGCCTGATGATATCTGTTGTTTGATTGAAACAAATGGCTGTTTGTAGCAGCGGGATGTAAACATGTTTATATAACAAGAAACAAGTATTATCAGCTCTTTTTATTGACCACTATCTAACAACCTCGTTGAATTCACTAGTCTATTACTTTTAAATAAAACCCCCCGATATATATATATATATATATATATATATATATATATATATATATATATATATATATATATATATATATATATATATATATATATATATATACCATCTTTTTAATGTTTTGATTTTATAAAAAATATTGTTTGATCGAGTGTCCTAAATTATGAGATAAAAAAAATTAACGAATCTCCTAGCAAAAGAGGGTTGTCTTCATCTGCACAATGAACTATTGTAAAACAACGCCATAAAAAAAAAAGAAAAAAGATAATTCGCCACAGCTTTCTTCTTTTAATGTTTTGATTTAATAAAAATATCGTAGCATTGAGCGTCCTAAATTATGAGATGGAAAAAATGAACGAATACTTTGGTAAAAGAGAGTTGTCTGCCTCTGCGCAGTAAACTATTGTAAAACAGCGCAAAATTTACACTATTATCAAAAAAAAAATAATGTAGTAAAAAACAAAACAAAAACCAAACAATTTAATATTCTAAATTCTCGCATAAAACCGGAACGAATCTGTTTGTAAAATGGAGTTATCCCTCTCAACACAATGACGACGATTGCAAAAGCACTATTTTACTAGAATTAGTGACGGACGCAACCCGTGCTTATCTAAAAGTCAACTTTATTCCAATAAAACAAGGGACATAATACCTAGTCCAAGGGACACAACTCTTATAAAATCAGATAACTCAATGTACACAATGTAGTTACATTGTAGTACGCATTTTTTTCATCATATATATTATCAAAAGTACTACACCTTGGCCTTTTGGTCAAGATCAAAGTGTAGTATCTGTCTTCAGATGCTGCACTTCCATTTCTTGTTCCCTTTCGGTGAAAGAGCAGTCCTTCACGACTTTTTTTTATTTTTGTACCTTTTCTCCACGTTAAAAAACGACCCTGGTGTCTAACTCTGTCCCGTGGGGAGGGCATTGTAAATAGGTACTATCAAAAGTATCCGACAAGACGGAGCATAATTTTTTTGCTAATGGTAATATAGGGTGCGGCAGAAATATCTCCTGATACATCTCTGAAATATGTAACATACTGTTCACACACACACACACACACACACACACACACACACACACACACACACACACACACACACACACATATAGAGAGAAAATAAAAAGGAAATATATATATACATATATATATATATATATATATAATTATTTTTTTTACTATAATAATTAAATACCTACAGACACTAGTGTTTCAATGAACCTTGGTCCTTGCTCCTTTAATTGAAAAAAAAATTAGGGCTTGAATTACATTTTTCGAGGAGTTATAAGCTTGGAAATACAGGGGATCGAATAATTCACGCCTCCCATTTTGTAAATGTCTAATAATAATTAATTTAGAACCCGATGAGTACATAATTATGTACTCACAAATTGAAGAGAAAAGGTCAATACATAATATATTCAAATTTAAAACAAAAAAAAAAACATAGTGTTCTTATAGAATTTTACCTGTAAAGTCCGAAACACGTTTTTTTTTTTTTTAATGAAATCTTGGTCCTTGCTCCTTTAATTGAAAAAAAAAATTAGGGCTTGAATTACATTTTTCGAGGAGTTATAAGCTTGGAAAGATGGGGTGGAATTATTCGCTATTTTCACGAAATTTCTGACACTGCTAGTGTTTCATCCTTTCGGGAATCTTCAGTGCAGGGACGCAGGGTGTCACGATTAATGCCAGTCGAACGATTTGAACTCCGCAACACGAGGCATCTCTGGCTCGATTAGCGAAGACCCAATCCATTCGGCTATCATTAACCGCGTGAAATAACGTTTAATTTTAAATGTTCATTTACGTCAGTTAGACAGTGATATATAATCGTTATACGATGATCTATGCATAAGAGCTAAATTGACCGACATTAATTCAACTGAAAGTGCTCAACGATAAGAAACGAATTTCTTAAAGGGGCTGTCATAATTATTTTTTTTACTATAATAATTAAATACCTACAGACACTAGTGTTTCATCCATCGATTTTTTAATGTAACAAAGTTAATAACATTAATAATACAAAACGTAGTCTTAACGCGACTATTAAGAGAATCGTTTTTGTTTTCATATCATAATTTACGATGCTAAAACCAACGAACAAACGATATTTGCATTAGATGAAAACATTTAAAAAAGAAGCTGCGGCAACTTTTTTTTGTTGTTTTAATTAAAAAATAAATGTTATGGTAAGTTTTTAAAAAATAGTTTTTAACCTTAAAAGATGCAAAGGATGAAACCTTTACAGATGTTACTGCAACAATAAAAATGCAATTCTAAAAAAAGTTGATAACATTAATAATAAAAAATGTAGTCTTTATACGCAAATATTAAGAGAAAACCAACAAACCAACGATATTTTCATTATATGAAAACATTTAAAAAAGAAGCTGCGACAACATTTTTTTAATGTTATTAATATTATAAGCTTTGTTTAGTAAAAAAAAAGCCGCCACAGCTTTCTTTTTCTTTTTAAATATTTTAATCCTTGTTTTATTAAAAAGTTTTGTTTGAAAAAATATAATTTCCTATTGTCACATTTAATTTCATAAGTAGTAAAAAATGTAGGAAAAATTTGTAAAGACTACATTTTGTATTATTAATGTTTACAATTCATCTACAAATATCGTCACATTTTTATTTTTTTCTAATGTTAAAAACGAGATGTTTGTGTTATTAATAATATTATTAGCTTTGTTACAGTAAAAAAGTTATTAAAGAGTTTCATCCTTTGTATTGTTTTAAGTTTAAAGACTAATTAAAAAAACCTTGCTATAACATTTACTTTTTAATTTTTAAAAAACTTACCATAACATTTACTTTTTAATTTTTAAAAAACTTACCATAACATTTACTTTTTAATTAAAAAAAAACTTACCATAACATTTACTTTTTAATTTTTAAAAAACCTTGCTATAACATTTACTTTTTAATTTTTAAAAAACTTACCATAACATTTACTTTTTAATTTTTAAAAAACTTACCATAACATTTACTTTTTAATTAAAAAAAAACTTACCATAACATTTACTTTTTAATTTTTAAAAAACCTTACCATAACATTTACTTTATAATTTTTAAAAAACCTTACCATAACATTTACTTTATAATTTTTAAAAAACCTTACCATAACATTTACTTTTTAATTTTTAAAAAACTTACCATAACATTTACTTTTTAATTAAAAAAAAAACTTACCATAACATTTACTTTTTAATTAAAAAAAAAACTTACCATAACATTTACTTTTTAATTAAAAAAAAAACTTACCATAACATTTACTTTTTAATTAAAAAAAAAACTTACCATAACATTTACTTTTTAATTTTTAAAAAAGTTGCCGCAGCTTCTTTTTTTTAAATGTTTTCATCTAATGAAGATATCGTTGGTTTTCTCTTAATAGACGCGTATAAAGACTATATTTTGTATAATTAATGTTATCAATTTTGTTTGCAATTCCACCACAACAATCGTCACATTTTTATTGTTACAGTAAGAAAAAAAAAAAAAAAAAAAAAGACGCCGCATTTTTAAAAGTTTCATCCTTTGTATTTTTTAAGGTCAAAGATTATTTTTAAAAAACCTTACCATAACATTTACTTTTTAATTAAAAAAAAAAAAAGGTTGCCGCAGTTTTATTTTTTAAATGTTTTCATCTAATGCAAATATCGTTTGTTCGTTGTTTTTTTAGCATCGTAAATTATGATATGAAAACAAAAACGATTCTCTTAATAGTCGCGTTAAGACTACGTTTTGTATTATTAATGTTAATAACTTTGTTACATTAAAAAAAAATCGTCGCAGCTTTTTTTTTAATGTTTTGATTTAATTAAAATATCGCGTCCTAAATTATGAAATGAAAAAATGTGGAAATATATTTTATTCACTTATATTTTTTTTATATCTACCAATCCTTATCTAAGAAGTTCAATGTAATTACAGAGCATATAATGGAGGATAAAAGTCCATGTTCCAAATTTCATAACGTTGACCATCTTACAGTTTATTTCTTTAATCCAGTTGACACTTACAATTCCTGATAGTATCTGTTTCGTAGCACAAAATCAATCACTTAATTATTATATCAATCAGTGAATCTATTTTTATCAGGAGAAATAGCAACAATCAATCCACCAAAATAAATAAAAATGCGTTTGGACATGATTAAAAATCCTAAAATTGGAAGAGAGACTGCTAATACATTATAGTGTGCTAACATTACACCATTTTTAATTTTTTATATATATATATATATATATATATATATATATATATATATATATATATATATATATATATATATATATATATAAAGAAAACCGGTCGAGTGCCTTAATCGTTACGCCATGTGTTATTTTTATCACTTATAAACTTATGTTAATTTTTTTTTTAATAATAATAATACGGTTATTAGCGTTTCCAAGCTTGGAGATATAGGAAAATATTGTTATTTATGAGGTGCTCGCAAATCAAAGAACCATACGTATTACTCAGAACATCCGAAGGTGAAAAATTTGCATAACGAATCTTTGATGGTATGTGTTGTTTTAAACGAGAATCCAATCTTTGCGATGTTCGCCCAACATAGTGCGCGCTGCAACTACATTTGAATAAATAAATAATAGAATTATTATGGTGGTGGTGGGGAGAACATCTTTACAAATGGACGACAACATAGGCCTGGTTGGAAAAACAACGGTGGGTTCGATGCAAAATAACAGACCGTTGTACAGACAAAGAAATTTGCTTAGAAAATCGGTCACTGATATAACCTGGCCAAGGTATACGAAGGTAAACAGGACAGCTATTAGCTACAATTTCTTCAGTTTTGTAAAACTTGGAAACTTTCTTATTAATAGTAGTTTCAACAATGTCTAAGGGGTAACCCTTGTTACAAAGGGTCTTAGTAATGAATTTAATCTCGTCATCCAGATTGGCTTTGGAACAAATCATCAAGGCCCTGTGTTAAAATGTTAATTAAATTAAATTTTTGGTTTGTAGGATAAAATAAGTCCCAACGCGTATAGATGCCGATAAATGTTGGTTTACGATAAACAGAAGTAAGAAAACACGAAGAAGTCTTGGAATCAAGAACATCCAAAAACGGAAGAGTAGAATTTGTTTCTTTGTCTACCGTAAACCTAAGGGCTGGATGAACGTTATTACGAAACACAAAAAAAGCACCTGCTTTCATCTCGTTGTCAAATAGGCAAAACGTGTCATCAACGTAACGAAAGTAAATGTCTGGTTTATGCAAACCAGATAATAAACCCTGTTCGTGAAAACCTACAAAGATATTAGTCAACGCTGGTCTCATCTGTCTGTCTGTACATAATATAATTAAAGCTGAATTCAACCGACATCAATTTTACGAAAATATAGAATTGATGAAATTCGTTACTATGGCGGTTGAATTCATTTTTAATTATATTATGATATTTAATGATAGCTGAAAATAGCCACGTGTGTGTTTTTAGGTCAAGAAATACAGAAAATCAAAAAGTATTTCGTATTAAGTAATCAAATATGATCAACGTTGATAATACTCCACTGGGAACTAATGACAAAAGTTTCTTGAACTTACTCCATCCATTCCTACTTGTTTCAATCACATTAGCACCTGCTCCACCCGGTGCTACAGTGGTATGATCAAGATAACAGAATTTCTGAACAACCTCAATAAATCTGACATGGATATATTTACGCATACATGTAAACATCTGTAAAACAGAGCTTACAAACAGAAACAAGATGGCTGCCATTAACAAACTAGTCATGCCTGTAATAGCATTAAAAAACGATCTCCATGTTGACTGGTCATAAAAAAGGGACATAAACAGACCACCAGCAAATCCCGGGAACATGTTTACCAGAAATAACAGTTGGAAATAAGTTATACACCATCCACTATGACTACGCAATTCTTGTAACTACTTACCTAGAAAATGGAGCAATAAAACCTGACATAGTGATATGCGATAAGGAGGAGAAAGAAGCAACCTTAGTAGAAGTTAGTATCCCCCCCCAATGGTGCTTGGTTAAACAGAGCTGAGAGGAAAAAGTTAATGAAATACCAAACGTCTTATGTCCGACATGAAAAGAAATTGGAATCTTGGGAAGATTTCTGTCATTCTAGTAATTATAGGAACAACTGGATACATGAAAAAGAATTTCAAAAACTACCCGGCAAATACACCCGGTGAACGAAGTGAAAGATAAATTCAAACAATTGCACTTAAGGAGACGGCCAGAATCTTAAAAAGATCTCTCTGTTGAAATATCTGAGTTAACGGATGAATGTTTGACATCTGGTAGGATGCCCCATCCCCAGTTTGAATAAACTGATGAGAAAATTACACTGAAATGCGGAAAATGTCGACACACTGTGTACAGAATAACGTGCAGAAACCAGTGTTTACTGTTTGCCTGGGCCATATCGATTGGAGAGGAGCAGGGGATATAGGTGTCTCAGAAATTGACCATCAACATTGTGCCACTATTATGAGCACCGGGCAATATCTGAAGAGTTCCCAAAATCGAAACCTCAAAGGAGTACAAAGGAGTACATCGACATCACAAAACAAGAAACAGCAGAACAATCTCCATCATGAAACTGGCCAAATATTTGGCACAAGACTGTATTAAAAATGTAACAGAATCAGAAAACAAGTCTGCTATGGAAATAGCCGAAAAGAATCGCAAAAAAAAAAATACGAGAACTTCCATTGTCAAAAATCTGGAAGCTAACTTAGTAGCAACCTTAGTAGAAGTCACCCAATGATGCAGAGTAAAATAAAGCCGAGAAGGAAAAGATAACAAAACATCAAAGTCTTGTGTATGAAATAAAAAAGAAACTGGAATCTTAGGAAGATTGCTATCATTCCAGAAATTATAGGAGCAACTGAACTCATGAAAAAGAATTTAAAAAAAATATACGAAGTGAACCAAGTGCAAGATCGATTCAAACAATTGCCCTTAAAGGGATTGCTTGAATCTTAAAAAAAAAGATATCTCGGTAGGAACATGAGATAGCAGGAGAATGTCTGGCATCCGATAGAATTCCCCACCTTGAACAAACTTAGAAAATTGAAAATAAAAGTATGAATAAGGTTAGAATGGAAATTCTAACATGCATTTTGAAATGATATACGAGAATGTGAAAGTAACTTAGTAGAATGAGATGACCGTGTACAGGCACGCAGGGATGAAAATCTGTAAGTTTATTATTGTGAGAGAATGAAAGAAAAATGTATTTTAGAAAAGTAAGAATACAAATATATTATTTGATATTTTTAAATATAACTAGCAGGCGTTGTCCGGTCGAAAGATACGCTTACATATGATATTTTTATGCAAGCTTCGTACTTATTATTATATAGAGCCAATTGGCTATTGATTATTGTTTTGTACCCAATATATAGTAGTGATCTCCCCAGCATTTCCCGATATAACATACGTTTAAATATATTTTTATTCATGAAAATTTCGTATATATTATTATAGCGCCAATAATCCGTTGATTATTATATTGTACCTAATAAATGGTAGTAATTTCAAAAGTTAAAAAAACTGACTTGAATGCCATCAGCTAGAATCGAAACTAAAACATAATGTTCCAGCCTTCGTCGTTAGGTTTAGAAAAGTTAACTAGAAATGAAGAAATGACGTCATAACATTAACATTTGGAACGGTGAAATCGTGACATGTAAATTTAAAGTTTCAGCACAATAATAGATAAAATGACTATGTTTTCATTGGAATTTGTTTTGTAAATAATTCCATTTACGAAAATAAGAATGCAAATATGTAGTTTGAATTTGGTTAGGAAAATAAAATAAAATGTTTTTGCTTTTTATTTTAACCAATTGTTTTTGCAAAAAAGTAATAAAATATTCAGTTTGAATTTTTTAGAATATAAAAAAATATTTTTTGCTTTTTATTTTAAACAATTTCTTTTATATAAAAAAAGTAATCAAATATTTGGTTTGATTTTTTAAAAAATATAATAAAGTGTTTTTGTTTTTATTTTAAACAATTTCTTTTACACAAAAACGTAATCAGATATATGGTTTGATTTTTTTTTTAAATATAAATTCTTTTGCTTTTTATTTTAAACAATATATTTTTTTTGAAAATATAAATTCTTTTGCTTTTTATTTTAAACAATATTTTTTTTTTCACAAAAACGTAATCAACTGTATGGTTTGATTTTTTTAATATAATAAAATATTTTTGTTTTTATTTAAACAATCATGTTTTACAAAAACGTAATCAAATAGATGGTTTGATAAAAAAAGATATAATAAACTAATTTTTGCTTTTTATTTTAAACAATTTCTTTTTACAAAAACCTTAATCAAATATATGGTTTAATTTTTTTTTTGAAAATATAATGTTTTTATGCTTTTTATTTTAAACAATTTCTTTTACAAAATACTTAATGAAACATATGGTTTAATTGTTTTTTTTGGAAATATAAAATATTTTTGCTTTTTATTTAAAACTAGTAGAACTTGTGTACCAGCCTTTTCAGGTGGAAAGATGACCCAAAGCCAGAACAGCTGCGGCGAAGACCCCTCCCCGTAAAACAAAGAATACACATTATTAGTCATGTAAATTACTGATCATGCACGAACAGGTAGAAATGTATTAACACAGGAAGATGGCAGCGGTTGCTGGTCGTGGCCACTGTCGGTTCAAGAAAATTGCAAGCACTGGCACAGTGGCTAGAATGAAAGCAACTGCCTTCTACTGTTGTGAATTGTCTGGCAGTGGCTAGTAGTATTGCTTTAGGACAGTTACTTGCGTTTATATCTGTCATTGTCGTTGCATGAAGGTCACTGTCGTTCACTGGCGGCCATGACCAGTCTCGGCCTAAATTCGACCGCTCCAAAATGAAATTGTCTGTCACTTGATCCCATAAAATCGCATGTTTTCAATTGTCGAGCACTGTGATCCATTGGCGGACACTGTAATCTATTGGCGGGAACCGTAATCCATTGGCGGACACTGTAACCCATTAGTAGACACGGTAATCCAGTGGCAGTTTTGACTTATCGGCGATAACTGTGAGAAAGTGAATGTTTTAAGTGATTACTGTCACCTGATGACACTGGCGGGCACTGGCAGTTATTGCTAGATTGAGGCGGTTACTTGTGGGCACTGGTTGCCTTAACAACTCTTTGTCACTGTTGCCAAATCTCGGAGAATGATGGCCCTGATGGACGTAGTGTTCGCTACGTTAGTGTATATATTATATCACATGTGTTTAGTACGTATGCATAATACGGACCATGCTATATTTTACATATTATGTTCAAATAAAATCAAAATGTACACGGTAGGTATTGTTTTTTGAATTGTTAGACGCCACCCATGTTAAGATTTTATCAATAAATAATAACGATTTGATTTCAGCATGTCAGTAATCTGCATAAGTATCCATTTGTTAAATGCTAAAGATCTGAAGGCGATCCGGTATTTTAACTGATTCTATTCCTTAAAATATGTCTATTTATGCAAATTGTGTAAAAGTACATGTCATCTAAAGAAACTAATAATCACATCTGCTATGTTGAAATATTTCTTAAAACGCCCACTTATGTTCCGGTAATGAACGTAAAGCCTGCGTGAGCTAGTGATGTCATCGAGCAATTTGTAAACCGTGCCTATAATACATGGTTGAGGACATAATTCGTTTTGACCAGTTTTCATGTTTCGCCGTAGTGTTTAGAGGAAAAATTGAAAGGAATACGGAAGCATTTAAACTGTCAAATCAAAACTATATTTCTGGAAAACACTATAATCAGTCGATAGTGTGTCCCTTAAGTTTCACATAAGAAATTGTATAGAAGTTTTACGTAGACGGAGATGAAGGAGAAAAAGAAGAAGATAAAAGAAAAAGGAAAAAAGAGAAGTAAAAGATAAAAAAAGAGAAGGTGACGAAGAAAATAGAAAAGAAGAAGACGGAGAAGGAAAAAAAGGCGAAGAAAAAAGAGAAAATATATCTATTTACGCAATATTTGTAAAAGTACAGGTCATCTAAAGAAAATAATAATCAAATATGTACTATCGAAATATTTCTTAAAACGTTTAATTACGTTCCGTTAACGAACGCATAAACCTGCGCAAATTAGTGATGTCGTCAAGCGATTTGTAAACCGTGCCTATAATACGCAGCCCAGTACATAATCCGTTTTGGCCAGTTTTAATGTTTCGCTGCAATGTTTAGTGGGGAAATTGAAAGGAATATTTAAGCATTTAAACTCTCGAATCCAAATTATATTTCAGGAAAATCGTGGCTGTTAAGCTTCACGTAAGAAATTGTAGAAGTTTTACGTTGAAGATGAAGGAGAAAAAGAAGAAAAAAAGAGGAAGAAGAAAAAAAAAGAAGACAGAAACAAAAAAAGAAGACGAGAAAGAAAATACAACAGAATGATGAGAAAACGAATGAGAAGAAAAGAAAAAGGCAAAACAAGTAGAAGAAAAAGAAGTAGAAGAAAAGGGAGAAGAAGAAAGAAGAAGAAAGCAGATGAAGAAGACGGCGGAAAAGAAGAAAAGGAAGAAGGAAATGAAAGAGAAGGTGTAAAAAAAAAAAGAAAAACAAGCGGTAAAAGAAGGAAAAGAAAAAGAACTCAAATTCCAAGATGTGGACGCGGAAAAAGAAGAGGACGAAAAAAAAAAAAACGGGGAAAAGGCAGTGGAAGAAGAAGACGCATAGAAAGAAGATGAAGACGAAGTCGCTGAAAAGAATAAGATGAAGGTGTAGCTGAAAAGGTAAGAAAATGCCCGCGAAATAAGTAACGGAAGCAACTAGCTAATAGCCAGTCATAACCAACGTGTTTATTTATGTACGGTCGGTAGAGAAGTAATAAGTATGGACTATGTTTATTGTGCTTTAATAACTTTTAGAAAAATAATGCACGTGGATTCAAAGTAAAATATAGCCAGAACAGTTAAGTGAAACTGGTTAAAATAGTAATCATATATTTTATTTTGTATGCAAAGTTTTTATTTCGGGTAACGTGTCTGATAGCGATACGAGAGAAGTTGGGTTCCTTCTTCGAAAAAAGCATCCCCTTATTCGCAGAATTAATGGTTCTAATTGTAAGGGGTTGATCCAAGTGTCATTCCATAATTCTGCTGAAATCAGAATTGAAAGGGAGCGCTCTATATTGTCTATTGGTAGGCCAACGTAATATGTATGAAAGTAACGTATTAAAGTAGTGGAATAGTAAACCGGTGTCTTTTAACTAAGTATTACTGTGAATAAAAGAACCGGCGATTAAAAATAAAGAGAGAAAACATTTTGCTACTAATATGGTGAGATCACGTTAATGAGTGAGTCGATCAAAAATAAGAAAATAAAACTTTTATGGAAAGGTGGGTAAATGTGTGTATTTTTTCACGAAAACACGCTTCAGTATGAGTTTGGAATGAGGAGTGCGGAAGGTTTGCGTAGATTGCCTCGTTGGTTTCCTATAATGTCAGAAGTTTTGAGAGTAAAATCGTTATCAAATTATTAATAGCGAGAAAATTTCTTTTACGAAAATAAAAATTCAAATATGTTTCTATCTTTCTCTCTCAGTTGGTAGCTGCCATTATACATGAAAGAAATGGAACGTGCTCCATCAAGGATGTTTGCTCAATGGCTCATGGCATCGGTATGCACGTTATCAGCATGGATAGAGAAATTTGACCAGCTGATTCTGCTGCACAACAGTCATTTCGTGTGATGATCATTGTTGTTGGCATTTGTTTTTCCAGATATCTAGAAAGACATCAAGTAGAGGAACCACGTGAAGGTTGCTAACATCACTAAGTGAAAGCGTTTCTGTGGAACGAACTGGATTCGAACTTTGCACACCTAGATTTTCAGTCTGTGTCGTTAACCACTTAGCCAACATGACTTCCCTCATTCTGATGATAAAGTGAACGAACCCAACTATGTTACAATTGTTTTGATAAATAATTGAACTAAACCACTCTGGGCACCCTTGGGCAAGGTACTCGCCTCAAACACACCTTAGATACCAAACATCATCTACCATCTACCACTCAGAAACTTATTTTCACACCAATTTCTACCTTTAATTTCAAAGGAAAGTGTTTCTCTTGCCTATCAACTGCTGAAACTTCTACTAGATCTTGTATATGGCCTTTTTATTATTATTTTTTAAAATTCTTATTCAGTTTATGCAATATATATACTGCCACTTGAACGTATGAGGTTACTATTTAGAGCCATGTCTATAGGGGACTATGTGAGAAGATGAGCGAGATGTCTGTTCACATTACATTTACATTTCTGCAGGTTAGTACAGTCAGGGAAGAAGAAAGCAGAAAGGGAATCACAAATTCTAGCATTCTGAAAGAAAAAAAACTATTAGAGTAGAAGGCTTTCCGGCATCTATACACCTTAACAGTGAGGAAGTAGGATTTTGTTGCTAAATGGATTTGTTGGGGGGGGTATGTATGTATGTGAATGAGGAACAGGTGTTATAAAGTCATCAGAACGCATTCCTATAAAATTATTTGTAAAACAGAGACAGAGATGCAATATTGTGGCGATGGGACAGGGGTTGGAGCTTGGTGGATAGTGCAGAACCTATTTGATGTGAGAATCTGGCCACTGTCTAATAAGGAGAGACTAGCAATAGATGCACCAACCCAGATGTAGCGACAGCACTCCATGCATGGGAGAATGGTGGCTTTATGGAGATACAAGATAGCAACAGGTGTAAATAGTTTTCTAGCATTGTAGAAGGAACCATTTTCTTTGCAGCAGCATTGGCAATGTCTTCAATGTATTTGTGCAAATTTATGTTACTCATGAATGTTAAGCAAAGGGGCTTAGACGGTGAGCTTTCGGGTAATGTGTTATTAGGCATAGTTATCAGTTGTTGAGAAGGTTTCTTGTAATTGTTAAAGGAAAGAAGTTTAATCTTAGCAGCATTAAATGTTACCGTCCATTTATAGCCTCATTCCACCACAGACTGCAGGGTTTTTTTTTTAAAGGTTTCTGCCATTGCTTTAAATATGTGTACATTCATTTTTCCCTCGTGTCTATTATAGAGCATTTCGTCATCAGCAAATATACTCATCTCAGCCACAATTTTATCAGAGATGTCATTTATGAATAGCAGGAATAACAGAAGTCTAATTATTGACCCCTGAGGTACTCCTGCATTAATATCATGTTGTTTGGATGTACGTCTATCAAGTCAACCTGAATTTTTTTCTTGTCTAAAAAGGATCTAATTATATTTAGCATTCGGCCAATAATACTGTATGATTTAATTTTCATTGGAACTTCTTCATGTCAGACCTTGTCAAAGGCTACCACACTAACTTCCCCTGTTTTATCCAGTGCATAGTATATACGGTCAGATATGACTGTTAAAATATCCGCTGTAAAATCCCCAGTAGAACGGGCTTTCCTAAATTCATGCTATCGGTTAGAGAGATTAGCTTTTACGAGTTGGTGGACTAGCGCTTGCTTGATTGCTTAATGACTTAATGATTTTAATGAAGAGGGAAAACTGAGTCAATTCTTTTACCAGAACTCTTGTTGTTGTACCACAGAGGCGATTTCCCAGCTATCAGGGAGGCAAGATTCAACAAGCATTTGTTGAAGAGTTGTAAATGGTACAGAGGGCTAACTCAGCAAAACATTTCTTTATTAGTGTAGCAGGGATGAGATCAGGCCAACGTACCTTGAAGGTGTCTGAGTTTTTTTAGACCACATTCAGTGATAATGTCTCCCAATTTGTCAGCGTTATCGAGTGTAAACTAACTTCTCAACTCTATCAATTGCTTCAACTTCAATTGCAGCGTAAAATAATGTAATTAAGCTGCCTGGACACGATTGGGTAAAGGAAACTACCCCAAACCCATTCCACATTCCACTCTGAAATTTATCTCGGATTCTTTTACTTTTATTTTAAAACATGTTTCCTCTTCTGCCTACCCGACTTCCCAACCCAAGCCTTAGTATGTCATTAAGGTGAATCAAAAGACTAGAGTCACAATTAAAAAAAAATAAAATAAAATTATAAGTGAGAGCAAAAATGGAGGGAGATTTGTATCCCCATAAAAAAGCGAGAAATAAAAATACCTCCTCCCCATCTAAAGAAAAAAAACAAAACTTTCCTCACACGGATGGCACTCACCAGTGGCGCCCTCCCCTGTAAAAAATTATCAAACTCCAAAATGAGGCTGGCAAAAATGGACAAGACGGCAGCCATTTTGGTTGGAAATTAATATTTGAGATGAAATAAAAAGCAGTTTAAAAACACCAAAAAAACGATGCGAGTAGATTGCAAAGTAACTATTATTGGCTATGGTAACATTTATTTGTTGTATATTTGAGTTTTTTTTACCATTTTTTCAAATTGTTGTGTATAAAAATGAAACAAAATACTGCTTGAAACCCGTCCAATAAATGTTACCGTGATATTTATTGGATGGATTTCAAACAGTATTTTGTTTTATTGTATTTTTTTAAAGTCATTATCAAAACTCTTAATATTTGATTGTCCATTCGCGGCCATTTTTTCTTGTTTTCACGTAATGCTAGAGAATATTTATTTTTCGAATTGAATAAGCGTTTCAAAGTGAGTAAAACCATTAAAAACCTTTCCACGTAAGTAGAAGAGTAACTTATCTTGCCTTTGATACATTTTATATATATATAATATAAAGCTGAATGTGTGTGTGTGTGTGTGTCTAGTCACGAATAGGCTCCTATATGGTTGACTATTTTAAAAAACTGATTACATATAATGATAAAAGATGTATCGAGACACAGGAATGGGTATGTTTGATCTGGCAGAACGGTGGTTCATTAAAATTGTGGGGTCTGCGTTCGCGCCAGGTCCACAAAGTATGAAAATAAAAAATTTTAAAATAAAAAAAATACGTTTACAAGTGTTTTTGATATAGATGTACATAAGAATACTTTGATAAGTATGATTTAACTTAAATAGGGATGGTATAATAAAATTGTGGGGTCTGCGTTTGCACCTGGCCTCCATAGAATGGAAATAGGCACAAACTTTAATAAAGACTTTTCATATCTATCTGCGTAAGTATACTTCGATAATTATGTTTCAGTTTGAAGAAATATGGTATAATAAAATTATGGGGTGTTCGTTCGCACCTGACCTCCATAGAATGGAAATATGACACAAAGTTTAACAAGTTTTTTTTTTATATATATTCACAGAATATTGTGATAAGTGGTTTAGTGTGAACAGGGATGGTATAATAAATTATGGGGTTTATCTATTTTATTTTTACTTTCATCATATTTTGCTTTGGTTTTGATACCCCGAAATTCGAAGCTATCTCTTTACAACCCTTCCTTTTCATAACCTATCATACTTTCATAAATCAGAGTGCATTTTCTGTAGGCTGTTTTTGAACCCAGTTAATGACGGGTACTTTTGCTAGTATATATATATATATATATATATATATATATATATATATATATATATATTATTTTCCACAACCACTGGTGAGACGTCGGCTTGGGTTAAAGCTGGTTTGATACCTCGTCCTTGTTCGATATGATGTAGGTTCTTTCCACTGTCGGATCTGTGCTACGGGTTGCTTGATCTGTGTAAGTTAATAGACATTCTTGTGTGTGTGGCGTGTTTGCTCAGTTGGTAGAGTGCTCACCTAGCATGCAAGAGGTTCGGGTTTCAAATCCTGAGCGCGTATATGTCTAACTGATGAGCCCAAATGAGAGCGAAACTCGAGTATTGGACTTCCGGTTTGTTGGCTTTCTTGGCTCTTGTGGGCTGCGATGTTGGTTCGGTTGTGGAAAATAATCTATAAATATAAAAGCAAAAATGTATGTATGTGTGTTCGCTTTTTCTGTGTGTCTACAAAAGGCTTCTTTTGGAGAAGCGGTCGGTCGGTTCACAACTTTTTAAAACTTTTTATATCACATACAAATCGTAATATCTCACAGTTAACAACGAAGCTCGCCTGTCTATTTAATTTTCTCGATTTCGGAAAGATAAATATTAAACATTTGTCGCTCGCCGCATGTGGGTTAGTCTTTTTCGTATAACATCTTGGGGGTGGGAAAAAAGCGTTCAGCAGTAAATGAATACTATCCCACAGTCAAACTTGTAAAACGGGCACCTGCTAAATCCAACTAATTAAATAAAATCAAACGTGTTTCCGTTAGCATCTCGCGGTGGGGCAATGGTTAACATCACACGTTTTTTTTTCTTCACACTTTAATTTATAACTTTGCCTCAAGGGTTCGGGTTCGATCCTCATACTTACTTTTTTTTAACTCCCCCCCCAAAAAAAACACCCGGGCAACGCCGGGTACCCCTCGCTAGTTATATATATACGCTCACACTTTCTGAACATTTTCATAATGGGCAACAATTTCAAAAATAAAAGAACGGATAAAAACATGTAAATGTAATCGTCCAAAAAAAGAAGTACGTGATACTCTATTTCGGCAGAAGGAATACAAGGAGAAGAAACTATTCTCCGGATATTGAGCACTTTTTGTTGTTCGTGCGTTAAAAAGAAAACTCCAAAAATAAATAAAAATGAATTAAAACAACTTTTGTTTCATTAAAAATAGCAGCGAGTGCCCGAACGACCGAAAAAAAAAATATCCAAACACGTGCTTAATATGCGTTTTAAAATTTTTTTTATATTTTGTAAAGGCACTTTTTTCACTGGCTTTTGTTTCGTAAATAAAGGAAATTGTTTATTTGCTTTTATTTTTTTTTGGGGTGGTGGGGGGGGGGGTTCAATTTGCCTTTTTGAGTGGAGGGGGGCTTTTTTGTTTCTAAAAGTGTTTGTGAAGTTTGAATTCGAAGCGGTCACAGTTTCTGTATAGCCATTTCAAGAATATTAAAAACAAACAAATGAATTTTTTTCAGTTTATTTGTAAATGTTTTTTGTTTTAATATTAGAAACACATTTTTCTGTCTACACGGAATTATTTTTTCAAGCTAGAAACTTATTGAGATTACCAAATTATTTTATTTGGTGAAGAGTTTAATACTTATGTTTCGAAGTTCCTAGGGGGAGATAACTCTCCTTCTTTAAAAAAGTCGATGTCGGGAATAATTCCAAATAAATAAAATTAAATATATTATCAATTAAATTGTTATTTAAAGTTTATCAAATAACAATTTTAAATAGAACACTTAAAACAATTCTCTCGCTGGAAACATTAAACTAACATATCACTATTTAGTAAAATCGATTTTCCTTAATAAAAATGAGGTGGTCTTTTAATTGTATATTTTGCAAGAATCATGCTATATATAGAAATCAATGAAACAGTAAAGTAACGGATCTTTTGTACATATTAATCAAATTGTGAACAAACAAACAAACAAGCAAACAGACGGAAATATGAATGTTTATATATAGATATATATATTACCACGTTTTCATACCAATGTGTATTGTAAAATAAACCCAAAAATCTTTCATTAACACGACTGAACTCTCCCTTAAAAGTCCCCCCAAAAACGTTGATATGCCGTAAAATTTGAACGACCAAATTCAGTAGCATGAAAAGGGTTGATATGCCATAAAATATAATTAGACTCTTCTTAGACAATAAGACCATTCAAGCTGCCATTGATGGACGTATATCCAAGCAGCATAATAATGGGGAGGGTCCCCAGGGCTCGATCCTTGGACCACTATTATTCCTGATATTCATTAACGAATTTCCTGATAATATTGTGTCCAAGATGGGCATATTTGCTGATGATACAACGTTATATAACATGTACGAGGGAAGAACAGATGTACACAAATCTAAGATAATGGCAGAATCGTTAAAAACTTGACCTCCAGACCTTAGTTGAATGAGGTCGTAAATAGATAGTAACATTTAATGCTAGTAAAACTAAACTGCTTTCCTTTAACAACATAATAACAAGACGCCTGCCCAGCCATTGATATCCATAACAAATAACACCTTACCTGAGAATCCCTTTTTCAATTTCCTCTGCCTAACATTCACGGGCAATATGAACTGGAACAATTTTTTTTTTCTTTATTCAATTTTCACCCCAAACAAGGCACAATGCAACTTTGAAGCAGGGGGCTACTATCAGGGACTTAATTAGCAGGGGCATTATGAAGGGAGATGAGTAGAAAGATGTTTGTTAACATTACACTTGAACTTCTGCATATCAGTGCAGTTGGGAAAGCAGAATCCCGAAAGGGAGTTCCAAAGACCCGCAGTTCTGGGGAAGAAACTATTGCAGTAAAAGGCTTTCTTGCACCTAGGGATCTCTACTGTAAAGGGATGAAACTTAGTAGCTTGTCGGGTTTGTCGGGGGTAATTACGTCGGGGCGGTACAAGTGTTTGCAGTTCGTCAGAGCATTCACCATTAAAGTATTTGTAGAACAGGCAGAGGGATGCAACATCTCGTCGATGGGACAGAGGCTGAAGCCTAGATGACAGTTCAGGACCTATCAGATTGGCGACTCTCTTTTGGACCCTGTCCAGGAGCGAGAGACAAGCAGCAGATGCACCAGCCCAGATGTGACAACAGTACTCCATACATGGGCGAATGGTGGCCTTATAGAGGTATAGGATACTGTCAATACATTGGTAACATTGCGAAGGCTGCTGGAAAGAAAATGAGTTCCCTTTATCATGCTAGAAGACTACTCACCTGAGAGTATCCTGTGCCTCTACAGGGTCACCATTCGCTCATGCATGGAGTATTGTTGCTACATATCGGTTGGTGCATCCCTCTTGGATAAGCCCCCAAAAGAGTCTTCCATCTAATATATCCCACTTTGCCAACTAAGCTCTAACCCCTGTCCCATCATCGCAATGTTGCGTGTCTATTCCTGTTTTTTTTTTAATCACATTTTCACCCCAAACAAGGCAAATTGCCACTTTGGTGTAGGAGGTTACTATCAGGGACAACAACTACCGGGGTACTATGTAGGGATTTGGGCAGCAAGATGTCGGTTCACGTTACACTTGAACTTCTGCACGTCAGTACTGTTGGGGAAGCTGGGACCTGGAATGGAATTCCAAAGTCTGGCGGTTCTGGGGAAGAAACTATTGGAGTAGAAAGATCTTTTACATCTAGGGATCTCTACAGTGTGGGTGTGTTTTACAATTATTTTAATGGAATGTGCTCTGATGAACTCGTTGAACTTGTACCCCTCGATGTACATATCTCTGAGAAGCCTGCTTAGCAGCAAAATCACACCTCCTCATTATTGATGTTCCTCATTGCTAGAAAACCTTCTATTCTAATAGTTTCTTCCCTTTGGACATTGGGATTACCTCCTTGCTACATGCTTTCCTGGCTGTACTGATATGCAGAAGTTTAAATGTAATGTAAACCAACATCTTGTGAATTTTCCTTGGCATCGTTCCAAATAGTAGCCTTTTTTACGTCCAAGTGGCTATATGCCTTGTTAGGGGTGAGCGTGAGTAACCCCCCCCAAAAAAAACAAAACAAAAAAAAACAAACAAAAAAAAAAACAAAACAAAACAAAAAAAAAACCCCACCAAATCAAAGAAAACCATCTTTCACAGACAAAAGACAACAACAAAACGTAATTGTATTTATCTTTGCTTAAAAATCCTTTCCCATTTTCCCTCCTATCGACTATAAATCTTCAACATTCTTTTACTACTCTGTCGTCACGCATACCCGCCCGCGCGCATTTGAGAGAGAGAGAGAGAGAGAGAGAGAGAGAGAGAGAGAGAGAGAGAGAGAGAGAGAGAGAGAGAGAGAGCAAGCAATGCAAACATTCCATGAATTCCTTTCTCACGTTTGTCGATGGCCCCTTTTTATTTATCCATCGTGTTCTTTCTACGTTTTTTTCAATGTTGTGTGTCGTCAGTTAAAAAAAAACAACAACAAAAAAAAACGGTAATAAAATAAAATAAATAAATTAAAAGAAAGAAAAATGACAGTGCTAAGGGAGGGTTAGGCTTATGCCTTCCAATAACATAAAAATGGCATCGGTTGGCCAACTATAGAAATTGAAACATTTTTTAAAGGACCCCCAATCAAAGTCTTTAACTGTAAATTCGCTTAGACACACCTCGTAAAATAGCAAACACTACCTTATTACCTACTTCTCCGAAAGGCCATAAAAAGACAGGAAAACACAAAGTGACTACTGGAGTATTAAAGAAACTTGCTGTCACTGGTTTCCGACTAATGAATGCTGCTGCTGCTATAATAATAATAATAATAATAATAATAATAATAATTGAAATATTAAGGAAAACCTTCGAATGCGGAAACTAACACACATGAGCAACATGCACCAACCAGACAAACTGCTGCAGAGTCAAAACATGAAATGCCACATAGAAACAAGAAAATTGAAGCCGCATATCTATCAGTTCTCTAACCCCACCCATCCCCACCCTATTACTATATCACTGCCCCCTCCCCCGTTTCAGCACCGTTCTCCCCAATAAAAAAAATGATACCAAAGGGCCGAGAAGGGTCAATAAGGACTGAAAGATCAAGGAGCGAGCGCCAACCAGACCTCGGCTGGACAAGCGCAAAGAGGACTGGGACCTTGGGGAGGCTGAGTGCCACTCAAATTCCAGTATAAACCAATGGCCACTACCAGCGAGAAATCAATGGTAAGCGGCTGTTGTGATGATGCAAATTCATTTGCAAATGCTATCGAAGGAGGTGGATAGAGCTGGACGTCTGGGGAGACTTGTTGTCACTCAGCTTCCAGAGAACACCACAGGTTTCCAATCAGATCGTTTGTTGACTTGTGTGAAAGCTTTTTTTTTTTTTTTTTTACACGGTGGTCACCACTTATCAAGGCCCGGAAGCCACTCCATGTGAGCCAATAATACTAGATTGATGCCATAACAGACGGCAAAACGAAAAGAGCTGAAATCTTCAGAAAAATTCTTGACCGCGGAAACCAATCCACATGAACAACGAACACTAGCCAACTATACGTACGTTGAAATAGAAATCAAATCAAACAAAAACGTAGAACATCATACGAGCCCAAAGGAACTGAAACTGTCAAAAATCCGAAAAAAAAATAAAGTAAGCAAAAACAACTATGCAGGTGATTACACGGATCTTGACTTGTCCCACACAAAATGATTAGGAAGTGTCAAGGAGGATGGAAAGGCCGATGGGGGGGGAGGAAAGCACCAACCAGACTTCAAATGGAAGGGTGCGGTGAGTACTGGAACATTGAGAAGGTTTATTGCCACCCAAATTCCAAAGAAGATCAACGGCCGCTACTAGTGATAAATCAACGGTAAATGGCCGTTGCAATGACGCAAAATGATTTGCAATGTTTTCGAAAAAGGTGGACAGTGATATGAATTTAAGGAGACTTAGTGACACTCACACTTGAGCAAATGCCAATGGTTATTGGCAGCGAGCTATCACCGACAATGCCTTTGGGTGAAAATACAATGTCACTTGCAATGGTTAACAAAAGAGGCGAAGAACAGTTTAAATTTGGAGAGACTTGTTGTCACTTGGACTTCAGAGAACATCATTGGTTATTGTCAGTGAGCAACAGCCGATGATGGCCTACGTGAGAATTCCTAGTAAGTAAGAGTATTAATAAGAGTGAAAATAGACGAAACTGAAATCAAAGTGTGGACGGTTACATCGACCGACTAACTTCGGGTACATTGGCGCAGTATAACTTTATGTGAACACAACTAGAAATAAATAAAGAAAATTGCACGTATACAAAGGAACTAAAACTCTGAGCATAAATATATAAAAAAAAGTTCATCAAATGATAATATAAAAACAAAAAACAAACAAAAAACAAGTAAAGAATGCATGGTCCTCCGTGAGTGCACAGTAAACGAGGCATAAAAAAATGACTAAGTTCACCCCTCCCCCCCCATTTAGCCCCTAAAGTTCCCAGGGGATGTCAAATCCTGGTGAAAATGAACAAACGGTGCAGTTTTAGGCCGTAACATATGTAAATTGGAGTTCTGTACCAAGCAAAAAATAATAATAATAAAAAAAAAAAAGGAAATGACTAAGTCCATCATTTGCCTCCCCTCCTATTTAACCCCCAAAGTCCCCAGGGCCTTAACATATTTTAATTTGAATTCATCACCATGCAAAACTGCTATATAGACATACACAGAAAATTTTGAACAAATATGGTAAAATAGTCCCAAAAATGGAGTTTTTTTTTTTTTTTTTATTTATTAGCCCTAAAAAAGCCCCTGGGGCACGCCCAATAGTTAACGCGAAGTATATACAAACAAAATTATATAGAAATCAGTTAGTTACAACTTTGCAGAATCCAAGGCATCATCTTTTTTAATAAGTAAGAAAGTGTCAATTTTAACCATTTTAACCTGAAAGGCACCACTGGGAGGAGGGGCGGGGCAACCGGAGTTTTCCCCGGAAAATCCGTTCTGTTACTTTTTTACTCATCCTATGTTTAATGTTTGTGCAAAATTTCAAAAAATTCCGAGGCGTAGTTATTGAGATAAGTGCAGACAAACGAACAGATGAACGGACGAACGGACGAATGGACAAAGGTGAATTTACAGGTCTACTCTCCTTTGTCGGGGGACCAACAAGCTTTATTTTTTTGTTTTTTATTTTTGGAATCCTGACTTCATAATTTGTGCATTCATTCGGTACGGATCCGACAATGAAAGACCAGATAAGAACACACAATTGGATTTATAAGACCTTAATCGCCATTCCGTGAACCTTGTAAAGACAGTTCTTTGCAAGGACCCGTAACATAGTGGATAAAGTACTTGGTGAAATTGAGTTTCAAAGTTATACTGTTTTGAAGGTTGCAGATTCAATCCTTAATGCGAACGATACTAAAGTTGCGAATTACTTAGGACTTCTATCCAGTCACGGTTGACGGAACGACATCATACTGTCTTCGAGGATTAAATAAAATGTTTCGTTCGAAATTCTGTGCAGATTTCCGAGCTCGACAGAAAGATTCCCAAGTTAGACAAGATACACTTGAAGAATGTCGGATATCAAGATGAGATCTGTAACCCGAAAAATCCAAATCATATGAATTTAAGTGATGTTTTTCACTTCTAATTTTGGTTATAAAATTCCAGAAAAGTTAAGACACTTTATTTAATCAAGGAAAAACATAATTAAAATAAATTCGATTCTACCGTTTTAAATAATCTTCCGCAAGTTAAAGAGAGGAATTATCATGTCACTTTTTTATGGGCACGACAATAAAAATGATGACGTCGACAGTGAGTATTAAAAAACCCCCCAAAAACAAAACAAAAAACAAAAAATCAGCACCATTAACACGATCATTAGTTAATTATGGAGAAGAAAGAAGGGGGGGGGGAGAGAAAGTAGATATCGACAACAATTGAGCAATTAAATAGTTGTTCATTGAAGGAAATGCTAATTATTACTGAGATCGACGGTCACTTGTGGTACACGACCATTTTTATTTCGATCGTCACATTGTGTGATCTGCCATTTCTACCTTGCCCACTCGGTTCTCATTAACGGTAGATAGGCCAATTCGTTGTTAACATTGAAAAAAGACAGGTGTGACGTGTTAAGATCTTATCTCATAATATATATCCGGTACGTGCAAGCGCATCTGCTTACAAACTCACAAACTTCCGTAATAAAGCATATATAGATACATACATGCATATATATACATATACATACATACATATATACATACATACATGCATATGATTTTGAGAATGTGAGAAATTGTATATAATAAATTCCACAGCCAAACAACGTCGCAGCCCACAAGAGCCATGACAGTCAAAGAACCGGAAGTCCAAGACTCGAGTTTCGCTCTCATTTGGGCTCATCAGTTAGACAAATCCGAACTCAGGATTCGAAACCCGAGCCTCTTGCATGCAAGGCAAGAACTCTACCAACTGAGCAAACGCCTTGCACACAAGAATTTCTATTAACCAACACAGATCAAGCAAACCGCGCCGAAATCCGACTATGAAATGAATTTACTTCGTCTCAACAAGTGACGCGGTCATCCAACACGCTAATAACCCCAAGTCAATGTCTCACAATTCTTGTGTGCAGGGCGTTTGCTCAGTTGGTAAAGTGCTTGCCTTGCATGCAAGAGGCTCGGGTTTCGAATCCTGAGTTCGGATGTTTAACTGATGATCCCAAATGAGGGCGAAACTCGAGTCTTGGACTTCCGGTTCTTTGACTGTTATGGCTCTTGTGGGCTGCGACGCTGTTTGGCTGTGGAATTTATTATATACATACATACATACATATATATATATATACATATATATACATACATATATGCATATATATATATATATATATATATATATATATTGTGTATATTTAGGCAGCATTTTCTCATTTAGACAAATATTATTGAATAGCACGGAGTTATTCTGTTTTACAATTTTCCTTTTTATCTTCTCCAATCTCCGAATAGTCCTTTTTGTGTTCTTCTCGAAATTGTATATGTGGATCCACAATCGCGAGCGCTTTCGACAGAAGTACTTCTATCATCCCCAGGCATATTGTAGAAATAAATGTAGAAATTGTTTTTTAATTTACGCATATATACATTTTTTCCTAGTCCCGTGGTAGCCTGTTACAAGTTAGGTGGGCGGACTTTTTTTTTTTTTTTTACATATATTAAACACATTTATGTATGTTATGTAATGGTGGTATTAAGACGTATATTCTGTATTGATGTTGTTCGTATTAGGAAGAGTCTTAGTGAGAGATTAGAGTCTTAGGAGTGTTCATGTGTTCAGTGCAGTGGCGGCTCGTGCCTGGAGCTGTGGAACTGCAGCACCTCCAAGTCATTTCTACTCATTATTATCGATACACGTTAAAAAGAATACGTTTATTTTTTCTTTCTATGTGATAATATACCATATTATATATATATATATATATATATATATATATATATATACACACACACACACACACACACACACATATATATATATATATATATATATATATATATAATCCTGAAGCTTAATGTCGATAATTGTCCCCATACGCATAAAAGTAAAACTTTGCCTGAAGATGCGAAATTCACAGTTACACATTCTTAGTTAAGTTCGCTTGTACGCATGCCCGATCAAGATGACCGATATGAGCCAATTTGGAACTGTAGTTTTCGCAGTTCCAAACGCTCGTGCAATGCGGTGTTTGCGCGTTTTCGTTTTTTTTTTTAAGAGGCTTGTTTACAAATGTTTTATTGTTATTATTATTAAAAAGTGTAACGTGCTCTTGTAAATAAAATCTCCACCTTAAAAATATTCTTACACTTTAAAATGCGATTTAAGCAGACAAAAATATACAATATGCCAAACTTTTTTTTTTGAATTAAAAGTGTTCGGGCTTTTAGCATTGAAGCTACCAACGCGACTAATGTTATTATTTTTACCTATATGGCTTATTTTGTTTGTGTTTTTAAGTAGTTTGAAATCTATTTATTTTGTAGTAGTTAAACTTTACAGAATAAAAAATATTTACATTTTTTTCTATAGAAAAGCGAAGAAAATTTTATTTTAAAAATACATTTTAGTTAGAAATGTTTTTAACTTATATATATATATATATATATATATATATATATATATATATATATATATATATATATATATATATTTTTATAAAGTAATAGGGTTCGTGTGTTTCTGTCTGTGTGTACAGCTCTCCACCATCAACGAAATATAAAGGAGGTAAGAGGGTAGATCTCTCCTGGTAGAGAAACATTAGAACCCATTTTAGGATGTTTCTGTTATAGGAAACATAAGAATCTTTGCCTAATTTCTTTATATACTATTCTACAAACCACCCCCATATCGAATGACTTATGCTCATTTGCATATCACATTATATTAAATCTCTTTAACTAATTACCTCGACCTTATTACATATTGGAAATATTCTAATCATTTCAACTGTACTATTTACAAAATCTATTTAACATTTAATCTATCTTCTATCTTCTATCTATCTATATCTATATCTATATCTATCTTCTATATATCTATAAAAACAGAGATGTGTGTGTGCCACAGACGATTTCTGATTGGTTAATCCAATAATCACATCTCCTAAAAAACAATCGTTTCTACGCTCTTACCTTTACCATAAAATATTATGGCTTTATTTATTGTCCATCTTGGAAGGGTTTAATTTTTTAATAACTTGTTATTTACAAATTAAAAAAATACGAAACTATTATACGAAACTAAACTACACGAAATACGCGCACACACGCACACACACACGTTCACTACCGTCACGTTGTTATGGCAACCAAACCCGCTGACTTCTTTTTCTCATTTCACTCGTGGTCTTAAATTCATTTCGGGTTTGTATTACTGTACACATAGATTCGAATAAGTTGCAAAAAAACAAATATATAACAAATAAATGTTATCAAAAGCAAATTTTTCGTGTTTTTATTCAATTTAACATGTTTATTCAGCTCGAAAAGCATACAGTGTTTACCGATGTATTGGAAAATTCAAGATGGCGGCCGATTCTCTCTTTAACACGGTAAGTTTGGAAAAAGGTGTAATAAATAAAAAACCGGTTAAAATACTGTTAAAAACTCGCTCAATATATGTTACCGTGACATAGGTTGACATATATTCGGCGGGTTTTTAATAGTATTTTGTATAGTTTTTTATTTATAACACCTTTTCCCAAACTTACGGTGTTAAAGAATGTGTGAAACGCCATCTTGAATTTTCCAACACATCGGTAAACACTGTATTCTTTTCGAGCTGAATAAACATGTTAAATTGAATAAAAACACGAAAAATATATCCAGTTTTTATCGGTTTTTTACCTTCTCTGCAGAAGTACAAAAAAAAACAAAAACAAAAAAAAACAGAAGGTACTTTTACAGAATGTTAAACTAACCCTAACCGATGTTTTATGTTTAGTTTAGGAAAAGTCAGAAGAAATAAAAGTCATTATTGCATGAAATATACGTATTTAGTTGAAGTATTGTTTATGTCAATTCTTTCGAAGAAATTTAGCAAGAATACCTGTAAACCAGGAAATCGGTAAAATGTCATCATGGATGAATACTTGTCTATTATAATTTCTACCCTTGACAAAAACTTAGCCATAACAAAAGAGATTTATTGTTCAGATTGTTTTTGAGATTGATTTCTAAAAAGATATTTTATAAATAAAATCGACTTTAAAATTAAAGACTTAAATTACAATAATTGAATTTAAACATTCTTATTTCAATATTTGGCACATAACACCTGCAAAAATGATCACAATGTCAGGATTTCATTTTATTTCAGAATCGATGGCAAATACTAATATTTAACATTAGTTTATCATTTAAGCCGATAAAAAGCCCTTTTTTTTCCGAGTCATAAAAGGATTTGGAGTTTCCTAATCAACCTTTCGGGTGCAGTTGCACGCTCTCAAAATAACTAAAGTGTTGGCTTTAAAAAAATTGGTTCATTAAAACTAAACAGGTTTAGTTTTAATAAAAAAAAAAAAAATTTAAAAAAAAATCGCTTTGGTAATTAGATATGTCGTATGGTTATCCCTAATCGCTGAATAAAACCGCTAACGAGTTGAATGATTACGACATAAAATTAAACTCGGGTTCCTGAAACGGAAACTTCGTTTGTTTTTGTTTTTTTCTTATATTTACATTGTTATTTTGTTTTCATTTTCAATCATTCGAACAGTTTTCTTTTTCAAGTAATCCAAGTTACAAAATTCCCACTGTTTACTATGCTAAAATCACAATGACTAATGTATACCTATTAACCCTTATCCTTGAGTGGCCTCTGGGCCTTGATAAGTGGTGACACCCATGTAAAAAAAAAAAAAATCACTCGAACAGTTTTCTTTTTATAATGTACAGTTTTAAAAGTTTAAAAACGATATAGTTTTTACTTCAGGAAAATTAATGGGTCAGTTTTTACGATGTGCCCTGTTAAAATACTGTTAAAAACTCGCTCAATATATGTTACCGTGACATAGGTTGACATATATTCGGCGGGTTTTTAATAGTATTTTGTATAGTTTTTTATTTATAACACCTTTTCCCAAACTTACGGTGTTAAAGAGGGTGTGAGACGCCATCTTGAATTTTCCAACACATCGGTAAACACTGTATGTTTTTCGAGCTGAATAAATATATTACATTGAATAAAAACACAAAAAAGATATCCAGTTAGGTAGAAAAGTAACTTATCTTGCCTTTGATAACATTTATTTATATATTTGTTTTTGACTATTTTTTCGAATCTATGTGTACAGTAATCTTGCCAGGATGCGGAGGAAAATGAATGAAGGGGGAGGGGAATAAAATAAAAACATTTTGGAAACAGAGTAAGTTTGAAAGAATTGCTTTGCACAGAAAGAAATTAATGAAAAAATAAAATTAAATTTCTTTTCTTTCTTGATTTTTTTTTTTAGTTTTTTATGAAAAAGGAAGTCAAAATTAAGACTATAAAAAACAATTTTTATTAAGAGCGAACCTCAGTCGTCAGGTCTGTAAAAAAAAAGACGTGGAATAATAAATGTTTTCTAATACAAATTGTTTTTACTTATGTGTTCATTTGTCTCTTTGAAGTTCGTTTGTTTAATATATCGGTTTGCAATATAATTTTGTCATTCTGTCAGACTCAAATTTTAAATCTATATATCTATAAAAGTGTGTGTGTGTGTGTGTGTGTCTGTGTACATTTCCCTACGAAATAACTCTGTCAATTTTTAGTCTACAGACTCGAAATTTGATATACAGGGTACTGAGATTTGGAAAAATCTATGTGATCGGTTTTTAGCCAGAAATTTGGCGATTAAGGGGTTAAAGTTCAACGATTTGAGCTTTGAGAACTCTACCAAACTTCTCCGACAATTTTGGGTCTACACACTTTAAATTTTAGATATAGCTTCCGTGGACATGGATCTAACTTAATAACTTGATTTGAGCCCAAAACAATAAATTTTCAGGGGTCATAATAGGGGTCAAAGTTTAAAAAATTACCCCCTTTTTTTTGCTCAGCATACACCTCCAAACACCCGGGCAACGCCGGGCACCCATGCTAGTATATATATAAATATATATACATATATATATATGCACACATATATATATGTACACACACATATATACACACATATATACACACATATATATATATATACACACACATATATATGCACATACACACAGATATATACACACATATATATACACACACATATATATGCACACATATATACACACACATATATATACACACATATATACACACACACACATATATATATACATACACATATACACATATATATATACACACATGATATATATACACATATATATACACACATATATACACACACATATATATACACACACACATATATATATATACACACACATATATATACACACACATATACACACATATATATACACACATTATATATATATACACACATTATATATATACACACATTATATATATATATATATATATATATATATATATATATATATATATATATATATATATAAGCTTTAGCGTTTATTTACCTCCCACGAGGACAATGTAAGAAGTTTTACACTTTGAACAAAGTTTTTTAAATTAAAATGCGCAATAACAAGACGAGTATGTAAAACCGTTTTTATAATAAGCAAATAGTAAATAGCAAAGTTCGTTTTTATTTTTATATAAAAAGTTGTAAAAGAGATTTGTAAATAAAATTACGTATCTTTAAATTTTTTTGTTTGCTCATAGTACAAACATGTAAACTTTTTTATTCTATATTTTATTTACAAAGTTTTGTTATAAACACACATTTTTAAATTTTAAATAAAACTGTTATCCAATAAAATCATTTTTAAATGGTAAAATCCTAACTTTACAATCGTTTGCAGGCAAGTAAATTTCATAGATTTTGTTTTTATGAAAAAATAAATTATTAAAAATTGTAAATAAAATGTATTTAAAAAATGTTTTTGGATTGTTTGCTTGCGGAAAAAGTCCGTAAAATTTTATTTAATCTGTAAAGTTTAAAAGAAATATATTTGTATATTTTTTATTACTCTGTAAAGTGTGCACAATTTAAAATAGTGTTTTTTAATTAAAATGTTTTTGCGTATTACCCCTTTTTCGACGGCTTATAATAGCAAAGTTAAAAATACTTGTATTAAAAAAAGCACTTTTAATAACAAACTTATTTTGTTATACACCTATTTTTAATTAACAACAAGCTTTTTATAAATAAAACCGTTGTTAAATAGTAAAACTTTTTTCGTTAATAAAAATCTATGACCTGAAAGTTATAAAAGTATGATTCAACTCAGAACTTCCTGTTCAGTTAAATCACAAAAAGAGGATCACGTAAACATTGTATTCCTTCTACCCTAATTGATATTATACTAATAGACTACCTAGTACTTACCTTTCCCAACACAATTGATATAAAAAGAATTTAACCATGGCCTCCTTGCATCCCCATGAAAACTTCTGCGACGGTAAATGAACTTCAACAGATGGAGTTTTCACAGCTGTCTCTCCATGATAAAGTTGAAATTAAGAAAAGAAGCCGTTCAACGCCTGATATTCAAATATCTTAGCCAGGCATTAGCAACAACAAAGTGTATATTCGTAGCTTTAATGGTACCAGCGGAAAAGTTGGCTTTGCGGCTGTGAACTAAAAAAGGCATTGTTCTGCTTTCCTTGTTTGTTGTTAGGGGGTGATGTAATGTGGACAGAAGATAGTTTCAGAACTATTAGCAAAATGAAAGATAGAACTGAAAAGCATGAGAAGTCAAAGAAGCACGTTGACAATGTAGTTTCCCTATCAATTTGTGGGACCATAAATATTAAAGAAAAACTTAGTGAGGCCTACAGACTTTCAATCAATCATCATAACATGAATGTTAAGAAGAACCGTGAAATTTTATCTAAAATAATAGATTTTATTTTCTTTTGTGGGAACTTTGAAACTCCCTTACGAGGACATGATGAAAAAGATGATTTAGTAAATCCAAGTATATTTAGAGGATTTTTAAATTTTGCATCTTAATTAGATCCAGATTTAAAGAATCACTTAGAAACCAGTAATGTCTTCAAAGGTGTTTCCAAGACCATTTAGAATGACATACTTGGCTGTCTTTTACAAATATACCGTGATGAAATAAGGACAGAAATTAGCAAAGCTTCCTTTGTAGCTGTCATGGCTGACGATACAACAGATGTGTCTGAACATACACAAATGATCATTGTTTTACGGTAAATCTTGGATGAAAAATACTTGAACACTTTTGGGGATTCTTTATTCCAGAAAACCAAACCGCTGATGGGATATCAAAATGTATTCTACAACAATTAGATATAATCCTTCAAGGGAATCGCCAAAAACTGATAGCTCAGACATTTGATGATGCAAATGTCATGAAAGGCAAAAAAGCTGGTGTTCAGGCGAAAATAAAAGCAGTTCATAGTAATGTACTGTTATGCGCATCCACTTAATTTAATAATGAGGAATGCAGCAAGCATTACACGAAATGCTAGAATATTTATCTCTAACATTTTGGCTATTCCGACTTTCTTTTCTAGATTACCACAGCGTCTGTCCATTTCTCAAGAAGCATCTGAATGTAAGCATTCTACGCCCATCCGCCACAAAGTGGAACTTTAACATACATAAATAGAGTTCATGAAAATGTTCAAGCATTAAAAAAATGTCACTGAAATTCAGTCAACATCATATTTAGATGAGACCGTTGCAGAAGCGACAGGAATTCTGAAATATTTGAACGATGAAAATTTCATATTTTGGTTTGAGCTATTTCATAAAATTATGTTTCATGTTGAAATTATTTCTCGGGAAATTAGCATATATAAAGTCAATGAATACAAAACAAATTTCAAAACTGCTATTTTAGAGATAAGAAACATCAAATACTGTGAAAATCCTTCACAAACACTCAAGGGCGAAGCTAAAGAACTGTGTGACTATATATCTGTTGATATAACGGACAGATATTCTTCAACTAAACATTTAATACTTGTTAAATTGTTTAACAAGAAAAGCTTTGCTAGTTTTAAGAAAAAACTACCTACAGAAACTGACAACTGAAGCATATTCCATGATTGACAAATAAAAGTTTGAAACTGAGCTAGAAATATTTTATAGTAGGTCAGATATGCAAAGTAATTGATCTCCTGAAATTTATTTTGGAAAACAATTAAAACGATGTTCTTAGTGAAATCACAAAACTCATAAAAACTATCTTGACAATTCCCATGGCTACATCAGAGGTAGAACGTTGTTTTTCAACTCTGAAAAGAATAAAAACTTTTCTAAGGAACACCATGGGTTGCGAAAGACTAAAAGCACCTGCAGTGCTTTCAATTGAAAAAATAAAGTTCTTCAGCAGTCATTCAGAAGTTAAGGAGAAAATTATCAATCTTTTCTCACAAATTAAAGAAGAATGAAGTTTACTTTCAAATGAATGTAATAAGTAAAATATTTAAAATATTTACATCTATTTAGGATTCCTTTAAGTTATTGTATTTTTATACGTTTGCATACGAATAAATTATATTTTTATGTTTGTTTTATTTTTATACACTATTAAAACAATAGGTATTTTTTTAAAACAGCACCCCCACTAATCTTAGGCACGAGCCGCCACTGGTTGTGTGTTCATATGTCTTCAGATGTTCCTGTCTGTGGTACATGTTAATACAAGAGAGCCGACGGCTTGTAATACACAATGAGAGGTGATTTGATATATAGATAAATAGACCGAGAGTTTGTGGGTTTGGCATTTATACGTTTGACAGTTCCGTATGAACGGGAGTGTTTCTATAAATATTGATACATATATTTCTGACCTATTTTTGAGATGATGATTTTCACAAAGTTCTTATGATATAAATGGACAATATCTTTTCTCTTGAATCACAACACGAAGACGCAGATACACAAAGATGATGACGTCCTTTATTTCATGACCGGTCCATGATTTCGCTCGAGGAATTCAAAGTTTCTGTACATGGCTTTTTCTTCTCTAACCTTTCGCTTCCAAGATTTGACGTCAGCAGCCGTCTCTGACCCCCCTCTCTCTCTCTCTTTCTCGGCTCCCTCTCCCCAACTCTTCTCCTCTTCTCCCAGACTGCATCTAAAACTCTACCTACATTGAGAACTCGTCACATAATCGCATGATTAAACATGTGCTCATAAAGCATGTTGGATGACATGCATCACACTGACATGACCCCGAGTTCAGTAACCTATTTTTCAAATAACATGTTTACAATTTCAATTGACGATTAAATTCCTTATTTTAATTTTCATTTTTATAACAGAACAAATTTCATCATTACATTCCTTTCCCAATAAACAGATATGTAAGCTAAACGATTGCAATTCCACATTCTTTATTTCAATAACATTCTGTATTTATTTTAACATGATTCGAATTTTCAATTGCAAATCTAGCTTCGCAAGTGCGAATCCTTGACTATCCTATTTCATATTTACATTTAACTAATTCCCTATTTTTTTTACTTACATGAAAAGGAGCCATGCCTTTATCATGTAACATACATACAAACACATATATACATATCCAAAAATTTATCCCAAACATTTCAAAACGTTCCGCCTGCACTCATAATCAATATTATTTATTTGAGGCTTCTTTGTTTTAATGTACAATGCTTCGAGTATTCTTAGCCTATTTACATTTCTCTCATTCTGCAATACTCTTGTATTTTCTACCATAATTCTTCGAAATTCCGAATGGTGGCAGCCATGTCCCTTCAAATGTTGTGATATGGAGCTAGAGTCAGAAAGGTGGAGAGTCAATCTTCGCGACAATGTGTTAGTTGTTGAACCAATGTAGCTACTAATATTGGAGATACACTCTCCTATTGGGCAGCTAAATTTGTAAACTACATTGGTCCTTTCCAACAGGTCGTTTGTTTGCGAAATGTTGTTTTTCATTACAAGGCTTGTTGTCTGTATTTTTTTATAATATATAATACATTTTATTTTTTTATTATTATTGAGAGCCACATATCTACAGATTATATTTTTAAGAATACTCTCATCGATTTTTGAGTTCTTGTGTAACTGGTTACGGTAATATATATTAACAGGTTGATAATTTTTTTGAATATTACTAATTTGATTCAAATTACTAATGGATAATTTTATTTCTTTATCTACAAGAGAGTTAGGGAATTGATTATTTACTAACACTTGTTTGATATTTTTTAATTCATTAAAGATTTTTTTTTGTTTGCGGAAAACACCTTTGCACGATGTGTAAGATCCTTATAAAACGGGTTACTGACCTCATTAAAAACTGTTCCGCAGAAATGTTAATTGCTGAATAGTTATTGCTTACGATCGCCGCATGTACATTAAGCTTTTTCGTATAAAAAAAGACACTGTCCCGCACTAAAAGTTCACGCCAATAACTCGTCAAAAACGGGCACCTGTTTTTTTTCACACTTTACTATTTTTCAACTGCGCGTCAAGACTTCGTTTGTTTTCTAAAACAACCAACGATTTTTCTTTTCATTTACCCAAAAACACACACACACCTACAAACACCCGGGCAACGCCGGATATCCACCGCTAGTATGAATATAAAAGCGAAAATGTGTGTATGTATGTATGTATGTTCGGTTTTTGTGTATGGCTTTTTTTCAAGAAGCGGTCGGTCGACTAACTTCTTCTTAAAACTTTTTATATCACGTCTAAATCATAATATCTACGAGTTAACAACGGGGGTCGTCTGTCTATTCAATATGCTCGACTTTGAAAAGATAAATATTCAACATTTTTCGATCGCCGCATGTGCTTTTCGTATAATAAAAGCGAAACTAATTCTGGCGCCATTTTTCCAGAAATGTCCGAAAGCAATCAGCTTTGATCAATGTGGAGTTTATCCTTATATCAGACAATTGCTATTACATTTGGACAATCCCCTTCTTATGGGGAGCTGGTTTTCCCCACAACATCTTAGTAGGAGGGAAGCTGTCTGCAGTAAATAAAATACTACCGCAGTTAAAGTTGACCTCATTAAGTCATAAAGTACGGGCACCCGCCAATTCAGAATACTTAAATAAATTCAAACATGTTTCCGTTACTATTTCGTGGTGGCCAAGTGTTAAATGTCGCACGTTTTTTTTTCACACTTTAATTTCCAACTTCGACTCAAGGGTTCGGGTTCGATCCTTCATACTTACATACCAAAATTTTTATTTTATTTTACCCCCCTCCTCCGACACAAACACCCACGTGTTTTGATTTACCTAAAACCATACACACCTCCAAACACCTTGGTAACGCCGGGTATCCCCAGCTAGTATATTTATATATATATATATATACATATATATATATATATATATATATATATATATATATATATATATATATATACTAGCTGTACCCTGCCACGCGTTGCTGTGGCTCAAATTAGCGCAATGGAAAAAGTTCAAAAATGAGAAAAAGCATGTTTCTTATAGATTTAATATTCCGTTTCGTATTTTGCATGGGTACACAGTTTTTGTTGCTCCATTTTCTTAGCTGATATAGAGATTTTCTGGTTTGGTGACTCTTGAATACGTAACATAAATTGTCCATGTGAACAAATGGTCAGTGTGCCCCACAATTGTAAAGATTGTTCCCTGTGCTCTGTTGATGGTTGTTGCAAATGACAATAAAATTGGAAAGTTCAATTTCCTAAAGTGTAATGATGTATCCGGTGGAATTATAGGAATGCATGGAATGAAGATATATTCATCTGTGAAAGGTCCTGTTAAGATTGTTGTTTCTATGATATTGTCTATTATTCTTTTTTACTGCAAGCTATGTGCCATTGCAAAGGTTGGATTGGTTTATATTTCACAACATGATAATTAGTACGCCAAATTTAGGTTGCAATACATGCGGTGGTATCCCTGGCAAATATAGCTGTTGGATAATTAACCATTTTATTTGCTTTCACAACAGTGTCGATGGATTTGTATTTGACTACCTCACTTGGAATTTTACATTGAATAATAGCGTTAAGTTCATGGGCATCTTTGTATTGACCTGCAAAAACCTTTTAAACTAATTCTTCTTTTGATGTAATAAAATTACAGAAGTTAAAAGTCAAAGAATTTTGCCCTTAACTCTGATCAGCTGGCACTTTTCCGTACCCAATTTCCCACAAATGATGCCAAAATTTCTGTGCAGATCGAACAGTCTGCAATTGGATATGCATATTTTGAGTTAAGTTTAATGTCTTCACATGGAATAAAAAATAGAGTATTTGAGGCAAGTATTTATTTCATCTGCTGGTGTTGATTGGAGAATAACAGGTAACATTTGTCTGAAATCTCCTGCAAGCAATATTACTGTATTCCCAAATGGTCTGACATTGCCACACAAATCTTGCAAGGATCGACCAAGAATCTCAAGTGATTTTTTGCGTACCATTGGGCACTCATCCTAAACAATAAGTTTGCATTTCTGCAATATTTTTCCCCATATTGGATGTTTTGGAGATGTCGAACATGAGATTTTTGAAAAATTGAATATTTCAAAGTAGAATAAATAATTCTTCTACTTGCCAGCAAGGTCGCAAGTATTCCTCATGCAGAAAGGGCTAATGCTATGTCATTTTGTTACCGAATGGCTGCCAAAATCAATTTAATTAGAAAGGTTTTACCAGTTACTTCTGGTGCTATTCAAGGCAGCAGTAATTTCTAAATAACTTATATTCTCACAGTCAGTAAATTAGGTGACTACAATAGGATTTATCCATGTTTTGACAATGCCTTATTCACTGTAATTAATTTAGGAGACTAAAATAGGATGAGGGATTAGAGATAGACAGATAGAGAGGAAGATATATAGATAGAAAAGAGAAAGTGAGAGGAAAATAGAGAAAGAGAAGGAGATAGATAGAGAGAGAGAGAGAGAGAGAGAGAGATAAAGGGATTGATAGATAAACAGAGAGAGAGGAGGAGAGTTAGAAACAGAGAGGGATGAGACAGAGGAAAGGAGAAAGAGATAGAGGGAGTTAGAGAGAGAAAGGGGCTCAAAGAGAGATGGAGAGGGTGATATAGAGAGAAAGATAGACTGAGGGAGGGAAAGAGAGAGATGGATAGAGATATTAAGAGAGGAAGAGAGAGGGGGAGAGAAACAGAAGGTGAACTACACTTCACCGTTTTTTCCTCGTTCAGTAGAGAAGAAATCTTTCGAGACTGAGGCAATTTAAATTTTTTGTTACTATTCAGAGTACCCCTTTTTTTGGGAGCTAGATTTGCCACACATTAGAAACCGACCGGGTTATCTGTACTTTCACCTAACAAATTAATAAAAGAAAAAGATATTGTAAAATTTGAATTTAACGTAAAAATACTATTTAAAAAATAGCACGATAACATAAGTGCATAAGTGCCACTTTAGGTACTCCTTGGTCGTTGAGTTCCATGGCGACCAGCATGATTATTTAATGGTCGCTCCCTTAGCCCCCCCCCGGTCAAGGCTAATGCATGCGCACGTAACATTTTTTTATTTACTGACATTGGCTTAGTAACTAAACGATTTATTGATAATTTCGTAACCCTTAAACGCATGCAGGAAGATTTAAATTGGTTCATTATTGTTGTGATAAAAAAAAAGTTTCATTCAACACAAAACCAAAAACACATATTAATGATAAATGATTTATTATTCTATTCATTGAAATTTAGTAATTTTTAAATAAAAAAAAGTTTAAAAAAAGTTAATAAAAAAATAGTTGCTTATGTGCGCATGTAAAAATGTTTGTAAAAGTGAGAAATTATTTTAATCATTTAAAAAACTTGGTATATATTTTTTTTAGATTAGGTTCACCTTATAATCACCCCCAACCTCCTCATCTTAAGAACAGCTTCCGGAATAGACACCATTTTTGGAGGGGGGAGTGAAAACTATTTCCAAAATTTAATTGATATTTGTTGTCAGCATACCCACTCGAAAATACTATTTATAAAATAGGAGGGGTTCAGTGCCCGTTGCAGAGAAGTAGAAGTTGCGGAGAAGTAAATTTATTTATCAATAAAATTCATCATTTAAAAAAGAAAATTGTGGAGGTGGACCTAAATATAAATATTTACCCCAAAAATTATCCACTCATGTAAATTAAAAATGTCTGTGAAAGTGAGAAATTATCAATACATGGTTTAGTTTTTTTTTAAATATTCATGCAAACGTAAGTAAATACATGAATTACAAAAGTTTGTAAAAGTGAGAAATTAATAAATGTTTAGTAACTTTTTTCCTTTAATATTCATAAAGAGTAAAACTGTTGGTACTCCTTGAGCGTTGAGTTCCATGGCGACCAGCAGAATTATTTAATGGTTGCTCCCTTAGCCCCCCCCCTTAGTCAAGGCTAACGCATGCGCACGTAACATTTATCCTTTATTGACTTACGTTGCCTTTCGCACTTTTACAAACATTATTTATTTACGTTGGCTTAACTTTTTTTCATGAATAAAAAAGTAACTAAACCTGAATTTGTCACTTTTACAAACATTTATTTATTTACGTTGGCTTAACACTTTTCATGAATATTGGAAAAAAGTTTGGTACTCCTTGGGCGTTGAGTTCCATGGCGACCAGAAGAAAAAATAATAGTCCCTCCCTTAGTCCCCCCTCCTAGTCAAGCCTGACGCATGCGCACGTAACATTTTTTTTATTTACTGATGTTGCCGTTGTAACTAAACGATTATTTGTCACATTTCTAAACATTTATTATTTTGAAAAAAGTTTTATCTTTATGAATATTAAAAGAAAAAAGTTACTAAACATTTATTAATAAGTTTTCATTTTTACAAACATTTGTTTTTAAATTTCTTTTTAAATGACGACAAATATCAGTTAAATTTTGCAAACCCGAAGTTTATTACAAAAACGTTTTGTTTTCGCACTATTCAACAATTTGTTCATCCGCGCATGTAAATTAAAAATATTTGTAAAAGTGAGAAATTATCAGTAAATGATTTAGTTATTTTTTATTTTCATTTTTTTTTTACATTAGGTCCACCACAACAAATATTAAGAACGGCTTTCAGAATAAACACCTTCAACCTCTCCATGTTAACAATGGATTTCGGAATAAACACCATTTTTTTTTTTTGGGGGGGGTATTTGTTGTCATAATACCCATCCGCTAATACTATTAAAAAAAAAAGTCGATAAAAGTCGTCATTTAAAAAGAAATTTAAAATCAAATGTTTGTAAAAGTGAGAAATTATTAATAAATGTTTAGTAACATTTTTCTTTTAATATTCATAAAGAGTAAAACTTTTTTCAAAATAAATAAATAAATAAATAAATAAATGTTTGTAAATGTGACAATAATCGTTTAGTTACGGCAACGTCAGTAAATAAAATATGTTATGTGCGGGGTGGGGTAGGGGTAGGGTGGGACTAAAAGAGCGACTATTATTTTTTTTCTGCTGGTCGCCATGGAACTCAACGCCCAAGGAGTACCAAACTGTAATTTTTTCTTGTAAAATAAATAAATTTCAAGCAACTTTTGCAATAAATAATAAATAGCAACTTCGTTAATTTTACGACTCGCCCCAGCATATTATAAACACCCTAACCTCCCCATGTTAAAACGGCTTTCGGAATGAACACCTCCAACCTCCCCATGTTAAGAACGGCTTTCGAGGTTTGTGCAAGGGCGTGTTTAATTTGAAAGCCGTTTTTAACATGGGGAGGTTAGGGTGTTTATAATACGCTGAGGCATGTCGTAAAAATGAAACAGTTTAGAACAAGTTAAAACAAACTTTTTTTTATGTAAACAATGCCGTGAAAGAAACTAAACAAAACGGAATGTTTCATGAGTGAATAGCCTTAAGATAAATAAAGGAATTTAAGATTAAAAAATTGGTAAGATATATAAATGAATTTAAATTTAAAAAATATGGGATTTTTTTTGTGCTAATGCAAAGAGTGATTCGCGCTATTTTTTAAATCGTATTTCCACGTTTAATTAAAGTTTTATGATATGTTTTTATTCAATTGTAAGGTTAAAGTACAGGAACACCCTCCCCTCCCCATGTTAAGAATGTCTTTTTAAATAATAACGTTATTATTTCAGCACGGATCACTCTCTGCATGCGTACATTTTTTTTTACTTGTCTTGTAATTCGAGAG